>NC_138374.1:137981018-137996039 GCF_054177405.1 Leptonychotes weddellii
TTCCCTCTCTCATTGTCTCTCTCTCTCTCTGTCAAATAAATAAAATCTTTAAAAAAATAAAATAGGGGCGCCTGGGTGGCTCAGTTGTTAAGCGTCTGCCTTCGGCTCAGGTCATGACCCCAGGGTCCTGGGATCGAGCCCCACATCAGGCTCCCGGCTCGGCAGGGAGCCTGCTTCTTCCTTTCCCTCTGCCTCTCTCCCTGCTCATGCTCTCTCTCTCTCTATCTCTGTGTCTCAAAATGAATAAATAAAATCTTAAAAAAAAATAAAAAAATAAAATGCTTATACAGCTACTTGTTCAGTACCTTTTATGTGCCCAACATTGTACTAAATCCACTAAGGAAGAGACACCCTCTTTTAAAATTTAGGTAGAAGATATTCTCTTCTCTGAATAATTTTACGTAACTAGAAAGCATAAGAAGAATTATTATGCTCTTCTATGTGAAGCATTTGACACATTCAAACAGCATTAGGAGATGAACTAGTGTACGAATGAATAGTACTTAGAGGATGTGGAAGTGGTTGTGGTATGGAATGATTAGATATTAATGGGCAAGGTGACACACAAGTTAGGCCTGGACGATAGATAGGATCTAAATGAATACAGAGGTTGAGAAGCATCCAAGTGAGAGGCATCGTGTACGTGTCTCCCGATTTGGGAATTAAGTCTAATGTCATTTTCAGCAATCAACTAGTTTTCACTTTAGAGAACTGTTGAGTTCCCTGACCAATCAAGGATTCATTTCTTTGAATGTCATCAGGCTGTAAACCCTGTGGAGGTGGCGTTGGTGACATGGCAGTCTGTGAAGGAAATGGTGTTTGAAGGCGGCCCCCGTCCATGGATCTTGGAGCCCTCCCGATTCTTTTTAGAGTTGAGCATGGAGAAGACAGAGAAAATTGAATTAACACAAGTCCGGCTGCCAGCTAAAAGAAAACAGAACCAGTACATCTACCGGGCCTTGTGCCTGGATTTAGGGGAACAAGTAAGTAGGAAAATGATCTTTTTCTAACATTTCTTTTAGTAGTAATACCCCAAATCTTTTGTACTTCTAGCCATTCCTTTTCAGATTCTAATGGATTTCATTTATAGACTAGATAGGGAAATTCTTTCTTTTCTTCCAGATTTTTACTTAAATTCTAGTTAACATAGGAAAATTCTAATTATTAATGGTTTTTTTAACTTTACTATTCTTTAAATGTACTCAAAGATTTCACTCGTTTGAGAATTCGTACAGTCTACTAAATGGTTCAAGATCATTTTGTAGTAATGAGCTTATTTCAATCACTTTATCACTATAATTCATTTGCTTGTTGTCTAGACTAGAGGATATATGGTTTCCCACCTCCAAAAAAATGCAAGGAAGGGGAAGTTGAAGCGTCATCTATTAGCACTTTTGATTGGTTAGCAATTGTGAGTGGTGAGCAATTTTGAAGAACTAGTTAGATCTGTGCAGATAAGATGGTAAGCGTGTTGCCCTTTATCAGTTGAATTAGTTTTATTATTTTAGAGGATCCACCCACAGCTCTGCCCTGCTTCTGTCAAGCCAGTAACAAAGGTTTGCAATTTGACTAGGGTTGAGAATTCAGTGTATGACTCTGTAACCAGCCCACAAGGAATCAACGTATGATTTTAATTTAATAAGAACTGAGCTTCTTTCTGACATCTTTGTGAACTTTGTTGTGTGTGTGGCTGGCTGTCAGCAGTGTCCGAGTCCTCACCCCTGCTGGAGCCCTCTTGTCTTTTGTCTCCACATTCTGTTACTCATTTGGTGCTTCCACCAGAGAAAGGTTGAAACACAAAATAGTTTTTCCACTTTTTACCAACTGGTAAATAAAAGATTGGTGGAGAAGAAGACTGAAGTAATTGATCAGAATTAGATTTTTTAATGTTCCCTTTGTTTATAAATTTCCATGATACCCTTGTTTCTCTTAGCCACATGATTAAGAACTATGGTGATTATAGTGTCCAAAGGGATCCTACACTGGAGTTTGAATAATTCTGACATGTGTAGATTGGAACAACTGACATCGGGTGTCTGCTCTGCTGTTTCCTTAAAGGCTCTGACATTCCGAATCGGAAATCACCCGGGTGTCCTGAACCCCAGTCCAGCTGTTGAGGCTGTGCAGGTACGCTTTATGTGTGCCCACCCTGCCAGCATGTCAGTAACCCCAGTATACAGAGTGCCAGCTGGTGCCCAGCCGTGCCCTCTGCCACAGCACAACAAACAGCTGGTAAGTACAGTGTTTCCATCTAACCTGGTGCCTTTGTCTTCCACACCTTAGAGATAAATGGTCTCAAGTATAGCTTTTGTCTTATTAAAGGAAAAATTTATTTGTTACTCATTCTCTGACAGCGTCTGTAAAGTCTGTAAATAATTAAACTAGGTTAGAATTGGCTACACTTAGTGACACTTTAGTGACTTAGTTTGCTTACTGTATGTAGGGACATAGCTTGTAATTGTGGCAATAAACAATGGAGATGTCTCTAAACTTCCAGATAGTTTGGATAATATCTTTCCCTACTAGATCTTTTATTGGTAAGTAATAGAATTTATCTCTACTCTAAACCCACCATGAAGAATAATGATAAGCAATAATATAACTAGTAGGGATTGAGGAATAAATGAGTTTTCTAACCTAGAAACTAGAACATCAGACTGTATACTAAATGAGGTAGACTTTAATTACAAGCATAGGAGAATGGAAGTCCTTTCTTAGCCTATGCAGAACAGAACAATCAATTATTGCTGTTTTACAGATGGAGAAACAGACTTCTAGAGGTTGAGTAATTTCTCCAAAGGCATAAAGCTAGAAAATAGCATATTCTGTTAGACTCCAAAGCACGTTATTGACTTTTATACTATTCTGTCTTTTTTATTTTATTTTATTTATTTATTTATTTATTTATTTATTTATTTATTTGTTTGTTTGTTTGTTAGGGAGAGAGAGAGAGCATAGCAGGGGGAGTGGCAGGCACAGCAGGCAGAGGGAAAAGCAGACACCTGCCGAGCAGGGAGCCCGATGCGGGACTCGATCCCAGGACTCCGGGATCATGACCTGAGCTGAAGGCAGACGCTTAACTGACTGAGCCACCCAGGCATCCCCTGTTCTGTCTTTTTATTATAAAAGAGCAAGAATATGAGATGATACAGGTTAGGAACTCATTTTTTTTCAGAACTAAATTCCACATGAAATATTATTTGAAGTTTACAAATGATGTACTCTTTTAAAAAAGATTTCTTTAGTTCAGAGAGAGAGAGAGCACATGGAGGAGGGGCAGAGGAAGAGGAAGAGAGAAACTCAGTCGGACCCAGAGCTGAGCATGGACCCCGACATGGGGCTCCATCCCACAACCCTGAGATCAGACCTGAGCCAAAACCAAGAGTCTGACACTCAACTGACTGTGCCACCCACACGCCCCTATAAATGATTCGGTTTTTAGAAAAGCACTTAGATGGAGCAGAATAAAAGTTATCCATATAATTGTCATTCAGTGTCACTTTTTTCAGTTGAAATAATTTAAATTTATAGAAAATTTGCAAGAAAAGGGGCACCTAGGTGGCTCAGTTGGTTGAGCACCCAACTCTTGGTTTTGGCTCCGGTCTGATCTCAGTGTCATGGGATTGAGCCCCATGTCAGGCTCCACGCTCAGTCTGCTTGGGATTCTGTCTCTTCCTGTCCCTCTGCCCCTCCCCCTAGCTCATGCACTCTCTCTCCCTCTCTCTCTCAAATAAATAAATAAAATCTTTAAAAAAAAAAGAAAATTTGCAAGAATTTTTTTTTCTTTGAGCCATTTAGGAGTAATTTACAGATATAATTCCCCATACTTCAGAATTTCTTTCTTTTTTTTTTTTATAATTAAGTACAATTTATATACTGTAAAATTCACCCTTTTAAAAGTGTACAAGTAAGGGGCGCCTGGGTGGCTCAGTTGGTTAAGCGTCTGCCTTCAGCTCAGGTCATGATCTCAGGGTCCTGGGATCAAGCCCCACATCCGGCTCCCTGCTCAGCAGAGAGCCTGCTTCTCTCTTTCCCTCTTCCTCTCCCCCAGCTTGTATGCTCTCTCACTCACTCTCTCTCAAATAAATAAATAAAATCTTAAAAAAAAAAAAAAAGTGTACAAGTAAGAGTTTTGCAGCCAGTACCATGGTCCAACTCCAGAATATTTTCATTTCCCCAAAAAGAAATGCACACCCAGTAGCAGTCACTCCCCATTCCCTCCCCCCACCCCAATTCCTGGAAACCACTGTATGTCTCTCTGGATTTGCCTATTCTGTATGTTTCATATAAATGGAATCATATCATATGTGGCCTTTGCACCTAGCTTCTTTCATTTAGCATGTTTCCTTTTTTTTTTTTTAAGATTTTATTTATTTGACAGAGAGAGAGACAGCGAGAGAGGGAACACAAGCGGGAGGAGTGGGAGAGGGAGAAGCAGGCTTCCCGCTGAGCAGAGAGCCTGTTGCGGGGCTCGATTCCAGGACGCCGGGATCATGACCTGAGTGGAAGGCAGACGCTTAACGACTAAGCCCCCAGGCACCCCAATTTAGCATGTTTTCAGGATTCTTTCATATTATAGCATGAATGAGTACTGCATTCTTTCTTATGGCTTCATAATATTCCATTGCATAGATATACTACATTTTGTTTGTCCATTTATCAGTTGATGGATATATGGGTGGTTCCCACTTTTTGGCTATTATATAAGAATAATGGTGCCATGAACATTCATGCATAAATTTTTGTATGAACATGTTTTCAATTCTTTTGAGTTTATATATAGAGATGGAATTTCTTGGCATATGGTAACTCAGTGTTTAGCCTTTTGAAGAACCGCCAGCTGTTTTCCAGAGCAGCCACACCATTTTACATTTCCATAAGCAAGGGATGAGAATTCTAATTTCTCCACATCCTTTGCAATACTTGTTATTGTTTGTCATTTTGATTATAATCTTCCTACTGAGTGAGAAGTAGTATCTCATGGTGGTTTTGATTTACATTTTCTAATGACTAATGATGTTGTGCACCTTTTTGTGTGCTCATTGGCCATTTGTATATCTTCTTTGGAGAAATGTTAATTCAGATCTTTTGTCAATATTTTTTTCTTTTGTCAATTTTTTGAAAGATTTTATTTATTTATTTGAGAGAGAAAGAGTAGGGCGGGGGCAGAAGGAGAAGCAGACTCCTCCCTGAGCAGGGACCTGATGTGGGGCTCCATCCCCGACCCTGAGATCATGACCTAAGCTGAAGGCAGACACTTAACTGACTGAGCCAACCAGGAGCCCCTCTTTTGTCAGTTTTTAATAGGGTTATTCATCTTTTTGTTATTAAGTTGTACAAGTTTTTCATATATCCTAAGTACAAGTCTGTTTTCAAAGATATGATTTGTAAAAATTTTCTCCCATTTTGTGGGTTGTCTTCACTTCCTGGATGGTGCCTTTTGAAGCACAAAAGTTTTTGTTTAGTGATGTCCAATTTATCAATTTTATTGTTGGTGGTTGTACTTTTGATGTCATATCTAAGAAACAATTGCCTAACCCAAGGGCACAGATATTTATACCTTTGACTTCTTTTAAGAGTCTTATAGTTTTAGTCCTTACATTTTGGCCCTAGTCCATTTTGAGTTAATTTTTGTTTATGGTGTGAGGTTGGAGTGTACCTTCATTCTTTTGCATGTAGATAATCCAGTTGATCCAGCATCATTTGTTAAAAAGGTATTCTTACTCTTTGAATGGTCTTGGCACCTTGTTTAAAAAAATCTGCTCACCATAAATGTGAGGATTTATTTCTGGATTCTCAGATGTATTTTATTAATTTATATGTCTTTATGCCAGTAGCATACTGCCTTGATGACCATAGCTTTGTAGTAAGTTTTGAAATTGGGAAGCGTGTGTTCTCCAGCTCTGTTCTTCATTTTCAAGATGGTTTTCGCTATTCTTTTTTTTTTTTTAAGATGTATTTATTTGGGGCACCTGGTGGCTCAGTCGGCTAAGCGTCTGCCTTCGGCTCAGGTCACGATCCCAGGGTCCTGGGATCGAGTCCCGCATCGGGCTCCCTGCTCCGCGGGGGGCCTGCTTCTCCCTCTGCCTCTGCCATTCCCCTGCTTGTGGCTCTCTGCCTCTCTCTGTCAAATAAATAAATAAAATCTTTAAAAAAAAACTTTAAAAAAGTTTTATTTATTTTAGAGAGAACGAGTGAGTGAGCATGAGCGGGAGGAGGGGCAGAGGGAGAGGGAGACAAGCAGACTCCCTGCCGGGCAGGAAGCCCAATGCGGGGCTCCATCCCAGGATCCCAACATCATGACTTGTGCTGAAAACAAGAGTCAGACGCTCTACCAACTGAGCCACTCAGGTGCCTCTGTTTTGGCTATTTTGAGTCCCTTGCATTTCCATATAAATTTTAGAATCACCTTGTCAATTTCTGGAAAAAAAAAAAAAACTAGCAGGGAAAATTTTGATAGAGATTAGATTGAATCTGTAGATCAATTTAGGGAGTATTACCATCTTAACAATATTGTCTTCTGATTTATAAACGTGGGATGTCTTTCCATTTATTTAGGGCCTCTTTAATTTTTTTCAACAGTGTTTTGTAGTTTAGAATATACAAGCACTCCTTTTGTTAGACTTATTCCTAAATATTTTCTATAGCAGATTTCCATGGGGGAAGGCTTCCAGTCTATAACCATTAAGTTTGATATTGGCTGTGGGTTTCTCTGTAGATGCCCTTTATAGGTTGACGAAGTTTCCTTCTTGTTTGTTGAATGTTTTTATCATGAAATAGTAGTGTATTTTGTTAAATATTCTTTCTGCATCTGTTGAGATGATTGTGCATTTTCCCCTTTATTCTATTAATATGATGTGTTACATTGATTGATTTTCATATGTTGAACCAGCCTTGTATTCCTGGGATAAATCCCCCTTGGTCATGATGTATAAATCTTTTTATATATTCCTGGATTCCATTTGCTAGTATTTTGTTGAGGGGTTTTACATCTATATTCATAAGAGATCTTGTGGTTTTATTTTTTTGTAGTGCCTTTGGTTTGGTATCAGAATAATACTGGCCTTTGAGAATGAGTTGGGAAGTATTGACTCCTCTTCTACTTTTTGGAAGAGCTTAATGAAGGATTGGTATTCATTATTCTTTAAACGTTTGGTAGAATTCACCGATGAAGCCATCAGGGCCTAGGATTTTCTTTGTGGAATATTTGTGTTGTTTCTTTAATTACTGATTCAATCTCTTTGCCTGTTATAGGTCTAGTCAGATTTTTTATTTCTTCTTGAGTCACTTTTGGTTGTTTGTATATGCAAAGAGTTTTTCCATTTCATCTAGGTTATCTAATTTGTAGGCTTAAACAATTGTTCACAGTAACCCTATATAACCCTTTTTATTTCTGTAAAGATAGTACTAATGACCCTCCTTTCATTCCTGATTTTTAGTAAATTGAGTCCTTTCTTTCTTAATCATTCCAGCTAAAGGCTTGTCAATATTGTTGGTCTTTTCAAAGCATCAGTTTTTGGTTTGGTTGATTTTTTTCTGTTGTTTTTCTATGTCATTTATTTTTGCTGTACTCATTATTATTTCCTTCCTTCTCTTTGGTTTGACTGTAGCTTCTTCATTTTTTCTAGTTTCTCAAAGTGGAAGTTTAGGTTATTGATTTGAGATTGTTCTTTTTTATTTTTTAATTTTTTTTTTTTTTTTTTAAAGATTTTATTTATTTATTCATGAGAGACAGAGAGAGAGAGAAGGAGAGGGAGAAGCAGGCTCCCAAGGAGCAGGGAGCCCGATGCGGGACTCGATCCCAGGACCCCGGGATCATGACCCGAGCCGAAGGCAGACGCTTAACCATCTGAGCCACCCAGGCACCCTATTTTTTAATTTTTTAAAAAAGATTTTATTTATTTATTTGACAGAGAGAGAGACAGCGAGAGAGGGAACACAAGTAGGGGGAGTGGGAGAAGGAGAGGGAGAAGCAGGCTCCCCGTGGAGTAGGCTCCCTGATGTGGAACAGGGAGCCTGATGTGGGACTCGATCCCAGGACCCTGGGGTCATGACGTGAGCCAAAGGCAGATGCTTAATGACTGAGCCACCCAGGCGCCTGATTGTTCTTTTTTAATATAGATATTTCCAGTTATATGTTTTCCACTAAGCATTGCTTGTGCTGAATCCCCTAAGTTTTGATATGTTGAGTTTTATTTTCATTTGTCTCAACATGTTTTCTAATTTACCTTTGATTTCTTCTTTGACCAGTTGCTTATTTAGGAGTGTGTTGTTTAATTTCCACACATTTGTGAATATCCCAAATTTCCTCTGTTGTTAATTTCTAATTCCATTGTGATTAGAAAACATACTTTATGATTTAAATCCTTTTGAATTTATATATAAATATTATATGGACCTTATATAGATATATTTGTTTATAAAATGTATTCAGGCTTGTTTTGTGGCTGTACATAGGGCCTATCTTGGAGGATATTTCATGTGCACCTGAGAAGAGTATATTCTGGTATTGGGTGAGGTGTTCTATAGTTGTCTGTTAGGTCTATTTGGTTTATAGTGTTATTCAAGTCTTCTGTTTCCTTACTGATCTTCTCTCTAGTTGTTCTATCCATTATTAAAAGTGGTATTGAAGTCTCTGACTGTTACTGTTGAATTGTCTATTTCTCCCTTAAATTCTGTCAGTTTTGCTTCATGTATTTTGGGGCTCAGTTATTAGGTACATATGCATTTATAATTGTTATATCTTTTTTGATATATTGACCTTTTGCAACACCACAGTGCAGTTTTGACACTACCTGGAGTTTGCTCGAACTCCACAATTTTAAGGGTACAGTTCCCAAAAAAAACTGCCTTCACTTCAGATGCCAGCTACAGGTTCCGGGATCCACAGGCCACCCACATTTCTAACCACTGGCTATAAATTTGAGGATTCCTACAATCACTTCAGGTTCAGTAATTTGTTAGATGATTCACAGTGCAGATTTATTATAAAGGATACAAATTGGGACCAGTGAGATGAAGAGACACATAGGGAGAGGTCTGAGAGGGCCCCAAATCTGGAGCTTCTATGCCCTCTACCCATGGAATCAGGTTTGTGTGTGACACATCAGGTGGAAGACATTGATGTGTTCACCAACCAGGAAGCTCCACTGAGCTTTGGTGTCCAGAATTTGTATGGGGCAGGGCGCCTGGGTGGCTCAGTTGTTAAGCGTCTGCCTTTGGCTCAGGTCATGATCCCAGGGTCCTGGGATCGAGTCCCACATCAGGCTCCCTGCTCGGCAGGAAGCCTGCTTCTCCCTCTCCCAACCCCCGTGCTTGTGTTGTCTCTCTCTGTCAAATAAATAAAATCTTAAAAAAAAGAAAAGAAAATATTTTAAAAAAAAGAATTTTTATGGGGCTTTATTACATAAATGTGATTGAATAAATCATTGACCACGTGGTTGAACTCACTCCAGCTCCCCTTCTCTCCCTGAAAGTTGGGTTGATATCACCTGGCTCAGCCCCATCCCTCTAGTCACATGGTTGGTTTATCTGGCCTGACCAGTGCCCATCCTGAATCATCTCGGTATAAACTCAGGTGCGATCTATGAAGCAAGCCCACCATGAATAATGGATACATTCTTATTATTCTGGAAATTCCAAGGGTTTAGGGGTTAATTCTCAGAAACTGAGGACAAAGGCCAGACAATTTCTTTATTATACAACATCTTTTTATCATTCAAAATATCCTTCTTTGTATCTAGTGACCATTTTTGTGTTAGAGTCTATTTTTTTCTGATCCTAGTATAACCACTCTAGCTCTCCTCTGGTTACTGTTTGTAAGGCATATCTTTTTTTTTTTTTTTTCATCTTTGTATTTTGACTCTTTGGTCTTTGAATCTAAAGTGTGTGTCACAGCATAAAGTTGGGTCATGGATTTACATTTAATGTAATTACTGATTAGGTTGGATTTACACCTGTCATTTTGCTATTTATCATATGCCTTTTTTGTTCCTCTTTTCCTTCACTTCCTTTTCTGTTAAGTATTTCTAATGTAACATTTTAATTCTCTCATCCTTACTATTGTACTTCGAGTTATTAGTTATTACTCTAGGGAATACAATTAACATCTTAACATTTAACAATCTAGTTTGGAATAATACCAACTTAATTTCAGTAGTGTACAAAACCTTTGTTCCTATTAAACTCCATTTCTTCCCCTTCCTTTGTGCTGTTATTATCTTAATCTTTATACATGCATGCCCATCAAACAGATTTATAATTAGTGCTTTATCCATTTGTCTTTAAAATCAGACAGGAGAAGAAAAGAACTACAAACAAAAGTACATTTATGCTGTCTTGCATATTTACCTATGTAGTTATCTTTACCAGGGACTTTATTCATTCCTTCATGGGGATTCCGGTTACTGTCTAGTGACCTTTTATTTCAGCCTGAAAGACCCCCTTTTCTTTCTTGTAGGGCAGGTTTACTAGCAACAAATCCTCTCTGGTTGTGTTAGATCTAGGAATGTCTTGGGGCGCCTGGGTGGCTCAGTTGGTTAAGCGGCTGCCTTCGGCTCAGGTCATGATCCTGGAGTCCCGGGATCGAGTCCCGCATCGGGCTCCCTGCTCGGCAGGGAGTCTGCTTCTCCCTCTGACCCTCCTCTCTCTCATTCTCTCTCTCTCAAATAAATAAATAAAAATCTTTAAAAAAAAAAGAAATCTTTTAAAAAAAAAAAAAAGATCTAGGAATGTCTTAATTTCTCCTTCCTTTTTTTAAAAGATTTTATTGATTTATTTGGGAGAGAGAGAGAGAGCACAGAGGGAGAGGGAGAGGGATAAGCAGACTCCCCACTGAGCAGAGAGCCTGATGCAGGGCTCGATCCCAGGACCTGAGATCATGACCTGAGCTGAAGGCAGACGCTCAACTGACTGAGCCACCCAGGTGCCCTCTCCTTCATTTTTGAAGGATTATTGTGCTCAATATAGAATTCTTCGTTGGCAGTCTTTTTCTTTCATCACGTCTTCCATGGTTTCTGATAAAAAATTAGGTGTTAATCTCATGTCCTTCTCTCTTTCTGCTTTTATGACTCTCTTTCTCTTTGACTTTGATTATGATGTGTCTAGATGCACGTCTCTTTGAATTTATCCTACCTGGAGTTCTTTGTGTTTCTTGGATGTTTAATGTTTTTCATCAATTTGGGAAGTTTCCAGTGATTATTTCTTCAAATATCCTTTCTTCCTCTTTTTTTTCTCTCTTTTCCTTGTAGGACTCTCATTTTGCATATATTGATACACTCAGTGGTGTCCTATGGGTCTCTGATGCTATTCATTTTTCTTCATTCTTTTTTCTTTCTGTTCATCAGACTAGATAATCTCAGCTGACCTATTTTCAAGTTCTCTGATTCATTCTTCTGCCTCTTCAGATCTCCTGTTTAGTTTCTCTAGTGAATTTTTCATTTCAATTATTATACTTTCCAACTTCAAAATTTATTTTTGGTTCTTTATTAATATTCTTTATATGCTAAGACATTATTTTCATGCTTTCCTTTAGTTATTTAAACATGGATTTCTTTAGTTCTTTGAACAAAATAGTTGATTAAAAGTCTTTGTCTAGTAAGTCCAGTGTCTGAGCATCTGCAGGGAGTGTTTCCCTTTTTTTTTTTTTTTTAAGATTTTATTTATTGAGAGAGCAAGAGAGAGAGAGTACCGAGGGAGAGGGAGAAGCAGCCTCCCTGCTGAGCAGGAAGCCTGATGCGGGCCTCAATCCCAGGACCCTGAGATCATGACCTGAGCTGAAGGCAGCTGCTTAACTGACTGAGCTACCCAAGTGCCCTGGGACAGTTTCTATTAACTGCTTTTTTTCCTGTGCATAGGTAATAGTTTATTGTTTCTTTTTTTAAAAAATATTTTATTTATTTATTTGAGAGAGAGAGCACAAGCAGGGGGAGGGGCAGAGGGAGAGGGAGAAAGAGGTTCCCTACTGAGCAGGAAGCCCAACATCGGGCTCAATCCCAGGACCCTGGCATCATGACCCGAGCAGAAGGCAGATGTTTAAATGACTGAGCCACCCAGGCGCCCCTACTTTCCTGTTTCTTTGCATTTCTGATAATGTTTTGTTGAAAACTTGACATTTATTTTTTTTTTCAGATTTTATTTATTTGATGGAGAGTACGTGCATGCTCACAGTCAGAGAGAGCGGCAGACAGAGGGAAAGGGAGAAGCAGTCTCCCGTGGAGCAGGGATCCTGATGCGGGGCTCAATACCAGGACCCTGGGATGATGACCTGAGCTGAGGGCAAACGCTTAACGGACTGAGCCATCCAGGCACCCCAAAACTTGACATTTTAAATAGCATAATCTAGGGGCGCCTGGGTGGCTCAGTTGGTTAAGCGACTGCCTTCGGCTCAGGTCATGATCCTGGAGTCCCGGGATCGAGTCCCGCATTGGGCTCCCTGCTCAGTGGGGAGTCTGTTTCTCCCTCTGACCTTCCCCCTTCTCATGCTCTCTCTATCTCATTCTCTCTCTCAAATAAAAAAATAAAATCTTTAAAATAAATAAATAGCATAATCTGGCAATTCTGAAATCCTATTGTTCCCCTCACTAACTAGGTTTTGTGGTGGTTACTGTTTTTTGTTGTGGTGGTGGTAGCTGTTCAGTTACCTTTCCTGAACTAGTTCTGTGATGTCTGTATTCTCTGTCCTCTGTGGCCACTAGAGTCTCTGCTTGGTTAGCTTTGTGATCAGCTAATTGTTGGATATCAATTTCCTCAATTCCAGGTATTTTTGAGGAGATTATATTAAAATTTTTTTTTTTTTTAAGATTTTATTTGTTTTTGACAGAGAGAGAGACAGCGAGAGCGGGAACACAAGCAGGGGGAGTGGGAGAGGGAGAAGCAGGCTTCCCATGGAGCAGGGAGCCCGGTGCGGGACTCGATCCCAGGGCCCTGGGATCATGACCTGAGCCGAAGGCAGACGCTTAACGACTGAGCCACCCAGGTGCCCCGAGATTATATTAAATTTATATATAAATTCAGAACAACTGAAATTTTTATGCTTTTGAGTCATCCTAGTCATCCTGTCCAAGATCATGTGTGTGTATATACATATATAGAGAGAGAGAGAGAGATCAAATCTAGGTCAAAAATAAAAAACAAGTATAAAGGATATTTTGAGGAACATTTGGGGAAAATTGACTGTATATTAGATGATACTGAATTAATATTCTTATGTGTGATTATATTGTTTTTGTTACTTAGAATGTTTTCATTCATAGGAATGCATGCTAAAATATTTACGGGTAAAGTGCCATGATGCCTACATCATTTAGCAAAAAAAAAAAAAAAGACACACATCAAATGGAGGGGGGAAAGTAGAGGGAGAGAAAGATAAAGCAAATGGTGAATCCAGATGAGTTGTGTATACTCATACTATTCTTTCCACTGTAGATTTGAAAATTATCAAAGAGGGGCTCCTGGGTGGCTCAGTTGGTTGAGTGTCCGACTCTTGGTACAGCTCAGGTCATGATCTCAAGGTCATGAAATTGAGCACCATGTTGGGCTCTGTGCTCAGCAGGGAGTCTGCTTGAGATTCTCTCTCCCTCTACCTCTGCCCCTCCCCCCAAATAAAAAAATAAATCTTTAAAACAAAAAAAGAAAAGAAAAGAAAATTGTCAAAGAAAAAAGAATGGGATAAACATGAGCCCTAGCTTCAAGGGTATCTCACTGCCTCCTAAACTATTGTTTCTTTTTTTTTTTTTTTAAGATTTTATTTATTTATTTGACACAGAGAGAGGCATCGAGAGAGGGAACACAAGCAGGGGGGGTGGGAGAGGGAGAAGCAGACTCCCCGCTGAGCAGGGAGCCCCATGTGGGGCTTGATCCCAGGACCCTGGGATCCTGAGCCAAAGGCAGACGCTTAGAGACTGAGCCACCCAGGCGCCCCAAAATTTTATTTATTTATTTATTTGACAGAGCATGCACAAGCAGGGGGAGTGGGAGTGGGAGAAACAGACTCCCTGCTGAGCAGGGAGCCCGACGCAGGGCTCAATCCCAGGACTCCGAGATCGTGACCTGAGCTGAAGGCAGACGCTTAACTGACTGAGCCTCCCAGGCGCCCCTTTATTTTATTTTTTTTTTAATGCAGATTCCTGTATCAAGCCTGAGGGACACAGTTCTGGAACTGGCAGTGTTTGATCAACACAGGAGAAAGTTTGATAATTTCAGTTCACTAATGCTGGAATGGAAATCCTCAAATGAAACACTAGCTCATTTCGAAAATTATAATTCAGTGGAGATGGTAGCAAAGGATGATGGCAGTGGGCAGACTCGGCTACATGGTATTATGGTGACTTACAAATCCTTTTACATGTCTGCTAAGTGTTTCTGCACTAAGTATTTCCCTTGGGTGACAGTTTATTTCAGATTTTGTCATATCTCTCTTTGCATCTTTGATCATTGTATGTTTTAGCAAATGTAAATATAGATTTCTTGGTTGCAAAGCCAGGGTCTAGGATCCAACATTTCTCACAAGAATATATTTATTGAGTGACTGCTACATATAAGACCGTGTGCTAGGCACCTGAATATGGAATGGTACATGAGATAGTCATGGCCTCTGCCCTCATAGACTTTATATAAATACTTTCTAAAGATTTCATTTATTTATTTTAGAGGAGGGGAGGGGCAGAGGGAGATGAAGAGAGAATCTCAAGCAGATTCCCTGCTGAGTGTGGAGCCCAGTGCAGGGCTCAGTCTCATGACCCTGAATTCAAGACCTGAGCCAAAGCCAAGAGTCAGATGACTGATCCACCTAGGTGCCCCTCTCATAGACTTTAAATATTATGATTGTGTTAGGTGTTTTAAAGGACACGTATGGGATGCTTTAAGAGTTATAGCAGAGAGGGGCACCTGGGTGGCTCAGTCGTTAAGCGTCTGCCTTCGGCTCGGGTCACGATCCCAGGGTCCTGGGATCGAGCCCCGCATTGGGCTCCCTGCTCAGCGGGGGGCCTGCTTCTCCCTCTTCCACTCCCCCTGCTTGTGTTC
>NC_138374.1:137996539-138020270 GCF_054177405.1 Leptonychotes weddellii
GAACACAAGCAGGGGGAGTGGGAGAGGGAGAAGCAGGCCCCCTGCAGAGCAGGGAGCCCAATGCGGGGCTCGATCCCAGGACCGTGGGATCGTGACCCGAGCCGAAGGCAGACGCTCAACGACTGAGCCAGCCAGGCACCCCCATAAATAAAATCTTAAAAAAAAAAAAGAGTTATAGCAGAGAACCTGACCTAGTTTAGAACAGAGAAGGCTGCCCAAGAAAGTAACATTTACGCTGAGACCTGAAGGGGCGGCAGAAAGGGAAACAGAGTGAGCAGAGTCAGGTGAACGGATCTGACAGGGGACCAGAGGCACCGGCAGGAGTTGTGAGACAGCAGCACGTGTCATCAGTCTTCAGTCCTCTGCCTGTATCACATTTGCCGATTCACCGAAGCGGTCACCTGCCAAAACCGACTCAGGGTGGACAGGCACTGCTCAGGGGCATGGGTACCAGCAGGCATGGTTCACTGCAGGCCAGTAACATGGAAGCCTGCCACAGAGCCATCCCAGAGGTGAAGAAGAAAGAGGTACAGAGGGTAACTTTTAAGTTTCGGCATGAGCACTTAGAGGAGAAATAAGATTCAGCCTTCTCCACACCCACAGGGAGCTCACCCCCAGGACAAGTCTAAGAGCTTAGCTAGAGAACCTGGCAGCATAATACTCATGTGTATGTAATACTATAATACTCTAATACCAACAATATGGTACACTTCGTGTAAAAACTGGCAGCAAGGAGGGGCACCTGGCTGGCTCACACAGTGGAGCGTGCGACTCTTGATCTCAGGGTTGTGGGTTCGAACCCCACAATATGTGTAGAGATTACTTAAAAATCTTAAAAAAAAAAATGGTAGCAAGGAAAGAGAAGCTCCTTACTTGCTGTAACAATCAACCACCAGATACCATCAGTGCTTCTTCTGTTTTCTCATTTCATCCCTTCCTCTAACTCCATCACTGTGTCCTCACCATATCTGTCCCATGTTACCACAGTAGCCTCCTGGCTGACCTCCCTATGTCTGTGCTGCCCTCTAATCTGTCCTCCACACTACTGTCTAGATTACCTTTTTAAAGGACAAATTTGGACCTCTTTTTCTTTTTTTTTTTAAAGATTTTATTTTTTTAATTTTTTTAAGATTTTATTTACTTGTGAGAGAGAGAATGAGAGACAGAGAGCATGAGAGGGAGGAGGGTCAGAGGGAGAAGCAGACTCCCCGCTGAGCAGGGATCCTGATGTGGGACTCGATCCCAGGACTCCAGGATCATGACAGCCGAAGGCAGTCGCTTAACCAACTGAGCCACCCAGGCGCCCCAGATTTTATTTATTTATTTGACAGAGAGAGCACGAGCAAGGGGAGAGGCAGGCAGAGGAAGAGGGAGAAGCAGGCTCTCCACCAAGGAGGGAGCCCAATATGGGGCTCCATCCCGGGACCCTGGGATCATGACCTGAGCTGAAGGCAGATGCTTAACAACTGAGCCACCCAGGAGCCCCAAGATTTTATTTATTTGAGAGAGAGAGGGAAAGAGGGAGAGCACAGAGGGAGAAGCAGGCTCCCCGCCGAGCAGGGAGCCCGATGCGGGGCTCGACCCCAGGACCCCGGGATCATGACCTGAGCCGAAGGCAGACACTTAACGACTGAGCCACCCAGGTGCCCCAGCTTTTCGTTTGTTTTTAAGATTCATTTCAGGGAGAGAGAGCATGAGCAGGGGGAGAGGGAGGGAGAGAGGGAGAGAGAATCTCTAGCAGACTCCATGCTGAGTGTGGAACCCTACAACGGGCTCTGTCCCACGACCCTGAGATCATGCCTGAGCTGAAATCATTAGTCAGACGCTTAACTGACTGAGCCACCCAGGTGCCCCAAGATTTTATTTGAGAGAGAGAGGGAGAGCACAGAGGAAGAAGCAGGCTCCCCGCTGAGCAGGGAGCCCGATGTGGGGCTCGATCCCAGGACCCCGGGACCATGACCCGAGCCGAAGGCAGACGCCTAACGGCTGAGCTACCCAGGTGCCCCTTCACCTGCTGTTATTACCCATGTATACCCTACATCTTTCTCACACTCCACAACTTTATTTATTTATTTAAAAATTTTTTTTAAGGTTTTATTGTTTTAAGTAATCTCTACACCCAGTGTGGGGCTTGAAAATGACCGCAAGATCAAGAGTTGCATGCTCTTCTGGCCGAGCCAGCAGGGCACCCCCACTCAACAACTTTTTAGCCTTAGCCCTGACGAGGCTTCTCTTACCTCTTTCCTTTCATGTGTTTATGTTTCCTTTTCTTGCATTGTCACTGGGCTGAAGTTTTCCTCTCGCCATCTGTGAGTTCCCTGTAACCCTACACTACCAATCCAAGGAAGGTACTCCTTTCCTGTGCTCTGTACCTGCTGCTCTAAGAGCACTCAGCATGCAGTGTGGTGCCAGTTGCTTAGCTCAGTCACCACACTGAAACTGCGGGCTTCTTGGAAGGCAAGGATTGTGTTTTCCTCTTCATCTCTGCACCCTAATTACCTGGCATAGGACCTGGCATATAGTAGCCCCTCAGTAAATCTTTGTTGATGGATGGATGGATGGATGGAGCATCCTGAGTAACTGTGTCACAGATTCAGGCATGGTCATTCTACTGTGTTGAGGATAAAACAAGAATTGACTTAAGTGGCAGATTTATGTTAAAGTTTTAAAAAGAAGAAAAAAAAGAATAGGTAAAACAGGGTCAGATTATAGAAAGTTTCAAACACTAGTTGAAGGAGTTTGATTTGCTCAGATGTGGAATACGTTTACAGTGGATGAGATGAGGGGCGCCTGGGTGGCTCAGTCGGTTAAGCGTCTGCCTTCAGCTCAGGTCATAATCCCGGGGTCCTGGGATCGAGCCCCGCGTCGGGCTCCCTGCTCCGCGGGAAGCCTGCTTCTCCCTCTCCCCTGCTTGTGCTCTCTCTCTCTCTCTCAAATAAATAAAATCCTAAAAAAATAAGTAAATAAAGTGGACAAGATGTGACGTTCGCATTTATAGGACAGTTTAGAATAGTGAAAGGCCCTGAAGGGCCGTATCTTTATTTCTCACTCCAATTTTTTTTTTTTAAGATTTTATTTATTGGCGCGCCTGGTGGCTCAGTTGGTTAAGCATCTGCCTTTGGCTCAGGCCATGATCCCAGGGTCCTGGGATCGAGCCCCACATCGGGCTCCCTGCTCAGCCAGGAGTCTGCTTCTCCCTCTGCCTCTGCCCCTCCACCCTCACTCGTGCTCCTTCTGCTTTCTCTGCTCTGTCTCTCAAATAAATAAATAAAATCTTTAAAAAAATAAAAATATTCAGTTAAAAGGATTGAAAACAGATATTCAAACAAATAGTTGTGTGTGAATATTCATAGCAGCATTATTCACAGCAGCCAAAAGTTGAAAACAACCCAAATGTCCAACAAAAGATGAATGGATAAACTAAATATGTTATATCTATACTGTGGAGTAGTAGTCATTAAAAGGAACAAAATAGGGGCACCTGGGTGGCTCAGTCGTTAAGCGTCTGCCTTCGGCTCAGGTCGTGATCCCAGGGTCCTGGGATCGAGCCCCGCGTCGGGCTCCCTGCTCCGTGGGAGGCCTGCTTCTCCCTCTCCCACTCCCCCTGCTTGTGTTCTCTCTCTCGCTGTGTCTCTCTCCCTGTCAAATATATAAATAAAATCTTTAAAAATAATAATAGCAGGTGAAGGGGCACCTGGGTGGCTCAGTCGTTAAGCGTCTGCCTTTGGCTCAGGTCATGATCCCAGGGTCCTGCATTTGAGTCCCACATCGGGCTCCCTGCTCAGCGGGGAGCCTGCTTCTCCCTCTCCCTCTGCCTGCCGCTCCCCCTGCTTGTGCTCTCTCTCTGACAAACAAATAAAGAAAATGTTTTTTAAAAAGATTTTATTTGAGAGAGAGAAAGAGCACGCGAGCGAGTACAAGCAGGGGGCAGGGAGGGACAGAGGAAGAGGGAGAAGCAGACTCCTTGTTGAGCAAGGAGCCCAATGTGGGGCTCGATCCCAGGACCCTGGGATTATGACCTGAGCTGAAGGCAAATGCTTAACTGACTGAGCCACCCAGGTACCCCCTCAGTCCCAATTTTTAAATCAAACAAAAATTTCCCCATACACTGTTGTCAGTCTGTGTTTGGACCCACAGACCATTAGAACTGGAAAGAATTTTAGATTTTGCCTGGCCCAATCCCTCATTTAATAAAGAAACTGAGAAATAAAGCTGTTGCCCAGAGTCACATAGGAATATAATAGCAGTCAACACAAAAACTCAAGTTTTCTGTTTCTTGTGTATTTCCCCACAAAGTACTTTTTTCTTCCTGCAATAGAACATCATTTGGAAAAAATTAGGGCAGAATTTGGTTTTCTGGAGACACTTTTGTATTCTCCACTTATCGTTTCTCATGTCTCCAGGTCATCAGGTCCTTAAAGTACATCAGTTAAAAGGGACTGTACTCATTGGAGTCAATTTTGTGGGCTACTCCGAGAAGAAAAGTCCAGAGGTAAGAAATAGAAATCACTGAAATTTAAGGCTCTTCATTTGTAACTTTAAAAAAACCAAAAATCACTTATAACTAATGTAAATCTGAGAACTGTGCACCTCTCTGATTCTGTTATCTTTGGCATGTGAAAGAACACTGGAATCTTCTCTCAGCTGAGGAGTTAAAAGTTTATGCTTATCTTTGTGGTTTTTCTCCATTTCTAGAAACTTTCCAACTTGCCCAGATCTGCAGCTGTGGAGCTGCTTCTGGTGGACGATGTAACTGTACTGCCCGAGAATGCCACCATCTATAACCACCCCGATGTGAAGGTGAAAGTTGGAGGGGTCTAGTTAAATGGGGTCTGACTGGAGGGGACGAGTATGAGGTTATTGAGATTAATAGTATGGCAATAAAAAAAGCTCACTTATGTGTTGAAAAGCACTGATAAGCATATGTAACATATGTGTAATAATTAGGTGCAATATCCTTTGTCGTAATACTGTAATAATCATAGTTTGTCTTTGGTCCATTGACCTTAATCTTTTAATCCCATACTCTTCCTTAAGTAGGTAGTAGTTGTTTTCTCTGAATTATTTAAAAACCAAAGAGAATGGAGCGTTCTGTGTCTGATCTTTCCATAGGAGATATTTAGCCTTGTGGAAGGATCTGGTTATTTTCTGGTCAACAGCAGTGAGCAGGACATTGTCACCGTCACTTACATGGAAGCAGAAAGCTCTGTCCAGGTGAGGTTTAGAGATAGTCCCAAGTTGATAGTCTCAGGTCAAAGTTCATCCTTACGAGAATGATTAGAAAAATTCCATTGTATGTCTCAGACTTGTTATAAAAGTTAACATCTGCCTCATTTTTTAACCTTCATAGATTCTCCAACCCAAAACAAGCTTTTTTTTTTTTTTTTTCCTTCAACTCGCTGGGCAATTTTTGTTTCTGATTGAACTGAGACAGTGTAGAAGACATCTAATTGTAAGCTTTCCATGAAAAGAAGGTTCATTTCTATAAATTTCAAAGCACAGAACTGTGTGGATAATTTTTTTTTTTAAAGATTATTTATTTGACAGAGACACAGAGAGGGAACACAAGGTGGGGGAGTGAGAGAGGGAGAGGCAGGCTTCCAGCTGAGCAGGGAGCCCGATGTGGGGCTCGATCCCAGGACCCTGGGACCATGACCTGAGCCGAAGGCAGATGCTTAATGACTGAGCCACCCAGGTGCCCCAGTGTGGATAATTAGTTGTACTGTTGACTTCATAACTTGAGTATATGGTGTTTTTAGCCAGGATATGACAACTCAATATATTAAGCTGTCTTTGTAATCAGTATGCCAAGGGATTTGCTTTTAGTTGACTTTTAGTAATTAAAATAATACCTTCTATTAACATATGTGTATATTTTCTTTCCTTCTAAGAGCTCAAAGGTCATAATGTTTAAGAGGGGGGAGATTGCAGCACTGTGCACAGGGTGTGAAAGTACCTACTACTCGGGGCAGGATCTGCAGCATGTGACAGAAAACCAGGTTGTTCTCATGCTTCCTCCCCCACTGGTGATTTCAGCATAAATGGACTGGGCTTTCTTCATGAAATCCCTTCCTTATTCATAATTAAGAAGCTGGATATGTATGTTGGATTCTGCTTGAATTCAGTCAACTTAAACCTTGCTCTTTATCAGTTAATATTTGTTAAGGGTGCGTATTGTGCTGTGCCTGAAACATGTAATGTGACCTCTCAGTTCCCATCAGAAAGGAAGTAAGTTGTTCTATTTTGTGCTTTGAATGAAAATAGTTGCTTTGATTATGTTTGGAGCATGTGTGCTTCCTTATCCAGCTGCCGTAGTCTTCCTTCTAGTTAGTTCCAGTACACCCTGGATTTTTCACCTTGGAGGTCTACGATCTGTGCTTGGCTTTCCTGGGTCCAGCAGTGGCCTACCTCAGGGTGTCAGACATGCAAGAGCTGGAACTTGATCTGATTGATAAGGTGAGAGACGTTTGCAGTTTCGCATCAGAGAAGCAGGCCTCATGCTTGCCCTGTAGCCTCACTTTATATAATATAGTCTGTGTGGCTCCTGTGCTTGCAGCCGCAGGACCTTCAGTGATGTTAATGGAAATACCTGTCCTTAAAGGACAACATTCCAACATTATAAGATGAATAGAGTATTGAAGAGCAGATAAATTAGCACTGGTAGAGTAGGTTTTTCGATAAAAGGCTGACCAGGAGCATTCAGCACAGTTTGTCACCCTCAAAGAGTTAGTTAGACTGTACTTGGTGAATGAGACATTTCTACTAAAATTACCTTTCTTTTTTAACTACTAGGTTGAAATAGGTAAAACTGTGTTAGTAACTGTGAGGGTTCTTGGCTCTTCCAAACGCCCATTCCGAAATAAATACTTCAGAAACATGGAGCTTAAACTGCAGTTGGCTTCTGCCATCGTCACCCTGACGTGAGTACCACCTCAACACTTCCTTCTCCCCAGGCGGAACATCAAGAGTCAGTGTCCCTGCGTTACTTCGGATTTTCTTCTTTTTTTTATTTTATTTTAAATTTTTTTTTTTTGAGAGAGAGAATGAGACAGAGAGAGAGAGCACGAGATGGGGGAGGGTCAGAGGGAGAAGCAGGCTCCCCGCCGAGCAGGGAGCCCGATGTGGGACTCGATCCCGGGACTCCAGGATCATAACCTGAGCCGAAGGCAGTCGCTTAACCGACTGAGCCACCCAGGCGCCCCTGGTTTTACCAGGTTTTTTTTTTAAGATTTTATTTATTTATCTGAGAGAGAGAATGGGAGACAGAGAGCATGAGAGGGGGAGGATCAGAGGGAGAAGCAGACTCCCCGCCGAGCAGGGAGCCCAATGTGGGACTCGATCCCGGGACTCCAGGATCATAACCTGAGCCGAAGGCAGTCGCTTAACCAACTGAGCCACCCAGGCGCCCCGGATTTTCTTCTTTGGGCCCGTAGTCTCCCGCCATATTCGGCTCTCTACAAAGTACCCCTTCCACGTCCTCAGAACGGTTGTTTAGGGACAAACTCACGTGTCTTGTGAGTATTTCCATTTTATGAAACTTCTCCTTGGATAGTATCCTCTAGGGTGCTTCAGGATGGAGGACCTTCAAAAATCTATCTAGAAGCAGAGGTGCTGGTATTCCCTCTGCAAAAGGAGAATACAGAAATTCCAAGGTGCTTTAGTATTTGCAGTTTTGCCAGTCTTATGTTTATGTTGCCCTTAATCCTCTGGGGCCTTAGAACAAGTATTTCGCCTTCAGGAGCTTCCTGCCATTGCCATGAACTTTGTCTTGACTTTGGAAATTTATTTTCTGGCAATTCCCTTTAACTAGAGTTAAAATGAACAGAAAATGTTATGCATCTTAGAAAGAAGCATAACTGGCTACTCTTAAAATCAAATCTTTTTTTTTTTTAAACGATTTTATGTATTTATTTTGGGAGGGACTTTAGGGGGAGGGAAAGGGACTAGGAGACTCCGTGCAGAGCCTGGCAAGGGGCTCCATCCCATGGCTCCAAGACCAGGACCCAAGCCAAAACCAAGAGTTGGACGCTCAACTGACTGAGCCACCCAGGTGCCCCAAAATCAAATCTTTCTTACCTAAAAACACCTATGTCTTTGCAGGCTAATGGAGGAACAGGATGAATACTCTGAAAATTATATCCTTCGAGCTGTCTCTATTGGGCAAACCACACTTGTGGCTATTGCCAGGGACAAGATGGGGAGGAAATTCACATCGGCTCCTCGCCAGATTGAGGTAAGGAAATTATCTCATCCAAAATTAATACTTCATCTTATTTAGCTTTATTCATCTTTTTCTGTTTATTTTGCATAAGTTAAAAATTATTTGACTAAGTAAAATGATAGTTGTCTAACTCTTGAAACAATACGTAATTTGTTTTAGGTTTTTGTTTTTCTGTATAAAAGTAATACATTTCTTGTAGAAAATTTGGAAAGCAAAAGAAATAATAAAGATGCAGAATGAAAATCACCTATAGGGACGCCTGGGTGGCTCAGTTGGTTAAGCGACTGCCTTCGGCTCAGGTCATGATCCTGGAGTCCCGGGATCGAGTCCCGCATCGGGCTCCCTGCTCGGCAGGGAGTCTGCTTCTCCCTCTGACCCTCCCCCCTCTCATGCTCTCTCTCTATCTCATTCTCTCTCAAATAAACAAATAAAATCTTTAAAAAAAAAAAAAAAAGAAAAAAAAAGAAAATCACCTATAATTCCACTACTTAGAGGCAACCGTTCGTTATTAATAATCCTTCATTTCTTCCCCATGCGTATTTTAACATAGATGAATCATACTGCTTTTTTCATCCTAATCCTATATCAATAGTATTTTTTATGTCATTAAAAGTTCATTGTTGGCCCTGTGTTGGCAGTTGTTGAAGCTGGGTAATAGGTACCGAGAGTTCATTATACTGCTCTCTCTACTTTTATATATGTTTGAAAAAAAGTAAAAAAGAAAGATAATTATAAACATAACTTTAATGACCACTTTTATTCCAATGAGTGGACGTATAAGTTTTAAGCATTCTCATAAGTTTTTGCTATTATAAATAAAATTTATATTTATAAATGAAGTAAAATCCATGTCTGTGTGTAGGATTTTTTCCTTAGAATAAGCTGCATGATCATTTGTTATGAAATTGGTTCTAGTCCGTCCCTGTTTTCTGTTTGGTCTTCTCCTTCAAGGTGTTTCCTCCATTCAGACTTGTTCCAGAGAAAATGACACTGATTCCAACTAACATGATGCAGGTGATCTCAAAGTCAGGAAATACGATTTACCCTTTCTCCTCACCCTGCTCTGTCCGACCCCAACACACACGCACCCCCTTCTTCCTATTGGCCTCCTCTTGTCTACTCCCAGCCAAGTACAGCAGGATCTGATAAAAAAGAAAATTAGTCCTTTCCTGTCCCCTAATGAACAGGGTATAACCTGCCTCTGGGAACCCCATAGATCATATGTGGCACTTGCGTTTCTTCTGCATTTGAGTTGATGTGGGATATGTCTGTTGGGAAGTGGGGGAGGCTAAGAGGTCAAATTGCTTGGATGAAATGTTGGGAAAAGAGATGTGATTTCTCCCCATGTTCCTTCATTTACTGGCATGTTTAAATTCCAGGTCATGTCTGAAGGTGGCCCCCAGCCCCAATCTATCATTCACTTCTCTATCAGTAACCAGACTGTGGCTGTTGTGAATAGGAGGGGGCAGGTTACAGGGAAGGTAGTTGGCACAGCTGTGGTCCATGGCACCATCCAGACAGTAAATGAAGACACTGGCAAAGTCATTGTGTTTTCTCAGGTATTGGTTCTTTGCTCTGCTCTGCTTCCACTTTTCCATCTGGGAACCATATTGGGGCATGTGGGGTGGTGAGGAGGAGGGTGTCAGCAGCTCAGAAAAACCCTTTGAGTCCCTTACCTGGCATTCTCTTAACCAAGCATGGGATATATGTAATCTTTAGGGAAAAACCCCACAGAGTATTTGGCATTGTTACAAGACTTAGTCCCTATCCTTAAGGAATTGTTCAGGGAACAAAAACAAACACATCTGTGGCATATTGTTTTTGTTGAATGCCCCAAACAACAACAAACTAGTTATCGTAAGCATCCTCTGTCCACTGCACAGACACTCCCTCTTAGCCTAAGCTTGCTTCTACCTGTTGAGCAGGATGAAGTGCACATTGAAGTGGTTCAGCTAAGGGCTGTTAGGATCCTTGCCGCTGCTACTCGACTCATCGCAGCAACTGAGGTCAGTACGGTGGCTCTGTCTCGGTGTACTCTGGTAATGCCAG
Source organism: Leptonychotes weddellii (assembly GCF_054177405.1). NCBI lineage: Eukaryota > Metazoa > Chordata > Mammalia > Carnivora > Phocidae > Leptonychotes > Leptonychotes weddellii. The sequence goes on from NC_138374.1 coordinate 138,006,810, forward strand.
CTGGGCAGGACATCCAGCACAGCACTCCTTCTTCTTTTCAGATGCCAGTTTACGTCATGGGAGTGACCAGTACCCAGACCCCTTTCTCCTTCAGCAATGCCAACCCTGGGCTCACATTCCACTGGTCCATGAGCAAAAGGGATGTATTGGATCTAGTACCCAGGCATTCAGAGGTAGAAATGTGTCTGTTTATTATATCATCTCAGGGACATTGATAGTAATTTACCTTATTTCATCAAGTTTGAGACTGACTTTACTTTCTAAACTACACAGTGTTACTACTTATCTCCTCCCCTTGTTCTGTGTACTCTGGAAACCTACAAATCATATGAAGAATTCAATTTGAGTACTCAGGTAATGCTATGTAATTTTTAATATATTTTGCTGGAAGGAGCTCTCAAAAACAGTGTTTCCCTTACTATTGACTTATGAGCATTTGACTATGTTCCACGAGTAGTAGTAACACGTTATGAATACAAACTATATATATAGGCAAGCTTCACTGTACTGGGCTTTGCTTCATTGTGCTTCACAGATATTGCATGTTTTTACAAATGGAAGCTTTGTGGCAACCACAAGGCTGTCGGTGCTGTTTTTCTGACAGCATTTGCTCACTCTGTTCTCTGTGTCACAGTTTGGTAATTCTAATAATATTTCAAACTTTTCCACTATTATTTTATTTGTTATGGTGACCTGTGATTGATCAGTGAGTATGATTCACTGAAAGCTCAGATGACGGTTAGCACTTTTTAGCAATAAAGTATTTTTAGTTAAGATATGTACATTGTTTTAGACATAATGCTATTTATTGCACACCTGATAGACTAATAGTATAGTGTAAACGTAAATTTTATGTGCACTGGAAAACCAGGAAATTCATTTGACTCGCTTTATTGCAACATTTGCTTTACTGTGGTGGCCTGGCACTGAACCTGCGGTAGCTCTGAGGTGAGCTTATGCTCTGTGATAAGTGAAAATAGTTCTGATGTCGTAATGCACACAGCATTAAGCCTTATTCAGAAACCTGAAAAAGAATTAGAGAGAGGAGGGAGGGAGGCAGGGGATGCTACAGGCTAACTTTACCTCGTTTACAATATTGTTACCGGATGGTCAGTTTGAGAGAACCCACCCAGGGTGGTCTGGGGACAGTGGCAGCTGCCTAGATCCTTAGGAAGAAGGAACCTGCAGCCAAGTTACCCAGTAGGTCACGACTCAGTGCCCACAAGAATAGAGTTAGAGGTAGATCTTGGGAGAGAACAGAGAGGTTACAGGAGCTAGAATTAATTAGGTATTTCTGGAGCCAGCTAAAAAGAAAAGAGAAGTCTGAAAAAAGTTACAAAATCTATTTGTAATCCTTCTAAAAATATCCTAGATCTGTAGTCTAGGGAAACTCTGGTGTTTGGGTCTTCTATCTGTTGTGGACTTCCCTGAGCCTGCTTATACTCAGAATTGAGGAGAGATGGAACTGTACTTAGTTTGGCAGAGTTCTGCACAGGAATTCAGCTCTCTTTCTTGACTAGCAAACAGAGATTGTATGAAATGAGGGGCTGGCATAGGCCTTTAGCATCTGTTCTACTTCTCCCTTCCTCCAATTTTATCTAAAGCCCAACTCTTGTCTCTAGGAAAAGTGATTGAGAGCCATACACAGAGTTTCTCTTCCTGCCTCAGATCCTGCAGGGTGAGCTGAGCCGGCCCCACATGGAGGTCTCCTGCATGTGGTGTCAACACTCAGAGATTCACTTGGATCAAACATATTATTAAACCACTTGTTCTTTAGCATAAGACTTCCTTCCAGACAATTGATTGAGATCTGCATAAAGGAAATGGGAATTTTTCTGTAGGGGAAGAGGGAAAGGTGATTTTGGAACTTGGGACTCTGGAGTCAAGAGAACTGGAAGAAAGGTCTTGAAGGCTCTGGACAGCAAAAAGGCAGGAGAAAGAGGGCATGAAATGAGTGCCCCAAAGGTAGGCAGGTGTCTACTCCAACATGTGTCTTAACGTTGGCCCTGCCTTCCCGATGGCCTTATCCAGTCTGGGCCAGAGTGGTGGGGAAGCAGTAGGGAGATGGTCCACTAGGGTGAGCATAATCCTGAAATAGCTCTCCTTTCTTGTCCTCTTCCTTCCTTGCTACCACTCTGAACTCCAGGGGTAGATTGTCTCACTTCTCCCAATTCAAGTTCTACTCTCTGAAGCCATTTTAGAAACCCCTTTCTTCATTTTCATTCTCCTGTGAATGGATTGACTTCAAGATAACATGAGACTGTCAGAGAGGCTTGCCAGAATTAATTGAGTGCTATACACAGAGCTTACCTGAGGGGTGACTGTGTTGCTGGGAATATGAAAAGAAATAACTATGAAAATAATCCCTGGTACTCTAGTTATTTTATACAGATCTATCTAGCATACATTTTCTTTATCATAACAACACAGAGGGAAGGGCACAGTGATTATTAATGAATATTTCTTAATCCATTCCTAACTGTCTTCCAGGTTTTCCTACAGCTCCCAGTAGAGAATAACTTTGCCATGGTTGTCCACACAAAAGCAGCTGGTCGCACCAGTATCAAAGTCACTGTCCGCCGTATGAACAGTTCCTCTGGGCAGCTTGAGGGGAATTTGTTGGAACTGTCTGATGAAGTTCAGATCCTGGTAAGGTCCCAAACCTAAATCTTGTTTTTACGTATCAAGGAGAAGAAGGTTATATTCTTTTATCATCCATGAGGAGCTTTGTCTGGATAGAGGTAGAGAAATTGCTAGAGGGAGCCCTAGGATAGGCTCATAGCTTCTAGATCTTTGTCATTCTTGCTAATTGCATCTATATAAGTATTGATACTAGAAACTGTAAGAACATGCACTCCCCTCAACTCCCCACACAATAAACACAGGATATGAAACCATAATAACTAAAGAGGGGTTCGTTTCTTAGCTGCTCTGCCTAACATAGATATTATGATACCATCCACTGAGGAGATCTAACCCTAACTTCCAGTAAGGTGTAAGAGCATGAATGGTTGGTTTCTACAGGTGTTCTGAGGCTGAAAGCTAACTGGCCCTGTTGTTTTTAGTGTTCAAAAGAAAAATGATCATTTGTGGGGGGCAAATAAGTTTCTCTACCTCTGAATTTAGGACTAATTTTTTTTTCTTTTTCTATCTTTTTCCTTTATTTTGGTTTTGTTTCTCTGATTCAGTGAGGGGTAGAGGAGAGAGCTTTTTACTAGGACTAGCTAATTTATTATTATAAGTTTTTGTTCTCAAATCTCTTTTCAGGTTACCAGAGCTAAAATTAGAAATTTCAAAATTATTTTATACCTAATATCTAAGTGATACAGAGGATGTGGTTGGTCAGTGTAGCTTTGTCAGAAGCAGGGCTAATATTAGATTTGTATTCTATAGAATACCAAGGTGCGTTTTAAGTGTCTGGCTCATTTGGAAAAGAGTGTCGTGGACCCTCAGGCTAAGCTGAAGTGAGGTGGACGTTGATTTGTAGTTGATATGCGAGCAAAGGTCATCGTTTTGTCTTTTCCAGAAATGAGGAAGACATTATTTTCTCACTTTAGGTGTTTGAGAAACTCCAACTGTTCTTTCCAGAGTGCCAGCCTGAGCAAATTCTGATGCCCATGAATTCCCAGCTCAGACTCCACACCAACAGGTGAGGAGAGTGGGGAAGGGCAGGCTAGGTTCCAACCTTACCCTTAGGAATATGGAAAGAACTCTTGCCTTCTAGGTTATTTTTTTAACCCACAAATAAGTTTTTTTAGCTGAAGTGAAATTCATGTTACATAAAATTAACCATTTAAAAAATTTTTTTAAAGATTTTATTTTTTTATTTGACAGAGACAGTGAGAGAGAGAGAGAGAGAGCACAAACAGGGGGAGTGGGAGAGGGAGAAGCAGGCTTCCCGCTGAGCAGGGAGTCCGATGCGGGGCTCGATCCCAGGACCCTGGGACCATGACCTGAGCCGAAGGCTTAAGTGAGCCACCCAGGTGCCCCCAAATTAACCATTTTAAAGCGGACAATTCAGTACATCACAGTATTGTGCAACCGTCACCTCTGTCTAGTTCCATCTTCATCACCATCAAAGGAGACCGTACCCATCAGCAGTCACTCCCTGTTCTTCCCTCCTCTCAGCCTCTGGCAACCACTCATCATCTCTCTCTGTGAATTTAAGTCTTCTGTGTATTTCATTTATTACATGGAATCGTACAACATGTGACCTTTTGTGTTGGCTTCTTTCAGTTCACATGTTTCCTAGGTTCCTTCCCATTATAGCATGTATTAATATTTCATTCCTTTTATTTTTTTTTAAGATTTTACCTATTTATTTGAGAGAGAGAGAGAGCGAGAGAGCAAGCATGAGTAGGGGGAGGGGCAGAGGGAGAGGGAGAAGCAGACTCCCCGCTAAGCGTGGAGTCTGACGCGGGGCTCGATCCCAGACCCTGAGATCATGACCTGAGCCACCCAGGTGCTCCTATTTTGTTCCTTTTTTTTTAAAGATCTTATTTATTTGACAGAGAGAGACACAGCGAGAGAGGGAACACAAGCAGGGGGAGTGGGAGAGGGAGAAGCAGGCTTCTCGCGGAGCAGGGAGCCCGGTGCGGGGCTCGATCCCAGGACCCCGGGATCACGACCTGAGCTGAAGGCAGACGCTTAACGACTGAGCCACCCAGGCGCCCCTATTTTGTTCCTTTTAATGACTACTACTCCACAGTATAGATATAACATATTTAGTATATCCATTCATCTTTTGTTGGACATTTGGGTTATTTTCACCTTTTGGCTGTTGTGAATAATGCTGCTATGAATATTCACACACAACTATTTGTTTGAATATCTGTTTTCAATCCTTTTAGCTGAATATTTTGTTTATTTTTTTTTTTTAAGATTTTATTTATTTATTTGAGAGACAGAGCAGAGAAAGCAGGAGGAGCACGAGTGAGGGTGGAGGGGCAGAGGCAGAGGGAGAAGCAGACTCCTGGCTGAGCAGGGAGCCCGATGTGGGGCTCGATCCCAGGACCCTGGGATCATGACCTGAGCCAAAGGCAGACCCTTAACCAACTGAGCCACCCAGGCACCCCAAGCTGAATGATTTTTTAATGATAAATATGTGATGGGATGTGATTTTTAAAGAGATAGGCATAATCCAAAGGCAGACTTTTACTTGAGGAACAAATAAGCACACAACATGGAGAATGGCAAGTGGTTTCCTGAGTAAGTCTCTAACAGTAATCCTGGCAATATCCTTTCTTTCTGGTCAGAGCCCCCAAGAGATGCCACTTGTTCCATCTGTTCCCTAGGGAAGGGGCCGCCTTTGTGAGTTCCCGTGTTCTCAAGTGTTTCCCTAATTCATCTGTCATCGAGGAGGATGGCGAAGGGCTCCTGAAAGCTGGTTCCATTGCAGGTACTGCTGTGTTGGAAGTCACTTCTATAGAACCTTTTGGAGTCAACCAAACAACCATAACTGGAGTTCAGGTGAGTTCAGGAACTTACTCAAAAAAATAAAAGGAATACCATGGCCTGAAGAGGCAGATTTCCTGGTTTAAGAACTAGGAACTTCCCTGGAGGTCAGAACGAACTGTAAGATAAGAGGACAATCTTGACATGGGTATAAGCCATCAAAAGTGGCCTTTAGAAGCCTTGTTATAAGAGGGATTAGCCTTAAATTGTTACACTTCTGAGCAGTGTTGGCAAAAGGGTGTGGGAGAGGGTAGAACTATTGCTATCAAAATTAGGCTTTGTTATTAGAATTAAAAAATTTAGTCTAACATGGGGCGCCTGGGTGGCATCCAACTCTTGGTTTCAGCTCAGGTCATAATCTCAGGGTTGTGAGATCGAGCCCTGTGTCCAGCTCCACGCTGGGCATGGAGTCTGCTTGAGATTCTCTCTCTCCATGGGGCACCTGGGTGGCTCAGTCAGTTGAGTGTCTGCCTTCGGCTCAGGTCATGGTCCCAGGGTCTTGGGATTGAGTCCTGCATTGGGCTCCCTGCTCAGCGGGGGGCCTGCTTCTCCCTCTCCCACTTCCCCCTGCTTGTGTTCCTGCTCTCGCTATCTCTGTCAAATAAATAAAATCTTAAAAAAAATAAAAAAGGGGGCACCTGGGTGGCTCAGTCATTAAGCGTCTGCCTTCGGCTCAGGTCATGATCCCAGGGTCCTGGGATCGAGTCCCACATCGGGCTCCCTGCTCTGAGGGAAGCCTGCTCTCCCTCTCCCACTCCCCCTGCTTGTGTTCCTGCTCTCGCTATCTCTGTCTCTGTCAAATAAATAAAATCTTAAAAAGAAAGCTCCAACTTCTCTCCACATTCTCTTAGCTTTAATAATTCAAGAGCCATTTACTGTACTGTCGTATTTCTTACTAAGCTCTGATTTAAGTCATCTCAGGTCAGGACTCCAGAATCTACGGCAGCTCCTCTCCAATGGCCCTTCTCCTGCCCACAGGTGGCGCCAGTGACATATGTGCGGATGAGCAGCCAACCCAAGCTGTATGCAGCCCACGGGAGGACTCTGCCCGCCTTTCCTGTGGGCATGTCTCTCACCTTCGTCGTCCAGTTTTATAACAGCATTGGAGAGAAATTCCACACACACAACACCCAGCTTCATCTGGCTCTGAACAGGTGTGGAATCAAAGGAATGATGTCTATATTGTGGTAGAAATTGTGCAGATAGGCTAGGGTTATCCAGTAAATGCCTCTCAATGTTCTCTACTCGGAATCTGATCTTTACTTTTTTTCATTAGGATGGGAAACACCAGAATGGTGCTAGTTGTTTAATGAAGAAGAATTTCAGGGTGTCTTCAATCTGTCAAGCCCTAGTTCACAAAAAGCCCCCATAGGGAGCTGGTAGGAGTATTATTATCAAAAAGCTGTACTGGGGTGCCTGGTTGGCTTAGTCAGTTAAGCATCCAACTCTTGATCTCAGCTCAGGTCTTGATCTCAGGGTTGTGAGTTCAAGCCACGCTGGGCGTGGAGCCTACTTAAAAAAAAAAAGCTATACTGGAAAACAAATTTTTAATTAAAAAAAGTGGGGGGGGTCTTACTGGGTACTCTGTATATAAAGGTAATAGACCTGACCCTTGGCCACTTGTTGCTTGCCCTCCACCATAGAATTCCTTCTGAACCTTCTAGCTGTTGAATAGAAAATGCTGTGATCAGCTCTGCTCCCAGAACTGTGTCCTAACAGTGAACTTTCAGAGATGACCTGCTACTTTCTTATCTCCTTTCAGAGATGACCTGCTACTTATTGGGCCAGGGAATAGGAACTATACTTACGTGGCCCAGGCAGTGAACACAGGAGTGACGCTTTTGGGAATCTGGGACCGGAGGCACCCAGGTGTGGCAGATTACGTCCCTGTTGCTGTGGAGCATGCCATTGAGCCAGACACCCAGCTCACCTTTGTTGGAGATGTCATCTGCTTCAGGACTCACCTCCTCAACCACAATGGTTTGGATACCTTCCCTTTCTTAACCTCACAGCTGACAGGATGAGAAAGCAACTCATCCCTTAGATAATTTTTTCGAAACGATTTAAAATCTGAAGGCTGGGGCGCCTGGGTGGCTCAGTTGGTTAAGCGACTGCCTTCGGCTCAGGTCATGATCCTGGAGTCCCTGGATCGAGTCCCACATCGGGCTCCCTGCTCGGCGGGGAGCCTGCTTCTCCCTCTGACCCTCCCCCCTCTCATGCGCTCTCTCTATCTCATTCTCTCTCTCAAATAAATAAATAAAATCTTTTAAAAAATAAAAAATAAAAAAATAAAATCTGAAGGCCTAGGGTCACCTGGCCTACTCAGTCAGAGCATGGGATTCTTGATCTCGGGGTTGTAGGTTCAAGCCCCATGTTGGGTGTACAGATTATTTAAAAAAATAAAATACTTGGGCACCTGGGTGGCTCAGTAGGTTAAGCTACTGCCTTTGGCTCAGGTCATGATCCCAGGGTCCCACATCGGGCTCCCTGCTCACCAGGGAGTCTGCTTCTCCCTCTGACCCTCCCCCTTCTCATGCTCTCTCTCTCTCTGAAACAAATAAATAAAATCTTTAAAAAAAAAAAAAGTTTCAAGAGGAGAAGGAAAATCGACTCTAAAAAAATTTTTTTTAAAGATTATTATTTTTTTTAAAGATTTTTATTTATTTATTTGAGAGACAGAATGAGAGACAGAGAGCACGAGAGGGAAGAGGGTCAGAGGGAGAAGCAGACCTCCCGCTGAGCAGGGAGCCTGATGCGGGACTCGATCCCGGGACTCCAGGATCATGACCTGAGCCGAAGGCAGTCGCTTAACCAACTGAGCCACCCAGGCGCCCTTTTTAAAGATTATTTAAGAGAGTGTAGTGGGGGGAGGGGCAGAGGGAGAGAGAGAATCAAATTGCAGACACCCTGCTGAGCCCAGAGCCTGAGGGTGGGGCTTGATCCGAGGACCCTGAGATCATGACCTGAGCCAAAATCAAGAATTGGATGCTTAACCAACTGAGCCACCCAGGTGCCTCCAAAAATAAAATCTTAAAAAAGAAAAAAATCTTGAGGGCCTCTCTAGGAATATTGATCACTCATCTCCTGATCGCATAGCTCACTGTATTATGTAGGTGGTGTGGGTACCTTATTCCCAGCTTCTGAAGGAGGGTAATTGATAAATTGAACAACAGTAAAGAATGAAGGAAAATGCAGTAAGGCTTTAGTTCTAGGAACCAATTGTGAGTACACTGTTTTGTGAGGGACATCTGAAGGCCTAACTCTTAAATATATCATCCCCGTAATAAGGTTTGGCCTTGTACTGGGCTAAACTATACTCTTGATCAGCAAAGGATTTCTGCCCTAGGAAGTACTACTGAGTGCAAGGACATCAGTCTTTGGTTAAGAAATGAGTATTAATTCTCTGGGTTTACAGAAGGCATATTCCAAAGCAGTGTACCCTGCCTGGGTGTGTGCATCCAAATAATCCATCCAAGTAGGATTGGATGGGGGTGGTATGTGGCTCTGTGACCTCTTCTGGGAACTGGATCCATGTGTCTGGGTATAGTGATGTGACATGGGGCCAGATTCGATATATTTAGGGCTTGATTCAGAGGGAGTCCACTCAGCTCAGGTCAGATCCCCAAATCCTGTAACGACTGATTTGCAAGCAACCACCACTAACTCACCTTATTCAGACTCTGTATCAGTAGACCATTCAAGCATACAGATATCTCTTCCTAGGAGGAACATCCAGTTTTGAAGATAACTTTATTTTCTGAATATCAGGCTCCCCTTTATATACCATCATACCCACAAAATAAAACAAGGATTACTGACCTTCAGATCTGGATTTGGACCCAGGGACCCAGGGCCATTGAGCTAGACCTGCTTTAGGGTTGACAGAGTTACAATCTTATGATTGTTAATCTCTTGTCAGTGAAAGAACACTGTTACTTGACTCTTCAGCTAGATTTTGTCAGGACTGTACTTCTATCTTCCATTCTGGAATACTTGGACATCCTAAATCTATACCACTTTGAATGAGGAAGCAAAAGGACCAAATGCCAGGATTAGTACTCTAACCTAAATTCAAGGTAGCATTCCTCTGCCACCTTGAGACTTAAGCCAAAGCAAACAAACCTTCTCTCCTACCAGCTGTCACCTTCTCACAGTCTTCTGCTGATATCCATTAGTAGCTGAAAGAGAGTTATCCCTGTGTTAAAAAGAGTTTTTCCTTTTCCCTAAGAACAGTTATATTCTCCAACTAAGTAGCTCCTTCTGTGATTCTGAAGGTCAGTAATCCTTGTTTTATTTTGTGGGTATGATGGTATATAAAGGGGAGCCTGATATTCAGAAAATAAAGTTATCTTCAAAGCTGGATGTTCCTCCTAGAAAGAGATATCTGTATGCTTGAATGGTCTACTGATACAGAGTCTGAATAACGTTAGAGTGACCATCCATTTAGATCAGAGGTTGTGACCAAGTGCCTTCTCTTGTCTTTTCCTAGGTGAACCTGGGATATGGATGATTTCTGCTGACAACATTCTACAGACAGACACTGGCACTGGAGTGGGAGTGGCCAGAAGTCCAGGAATAACAACAGTTTTTCATGACATCCCAGGAGTGGTGAAAACATATCGAGAGGTAACCCTAATGAGGCCAGGGTGACTATTTCCATATTTGGGGATATGCATATAGAATACACATCCCAGGAAAAGAAATCTACTGACATGTCAGATATAAAGCCAGCCAGAAAACTTTGGAACACAAAGCTAAACAGTGATTCGGATTTTTAACCAGAAGGAAAAATAAATAAATAAATAAGGGGCGCCTGGGTGGCTTAGTCATTAAGCATCTGCCTTCGGCCCGGGTCATAATCTCAGGGTCCTGGGATCGAGCCCCGCTTCGGGCTCCCTGCTCGGTGGGAAGCCTGCTTCTCCCTCTTACACTGCTTCTCGCCCCTGCTTGCTCGCTCTCTCCTCAAAAAAAAAAAGTTTCAGAAGGATGACTAGTGTGATTTATACTTTAAAATATCACTGTGGGGGAGGTGGGGCGAGAAAAAATAAAAATAAAAAATAAAATATCACTGTGGTGGAGCGCCTGGGTGGCTCAGTCAGTTCAGCGATTTGGCTCAGGTCATGATCTCAGGGTTGTGAGACTGAGCCCCATGTCGGGCTCTGTGCTCAGTAGGGAGTCAGCTTGAGATTCTCTCTCTCCCTCTGCCCCTCCCTGCTCAAATAAATAAATAAATAAATCTTTTAAAAAATATTTTAATTATGTATCGGGGTATAGTCATACACATGTATCCTGTTCAGCTGCACATGATTTTTAAAACAACAACATCAGGGGCGTCTGGGTAGCTCGGTCGGTTGGGCATCTGCCTTTGGCTCGGGTCACGATCTCAGGGTCCTGGGATCGAGGCCCTGCATTGTTCTCGCTGCTTGGCAGGGAATCTGCTTCTCTCTCTCCCTCTGCCCCTCCCCCTGGCTCATGCGCTGTCTCTCTCTCTCTCAAATAAATAAATAGAATCTTTAAAAATAAATTTAAAAATAAATAAAAAATAAATAAAACAGTGCCAACCCCCCCAAACGTGGTGGTACCAGACCGTAGGGGCAAGGGTTGAAGCTGGGAAACTGCTCTCGCAGCGATCCAGGTGAGATATGGTGGGGACCGGGGCCCAGGCTGCTAACAGAGGAGGCGGGGAGAAGCTGGTCAGAGTCTAGTGCACTTTACAGGTGGAGCCAATAGAATTTCGTGGCAGATTCTATTAAGTCTGAGAGAAACAAGAATGACTTGAAGTTTAAAAAAAAATGACTTCAGGGTTTTGACTCAATAACTAAAAGGACAGAATTGCCATCATTTGGGGGCGCCTGCCTGGGTGGTGCAGTAGGTTAAGCATCCGACTGGATTTCAGCTCAGATCGTGATCCCAGGGTCCTGAGATCGAGCCCTGCGTCTGGCACCGTGCTCAGCGTGGAGTATGCTTGTCCCTCTCCCTCTGCTCCTCCCTCCCAGTCGTGCTCACTCTCTCTCTCTCTCTCTCATAAATAAATAAAATCTTAACGAAAGAAAAGCTACATGGCTGAATGCTAAGCTGCTGAGTGTGGTTCCCAAGGAAGAGGCCTGGGGTGCACGCTGCCTCTGTAAATGGCTTGCTGCAAAACAAATGCTGAATGCTGTTTTTACTTTTTACCTTTTTTTGTAAAAGTAAAAATCTTCTTTGGATTTCTTTTCCTTAGGGAAACCACTTATTAATGTCTTTCATAAAAGTGATGAGGCTTAATGCAAATTTTTGAAAAGTGGAGGGATCCCTGTATTTCAAGGAGGGAGGGAGTGATCGGCCATGTCAGATGTTACTGATAGGTAAGCTGAAAACAAAGACTAACAGGTTCGCAGTACAGAGTGGTTACTTTGATGAGTGGCTTCAGTGCAGTGATGGGAGCGGAAGTCTGGAGAATTGAGAGGACGTGTGGATGGTGGGCATAAGACAGCTCTGTGAGGAACTGTAGTCAAATTTTTGTTTTGTTGATCATTTTTTGAGATGGGAGAAAAAATGATTTAGGAATGATTTAGTAGAGAAGGGAAAATGTGATGTAGGAGTAGGGAGAATTGCTGAAGCAACATCCTTTAGTAGGTGAAATGGTTGAACAAGTGAAGGATTGGCTTGATGAAGCCTTTTCTCTTTCCCCTTAAATACATGTTGGGTCTCCCTCCTCTGTTTGTTCCTCTTTTCATTACTCAAATGTAACAGCTATCGTTTGTTGAGCATCTACTATTGGCTTGGCATTTTGCATCTGTTTTTTGTGGGGGTTTTTTGTTTTTTAAAGATTTATTTATTTTTTATTTTTTTTTTTTAAAGATTTTATTTATTTATTTGAGACAGAGAGAATGAGATACAGAGAGCATGAGAGGGAGGAGGGTCAGAGGGAGAAGCAGACTCCCTGCCGAGCAAGGAGCCTGATGCAGGACTCGATCCCGGGACTCCAGGATCATGACCTGAGCCGAAGGCAGTCGCTTAACCAACTGAGCCACCCAGGCGCCCCAAGATTTATTTATTTTTTAAAATAAATTGAACTGAGATAGTACTCAATCATTACCCTTTTTTTTAAAGATTTTATTTATTTTCTGACAGAGAGAAACACAGCGAGAGAGGGAACACAAGCAGGGGGAGTGGGAGAGGGAGAAGCAGGCTTCCTGCCGAGCAGGGAGCCCGGTGCAGGTCTCGATCCCAGGACCCTGAGATCACGACCTGAGCCGAAGGCAGATGCTTAATGACTAAGCCACCCAGGCGCCCCTGCATCTGTTCTTTTAAATTTTGATTTTACATCCAGTATAACTCACTTTTAATCTTCACAACCCTGCAAAGTATTATCCCAATTTTATAGATGAGTAAATTGCCCAGTATGTGCCCACATGGTATCTGGTGCCTTATTGTAAGGAATTCACAGTCTAGTGGTGATGGAAATAATTACATGTAGACAGTTTAAATAACTACAACATAAATGACCATTGCTTTACAAGTGACATGTCAGAAGTGCTCCTGGAGTCCAGACATGCCTGGGGGAGGCGTGTGACTGGATGTACAGCTTAAAAAAAAAATTTGGCGGGGAGGAGGATGCCTGGGTGGCTCAATAGGTTAAACGTCTGCCTTCAGTTCAGGTCATGATTTCAAGGTCCTGGGATCAAAGCCCACTATCGGGCTCCCTGCCCAGTGGGGAGTCTGCTTCTCTCTGCTCTCCTGCCCCTCTCCCTGCTCATGCTCTCTCTCTCTCAAATAAATAAATAAAATCTAAAAAAAAAAAGAAGAAGAATACAGAAGAGGGGCACCTGTGTGGCTCAGTCAGTTAAGCGTTTGACTCTTGATTTTGGCTTGGGTCGTAATCTCAGGGTTGTGGGACTGAGTTCTGAGTCAGGCTCTGTACTCAGCGCAGAGTCTGCTTCTCGCCCTCTCCCTCTGCTCCTCCCCCACTCCTGAATTCTCTCTCTCAAAGAGGTGGATAAGTCTTTTAAAAAAAAATACAGAAGA
>NC_138374.1:138020770-138035883 GCF_054177405.1 Leptonychotes weddellii
AAAAAAAAATACAGAAGAAAGAAAGTCACTTAATTCTGCTTAGACATTAAGGCTAAATTTTCTAGAAGTGACATTTAAACTGAATCTTGAGATCTGAGTCATGGCACACAAAAAAATAGTCTTGGGGCGCCTGGGTGGCTTAGTTGGTTAAGCGACTGCCTTCGGCTCAGGTCATGATCCTGGAGTCCCGGGATCGAGTCCCACATCGGGCTCCCTGCTTAGCGGGGAGTCTGCTTCTCCCTCTGACCCTCTTCCCTCTCTCGTGCTCTCTGTCTCTCATTCTCTCTCTCTCAAATAAATAAATAAAATAAAAAAAGTCTTGAGGATTAGGAATTTGGCAGATAAAATAGAAGGCATTTAATTATTTTTTTAAGATTTATTTGAGAGAGAAAGCACACATGAGTTGGCGAGGGGGAGAGGGAGAGAGAGAATCTCAAGCAGACTCCCCACCAAGTGCAGAGGTGGTCTTGGGGTTCAATCTCACAACCCCGAGATCACAATCCTGAGATCATGACCTGAGCCAAAACCAAGAGTCAGGTGCTTAACTGACTGAGCCACTTAAGCGCCCCAAAAAGAGAAGGCATTTTAGACTAAAGGCATAGATGTGCAAAGCCAAATAAAAGTAGATGTTGCTTGAAGACCAATGAATAAATCAGGGTGGCTTCAGCAAAAGTTTATAAAGGTACAAAGGGAAAATTAGATAACATCTAAAGAGAACTTGTGTGGTGAGCAGATAAAAGGGCTGGGGACAGAGGCAGCATGAGAAGACAACCTGAGGAGTTTGAGAAGGGTTTCAGTGCTAGGAAAGCAAAGAGAAAGGGGGTGACAAGGGAGGAACTGGTCTGTGCTGTCAGAGGCTACAGAGATGTCAAAAGGTCGTATCCTAGTTTGTGTACTTTGTAAAATAATCATTTAATCACTAACTAGCAGTCACTCATTGAGGCCTCTTCTGTGTCAGCCCTGGGCCAGACTGGAAACACAAAGATGAAAAAAACAAAACTCCTTCCCTTACTAAGAATTTAACGTCACTAACTCGGTTTCAAGGTTCTTGAATATTTGAAAAAAAACCAAAAACCAAAAAATTGTGGTAGTACTGAGGAGACTGTATTATAATACAATATACATTTAATGTAATTACATAGTGTCACTAATAATGACATAATGATATAATGACAAGATAATATACATTTAAGTTGATATTTGGGGGGAGAGGGCCATCATTATTTTCTCTCATTGTAATCATTAAGCACTTGCCTTAAATATAAGGCACAGTACAGGATATACAAAGATAAATTAGGGTTCTCAGTTGAAGAACTTAGATTCTAATAGGAGTGATTTTTAACAAAAATAAAAATACCTACAGTACAAGACAGAACATTACAAGTATATTGAGAGAAACAAACTACTTTGAAGTTTCAGAAAGGGCTGAGATTATATGAAACTAAAGAAAGTTGCAGTTGTCTTTAAAGGCATTTTTTTTTTTTTTTAAGATTTTATTTATTTATTCGACAGAGATAGCGAGAGCAGGAACAGAAGCAGGGGGAGTGGGAGAGGGAGAAGCAGACTTCCCGCTGAGCAGAGAGCCTGACGCAGGGCTCGATCCCAGGACTCTGGGATCCTGACCTGAGCCGAAGGCAGACGCTTAACGACTGAGCCACCCAGGCGCCCCTAAAGGCATTTTAATAGGGAGTCATCCAAAGGGAAGATGTCAAACAGAATAATGGACAAAGACCTCCTTTTAGGAAAAAAAAGTTATTTTCTTCTCAAAGGTAAATAGGTTTTGTGGTTCTTAAATATGTGATGAAGTAGAAGGGCAGTTTGCACTTGTGTGAAATGGATGCTTTTGGTTGAATAAGTTATGAAGGGTAGAGATGGAGAGAACAATATTTTCTAAGAACTTAGGTACAGATTTTCCTTTGGTTTGCTGACAGGTGGTGGTCAATGCATCATCAAGATTAACACTCAGTTATGACCTCAAGACCTACCTCACCAATACCCCCAATTCAACTGTGTTCAAGCTCTTCATCACCACTGGCAGAAATGGTGCTAATCTTAAAGGTCAGGAGTTTATAGGTCTGGGTGATTGTTGCCATCATTCCCATCTTCGTTCAACTCATTTACCCCTTAGACTAGCAATCCGTATTTCCTTTTATTTCAAAATTGACTCCACCTTTAACAAATAAATCATTGACAGCTATGACCTCACAAATGATTGGATACCAGGTTTTGATATAGGCTAAACCTAGTCACTGTTGTTTTTCTAGTTATAACCTTGCCTGAGAGGTGGCCTAAACCAGGGATTTCCAAATATGGCTGATTTTCAAGGTTACCCAAGGAAATTTTTAAAAAATATGGTCTTAGGCTCCATCCAAATAATTAATAAGTTTGGGATAAGGCCTAAGATCCAACTCTTTTCCACCTTCCCTAGATTTAAGAATTGCTGGACTAGGCGACATCTTAAGTGTTATTTGCTCAGCAAATTTATTTTGTATGTTTTTTTGTTCTGTACTGGGCTATAATTTACTGTCAATAAAAGGTGGGGGGGGGTGCCTAGCTGGCTCAGAGGAGCATGAGACTCTTGATCTCAGGGTCATGAGTTCAAGCCCCACATTTTGCATAGATTACTTTTAAAAAATAATAAAAATATTTTTAGAATTTTTAAAAAGTGGGGGAGAAAAGAAAACTAAAATACAAGAAATTCCTAATAGATTCTAGGTGCTATGTTAGCAGTTTTTATATATTTTATCTCATTTAACAATCTTTTTTTTTTTTTAAGTAGGCTCCAGGCCCAGTACCCAACATGGGGCTTGAACTCACAACCCTGAGATCCAGATCTGAGCTGAGATCAAGAGTCGGACGTTTAACCGACTGAGCCACCCAGGCACCCCTCATTTAACAATCATATATAGTAATTATCATCATTTTAAAAATGAGAAATACTGAATCTGAGAGCAAGTAACATGTACAAGGTAACAACTAGTTAGTGGCAGAATTGGTAGATCTGTCTGACTCCAAAGTCCACATAAATTCTTTCATTTTTTTTTTTTTTTGCCAAGAGAACATGCAAAAAACCAAGAAGTTCAAAATATAATTACTGTCTATAAAATTTAAAGTCTAATTGCCCTTTTTGTCCTTCAATTTTTAAGCACTTATTTTCTTTTCACATTAGATACTTAATTTTATCATAAGTATAATCTAAGTATATATAAATATTTGATTTTTAAAGTTTTCCAGGTTCTTTTACAAAGTACTAAATATTTACAACGTACTCACTCGTTGTCTGCCTTATGATTTACAGATTGCAATTTTTTCCCCCCAGAATCTTTCTAAAACCACAACTTATTTTATTGTGAAACCTCATGAAATAACTCCTTTGATATTGCTGATAAGTCTCCAAAAGATGAAAATGGTCACCAGACTACTGGCAGCTGAGAAAGAACTTCAGCAAACTGAGACCATTAAGAAACTGTGCAGGGGAAAATCTTGTTAACAGGACACTAGTTCCTATTTAATCTAGAATGCCATCCATTGCAGCTATCCATTTCTTGTTGGCTGTGTGGCCCCTGTTTAAGATACCATTTGTAATAAAATTCTAGAGATCTCTAATTTGAATCACACTGCCATCGGTTATGGAAAATGAAACTTCCTAGACTGAAAAGATACCTCCCAACTGTAATAGCTGTCCAGTTTCCCTGGAATCTGTCTCATTCCCACTGATGAATTCCAAAAACTTCTGAAAGAGGACCCCAACTACGATATTGATAATGGAAGCCCCGCTATAGTAATAGGGTCTTAGACTGTTCTTTCCTCTTGATTGTAGCAGGAGCCAACAGGGCTGGCCTAATCAGACAGAACTGACCCCTCTTTTTTGCTATTTTTTTTTTAAGTTTTTATTTATTTAAGTAATTTCTGCACCCATCATGGGGCTCGGACTCACAGCCCTGAGATCAAGAGTTGCATGCTCCTCTGACTGAGCCAGCTAGATGCCTCCCCTTCCCCCCACCTTTTTTTAAGATTTATTTATTTGAGGGGCATCTGAGTGGCTCAGTT
The DNA here is from genome assembly GCF_054177405.1 of Leptonychotes weddellii. Taxonomy (NCBI): domain Eukaryota; kingdom Metazoa; phylum Chordata; class Mammalia; order Carnivora; family Phocidae; genus Leptonychotes; species Leptonychotes weddellii. The sequence continues at coordinate 138,024,821 of NC_138374.1, forward strand.
GGTTAAGTGTCTCCTTTGGCTCAGGTCATGATCCTGGAGTCCTGGGATGGAGCCCTGTGTCAGGCTCCCTGCTCAGCGGGGAGTGTGCTTGGCCTTCCCCTCTGCTTGTGCTCTCTCTCTTAAATAAGTAAATAAAATCCTTTAAAAAAAAAAAAAAGAGATGTATTTATTTGAGAGAGAGAATCTCAAGCAGACTCCCCAATGAGCGCAGAGCCCAGCACGGGGCTCGGATCTCACAACCTTGGATCATGACCTGAGCCAAAATCAAGAGTCAGATGCTCCACAGACTAAGCCACCCAGGCGCCCTGCCTCTTTTTTTAAAATCAAACTACTGCCTTTATATAAGTCTCCTCTTTTACAAATCTTATGACCGTTATTTATCTCTTTTCTGCTTATTAGGATCCTGTACCCCAAGTCAGGCCTTGGCCATTACAACAATACTTCTTCCTGAGACCCTCGTGCTGTGCCATGTGCAGTTCAGTAATACTTTGCTAGACATCCCAGCAAGCAAAATCTTCCATGTCCATGCAGGTTTCAGCATGGAGAAAGGTGGGTCCCACCAGCTGGGTCTGGTGCCCGTTTCCATCTCTGTAGTTGTCACTTGCTTATTAGATTGCATTTACACTTTCCAGCTTCATCTGCTCTATAACTATGGAAACTTTCTCAACCAGCATTTTTGTTTAATCTCTGTAATACCCTGTGCTTTTCTTTTATAGTCTTCCATTTTCTTTTTTGCTGGTCCCTGTTATCTCTGGGCTTGGATCATTTTTTTAACCCCAGGAAGTAGCAGTGTTTTGAGTGTTTATTGTTGAACTGAAGGATATTCCAAGCAGAGTAGCATTAACTAGCATAAAGTAGAAATAGGCATGACATTGGAATTTCATATGAATCACCTAATCTAAAAATGAGAGGATTCATGTCAAACGTAAGGCATAAATAGGATAGTGCTACTGCCCAAGACCTTCTGCTCCAAGGCTAGGCAGGATGGTGTGAATAATGAGCAGCCACTGAAGGAAGGCTCACTCAGCAAACTGGTGGGCACTAAACAGAATGCCTGGTGCCAGGACACGCGCTAGGTGTACACAGGGGAGCAAGACAGGGCTCTTCATTTTCACCAGTGCTGCGCAGGGTGATCCGTCACAGAATAGAGATGCATGGGATGCTGTAGAGGCAGAAAGAGAAGAGGAGCATCTACCTCAAACCTAGGGGTTAGAGTGTGGTTTTACACAGCAAGGCCTGTGGAAGGGTGACTAAGAGTGAGCTAGATGTGAAGAGGCCAGAGGCCAGGACATCCCAGGCAGTTGAGAGCCTGGAGCTCGGTAGGACAGAATGGAGAGGGAAGAGTAGGAAGCAAGAAGGCCAGTGAAGGGGCCACTGCAATAATCCAAGCATGAACTGATGAGGGTCTAGCCCAAAGTAACAGGGAGATACTAACAGGTGTCAGACATTTCAAAAGATGAGTTAGCAAAATTTGGAGGATGGTTGGATTTAGGAATGAAGGAAAGGGTGTCTATGAAAAGACAGCTGAGTGTGAGCCTGGGTAACTAGAACAACAATACTCCCATCGAGATACGGTTTGACAGAGAAGTGACTAAGCCATGCTCAAAGCATCTTTCACAAACCCTTTCCTAATCTTGGCAACTCTTGGTTACTTCATTCTATATCCCCTTAATTTCCGTTTGTACTGTGTTATTTACTACTCCCTGACATGTTGATTTAAGCAACAAGTTCAACTGTGGGTTGCCTGGGACTGTTTTTCTTCGGTGTCCTTCCCCCACAATGGCCAACAGTCTGCTAATAGTGAACACTCAGAAAGTTGAGTTCACATTTTCTTCTGAACTTGCTTCCATTTTTCCTTCCTATTTTAAGCCAGTTGGCTCAATAGAGCCTCCGAACCCTCCCCGCTCAGTTTTTCATCTTTTCTTCAGGGGTTTATGTCTGCCTAATCAAGGTTCGACCCCAGTCAGAAGAGCTGCTCCAGGCCCTCAGCGTGGCTGACACCTCAGTCTATGGGTGGGCCACACTGGTCAGTGAACGGAACAAGAATGGAATGCAAAGAATCCTCATTCCTTTCATCCCAGCCTTTTACATCAACCAGTCAGAATTGATTCTTAGCCACAGACAAGATATCGGGGAGATAAGAGTGCTGGGGGTGGACAGAGTTCTTGAGAAGCTAGAGGTATGTGAAGCACTGAACCAAAACATAACTGAGATCAAGGTTTTGAAAAAGGAGTCTTCATTCCTAGTCCAAGGGCAAAGGAACAGTTATGGAATGACTTTGATAAAATTCACCACAAGGGGGGAGGGCTCTTAGAATGAAGAAAACCTGTCCTCTTCACAATGCCCGGGTACTCCCAGAGTCCAAAATTTAGGTCATGAGCTTTGTCAGTCTGAAAGATATTAGTATCATCCTAAATGATCTTTAGAATTCTAGTTTAGAACTTTTTTTTTTTTTTTAAGATTTATTTGAGAAAGGGAGCATGAGCGGAGAGAGGGACAGTGGGAGAGGGAGAAGCAGGCTCCCCGCTGATGTGAGGTGCAATCCCAGGAGCCTGGGATCATGAGCTGAGCCAAAGGCAGACACTTAACTGAGCCACCCAGGCACCCAAAACTTTAAGATTTGTTTGAGAAAGAGGGAGTGTATGTGAGAGGGGGGACAGAGGGAGAGAATATCCAAGCAGACCCCTGCTAAGTGTGGAGCCCAACACAGGGCTGGATCCCTCCAGCTGTGAGATCAGGACCTGAGCTGAATTCAAGAGTCGGATGTTGAACCGACAGAGCCACACAGGCAACCCTAGTTTAGAACGTTTTTGAAGCCAATTTTATTCTCACAGATCTTTTTTTTTAAGATTTTATTTGAGAGAGAGGAGAGTGCACACAAGCCAGGGGAAGGGGCAGAGGGAGAGGGAGAAGCAGGGAGCCCGATGTGGAGCTCAATCCCAGGACCCCGGGATCATGACCTGAGCTGAAGGCTGACGCTTAACCAACTGAGCCACCCAGGCGCCTTTCACAAATCATTTTCTTCCCTTATCTACTTCAACATATCTGTGTGGAAAAGCAGATGACTTATCTTCAGATTGCTAACTAGAAATCTTACTGTACGTTTAAGATTGGAATGCAGTATTGATGCAAACAAGTGTCATTTTCTTTTCTCCAAGGTCTTCCCTAGCTCCCCAGTTCTAGTGGTCTCTGGCCACAGGCAGTCTTCCCTCACGCCTGGCCTGGCTGTCTATCCCGTGAGAGCAGTCAACTTCACCTCCCTTCAGCAGATGGCATCACCCATTTTCATCAATATTTCCTGTGAGCTCACCAGTCAAAGTGAGGCTGTGCTAGTGAGAGCTCTGAAGGATAAGTCTGGTGCAGGTGAGCACTGGGGGCTCCTGGTGTGTTTTGTTTTCAAGATTTTATTTGAGAGAGGGAGAGAGAGCAAGCTGGGTGAGGGGCAGAGGGAGAAGCACGCTCTCCACTGAGCAGGGAGCCAGATGCCCGAACTCTGGGGTCATGACCTGAGCCAAAGGCAGAGGCTTGACTGAGCCACCCAGGCACCCTGGGGCTCCTGTTTTTAATCTAGAGTAGGAAAGACCACAGAATGTATTGCTTAGTTAATGAAAAACATTCAGCCACTTGACCGAGATTACTCAAACTAGCTGGGGCATTGATCTTTATTTTCCAAGCCTACCTATAACATCACCTTCAGGAAGCTCTCTTCTCACCATCAAGATATTCTACTTAACTTATATATTTAAGAGTAGTTAATCAACTTAAGAACTTCTCAGCCTTGTTAAGTGTACTATTTTCCTGTTTTAAACCTTTTGATAAATGTTTTTCTTCAAAAATCTCTGGCAGATCTTTTTGCATCAGGCAATGGGCAAATGGTGATAGTCCTAGAACTAAGACTGCTTTCCAAAAATCCGGATTCTAGCCATTGCTCAGTTTAGAAACTATGCCCGGTCTGGGTGGGATGGGAACATGTGTAGTCATGGAAAAGTGTTAGGAAAGCCAAAGAATCATCCTCCTTATACTGCCACAGCTACCTGCCCATCCCTCCAGAGAAAGTGTTCTTTGAATTAACTAGGAGTGAAGTGGACTGAACCCCCATTCATCTCCAATGGAAGGAAGGTCTGTTTCTACAAGTACCTGATACATACTGGCCGATACCCTAAGTGCATTTTATGTGCATCTGTTGTCTCGTAACTCTAAAGTAGATGTTTTTCCCTTTAAGAATTGAACAAATTGAGATGCTCAAAGTCCCAGGACTAGAAACAGTGTTCAACTCTGTGTTCTTTCTGTTGGGAGTTTTAAAATCTAGAGTTTTTTAATGGGTTTCTGCAAGGGTCCATGGATGGAATTCCAGGTGCCCATGACCTTCAATGAGGGGGAAAAACTGCCTCTTTATTTTCAACTAATCTCTCAATAAAGTTTCCATTTCCACTGATTTTACGAATATAGGCAAGAAACCACAGCAATAGCAATATGTGTGATTCTGTCACCAACAGAATTCAGATATTTTCATGTTCCAATTATTAGATCTCAAAATTCACTTCAAAGTTACATAAAAATTACAGTAGTTACCAGACCTGAGCCTAGATCTCTGTTACTAAAGCACTCAAAAAAGGTCTTTTTAACATCTTACTAAGTGTATTGTATATACATAGCTATATCACAATGTTTTTTACATTTGGTTAACTTTGATATAACTGGGTTTCCTTTTATTCCTACACATTTTATTTTTTGAGATAGGATCCATGGGTTTCACCATACTGCCCAAGTTGCTCATGGCACAATAAATGGTTAAGAACCCCCGCACTTCTCAGAGCTAAGAGGGACCAGTGGGAACAGTACAACCATGGTGGGTAGGAGTGGTCAGACAAAAAAAACCCAACCCAGTCTTCAGCTAGCTTATTCACACAAGCACGTTGAGTGCCCACTGGTATATGCCAGGCATGGTACCTAGTACAGAAATCAGATTTAAGACAGGGCCTAATTAAGGAGCTAGTAAATAGTTCATTGTAGCCAAAACAAAGGGGTATTGGAAAGGCTGATCATGTTCTGTAAGTTTTATTTGGACTCTTACCGTATAAACATTGGAAAGCCAAAAGCTTTCAACAGTTGAACCTGATCAAGGATTAGTATAGAGAATCTTGTTTTTAGTGCACTTTATTTCAAACAACCTCAAAAGTGTTCTTCAGAGCAAAGCAGTTTGTAAACAGTTCTGAAACAAAGTACCATGAGAAGTAAGACCAGTTACAAGTCCAAAAGTTAGAGGACCTATACTAGGGATGCAGAATAGGAACTCGGTAGGAGGGCCTGGTGACAATATGAGATATATGGGAAGACCTGGAAGTTCAGGGGAGTCTGCTGGGACAGGTGTTCATTTCTAGACACTGAAAAATTTGAAATAACCAAAGTAAAATGTCAAGTGTGCTTCAAAAACACAAGTCTCAAGTTTTATTGAGGACAGTGTTATACAAAAATCCGAATGCTCGCTAGAAAGGACATCCTAAGTAAAGAATGACAAGGGGACCCCTGGATTTAAAAAGTGGTTGGTGATCCAAATAAAGATTTCAGGTTAGAGGGATTAGAACTGGAAGTTCAGTTGCCACAATCACAACTTCGGTGAAGAGAAGCAAGTCACTTGGAATTAAAAATACACAGGAAAGGTTAACCGGCATCTTTAGGTAGTAGAGTACTCACATATCCATTTTTAAGTTGAGAAGAAATACAAGATTCAAAGTTTGGGAGTTTATTACCTGGGAGATAGGAACAAGCGAAAAAGAGGTGGAGGAACCAAGTACATAATTCACCTCTGTTAAGAAGCAAAACAATTTCCCAGAGGTCTGGGTTTTGAGAGCTTCTGCTGGATACCCATGACCATGTGTTTTTAAACACAGCCACCTGCCGTGAATGCTTTAAGTAACTATCACCTTTTTTTGTTCTGACCAATGCACAGATCAATGTGAAGATTCAGGTATCCTCCAGAAGTTCCTGGGTTCTCACCAGGCCATCCTCTTTACCCTCTTTACAGTGCTGGCATCAACAGCTTTCATCTTTCTAGGTAAGGAGCCCTTACATTCAGCAACATGGACTTTTGACTTAGAAACTGCCTTCATTTAATTTCACCAATTAGGGCGCCTGGGTGGCTCAGTTGGTTAAGCAACTGCCTTTGGCTCAGATCATGATCCCAGCATCCTGGGATCGAGCCCCACATCGGGCTCCTTGCTTAGCGGAGCCTGCTTCTCCCTCTACCCCTGTCTGCCTGCCACTCCCCCTGCTTGTGCTCTCTGTGTCAAATAAATAAAAAATCTTTAATTTCACCAACTATGAGGATGAAAATTAGTTGTTCATCACATCTCACTTGTGACAAGCAGTTGGAACTCATTCAGCCTCCCTAGTCATCTAGTGGACGAAAGGTCCTGCTCAACTTACCACCAAGAAGCAGTAAAGTGCATAGGACAGAACCCTACTTGGAAGTGCAAACCACTGCTAAGCCTTGAGATAATGGTGACATCTGCCTTGTTCTTCTTCCAGCGTATAATGCCTTCTTAAACAAGATACAGACAGTTCCAGTTGTTTATGTGCCAACTCTAGGAACACCACAACCAGGTAAAGAATAACCACCCTCACCTCTGAAAAGCTTAAATATCCACGTTTTATTCACACTTCATGTTTCTTTTTTACTCCTAGGTTCTTATACCTCCACCACACGTTCTCCCCCACCTTTCATGAGTCCACAACCCCCAGCAGGCCAGAGACGGCTACAACACTGGCTATGGAGTGTAAGGCACTAACCTCCACTTGGACAAATCCCCTCAACTGTAGAGGACTGGAGCCATAAGCCCCCAAACTAGATAGGCTTCTGAAAACTGTAAATAAAAGATCCTAAGCTGTTCTGCGCTAAGGTGGTATGTTAAAGGTGAACTGTCAATTCTTAACGCTATGAAAACATAAAAGTGAAAGAAAATGTCCATTTACATAGTATCCCGTGTTTTTATCAAGTTCCAAAGATTTACTCAGTGAGCCTAGCTGGACAGAAATGTCCCAAATAGACTTAAGTACTTGGCCACTTACTTGCCCCAAGTGACTCTAGCAGTCCACTCTTCTGGTTGCCCCTGAGTACTTGAGGTAGGAACTTCCTAGCAGTAAAACAAAGACAATAAACAGGATGTATCCAAAATCTGTTTATTGGGATAGTGTCCCACTCATCTTGATTCAGGGTGCTTTTAGTGCTGCTTCCGCCTGAAGGAGCATCCTGGAAGAAGAAGGTTCCGAGGTTACTTAGCCTGCCCCACCCCCACAAAACATCACACCCACAAGAAAGCTACATCTTCACTTTCCTGCTAAGCCTGGAGCTACCACTTCAGTCGTTTAAGAAACTTACCACTACCTCAAACGAAGACCCTTTTATGACTCCTCCGCCTCAGCTTTAAACCTCAGTGTTTTGACACTAAGAAATGCGTGGCTTCTCGTCATACTTTTTTGGGGCAGGAAGGCGTGTGGACGAACGACTTCCAACTCCCAACCACCTTTATGAGGCAGTACAAAATTCAGAGCTCAAAATGACACCGTTCGTCCATCAGCTCACCTTCTGTAAGCCTTGCTTTCCCTCCTGTGGGCTGGCAGAGGACAGTGGAGCAGCCGACACACAGAACTACCGTTTGTGCGTGGCTAAAGACGGTGGTGATTTTGTAGCATCCTGGGAAGAAGCAGCAAGCAGCAGGGACTTAGGACCTTTACTTCCCACGCCTTTCTTTGCTCGAGCGCAAGCCCGCGTGCGTTAACTGTCGGGACACGACGTCCCGTCCCCCCGAAGTCCACCGTCCCCTCTAGACGTGATGGGCCGCATCCACGTGCACGTTCAAGCCCGCTCGGAAGCGGTCGGGCCAGCCACGCCCCCGCCCCCGGGGGCCCACCATCTCCCCCGCCAGTCGTCGCCGTCCCCCCGGGCGGCGCCCCTCACCCGGGCACTTCACGTCCATGAAGTAGGAGTTGGGGCTCTGCACCAGGCGCTTCTTCTTGTGCTTCCTCTTCTCCTCTTCCGGGGACGGGTGCAGGAGATCCTTCGCGAGCTACAAGGGGGAGACAGGCGCGGTCAGGGCGGCGGCAGCGGCAACAGGAGCAGCAGCCCTCTCCGCCCGGCGTCCACAGCGGGGCCGCCATCTTACCCCCGCCCCGGGCCGCGCGCCGCCCGCCCCCGCGCCCGCCGCCCGCGGCCCGAAGCCCGCGGCCGGCCCCGGCGGCCCGCACCCGGCGGAGGGGCGCGCGCGCGCGCGCGGGAGGCGAGGGCTCCGCCGGGAGCCGGGCCGAGGAACTCACGGGCATGTTCTCGTGGGGAGGTCGTCACCGCCGGAAAGGAGCGAAAGCGGAAATCCTGCCGCTTATATCCGCCGCCAGCCGGAAGTGACGCGCGCGCGATCGGCAGCCATGCCGGAGTCCGCGCGCCGCCTCTACCAGAAATGGACGCCTCCGTGCGGGCGACTTCCGACGGGGCTTGCTGCGCCGCGCGGGTGGGAGCGCTTTAATAGGGTCTGCTGAGGAAGACGGCGCGGCCGAGCCATGCTCAGGACTTCTCGGATTCCTCTGCTGTTTTTCAGTGGGTTTACTTTGCCAGTTAACAACTCAGAAGTGTAAAAACAGGAGAAGGAAGCCCTTCTATTTCCCGTTTCCCCAGCCTACTGCGAGGGTTAGCCGCCGTTGAGTTTTGTCGTCTTTCCAGTCTTTTTCCTCTAATGACGATGACGTCAGACACTGACGTAGCGCTCTCTATGGGCAGCGCTGCGCCTGCTCCGCACGGTGTGTCGGGCGGACCCTGCGGAGGGACGCCCAGCGCAGTCCAAGAAGCCGCCCGAAGTCCTGCCACCCCGCCGTCCGGGTCGGCGGTGCCACTTTACAGCCCCGCGGCCCTTCCCGCAAATCTGCGGCAGCACTGACGCTTGACAGAACGAGGAGAAAGCACGCATGAAGACCGAAGCATCATCTTCTTTAGTCGGACGCAGCGTTTAGAATGTCCCTATGTCGTAAGGAGGACCGAAGATGACTCTCGAATGGTATCTTGGAATCACAGGAAAGGCATGTGAGTTCCAGTCAGGGGCGTGCTGGTAAAGGTCAATTTCAGTGCTGTAAATACCCCACCGTGGCCGATTTCACACTACCGGTGTGACATCGTTAAACACGGCGTTGGTAAGCGAGAAGCACAGTTTGTTCCCATGACCAGCAAGAACCGGTCGCAGCACACCCCTGAGGGGCAGAAAATCCCCCGAGGAAGTGACATTTAGGCTGAATTCTGAAGGGGTATCAACCAAGCAACAGCCTGGGAGAAAAGCGTTCTAGGCTGAGGAAGAGCTTGTGAAGACGAAAACCAAGGCCAGAACGAGCCTGCCGTAATTGAGGGAGGGAAAGGCATGGTTGCCAGAGCTCTGAGAGCTAAGGGCAAAGCATACTGGGGTTAGGTTCCGGTGACAGCTGGGGTACAGCGGCGTAAGTACTGTTCAGAGAGGTGAGCACCGCACACACCACGCTCTGGGGATGAAGAGTCCAGATCCAGGCAAAATGAGAAGAAAAAGAATTGATGGGTTTTTATCAGAACAATTCATGAAAGCTGAAGGATTGGTAGGAGGGGGCGCCTGGGTGGCTCAGCCAGTTAAGCGTCTGCCTTCGGCTCAGGTCGTGATCCCGGGGTCCTGGGATCGAGCCCGGCGTCGGGCTCCCCGCTCGGCGGGGAGCCTGCTGCTCCCTCTTCTGCTCCCTCTGCTTGTGCTCCCTCTTTCTCTCTCTCTGTCAAATAGATAAATAAAATCTTTATAAAAATAAATAATTGGTAGGAGATGGTTTGACCTGTGAGGAGAAATAGCGAAGACTCAAGGTTTGTGATACGGCTTGAAGACAATGGGAGGTGAGAGGATGGACAAGAGGGGGACTGAATAGCTGTGTTTGAGAACGGGCAAGCATGGACACACAAGATGACAAGGATGAGCGAAGTAACAAAAGATGTCTTCTCAGAACCAGTACATTGCACAAGGACAATTCTACTGACCCACTATTAGAAAAGCAGATAGTTTGAATAATTTTTTTCCAAAGACAAAGATAAACTTGTTCTTTGTAGCCGTGTTTTCCATACTTCAGCTTTTTCGTTGCCTTTTCACAGCCCTTTCAGTGTGGTGTCAGGAGGGCAGCCTCAGGGCTGTCTTAAAGATCCATACCTCATCAAAAGAATGAAACCAGACATTTATAGTCCCAATTTATGTCTTCCTGAAACTGGCTTGTCAGAGAAATCACAAATAGGGTCCCAGAAGATTTGAATACTGTCGTTAATAAAGCCCAGAATGTGTCTCAGTGAAAGAGAGCGAGTGTGTGTGTGTGTGTGTGTGTGTGTGGTGTGGGGGGATGTGTGTGTATGTGTGTGGGGGTGTGAGGAGGAGTGGTGTGGTATGGGGGGTGTGGGGGTTGGGTTGGGGTGGTGGAAGGGTGTTGTGTGATGTGTGGGGGGTGGTATGTGTGATGTGTGTGTGGTATGATGTGTGTATTGTGGGTATGATGTAGGTGTGGTGTGGTAGTGTGTATGATTGTGTGGTAGTGGGGTGTATGATGCCAATGTGTGATGTGTGGTATTTGTGTGGTATATGTACGATGTGTATGGTGTATGTGTGGTGTGTATGTGGTGTCTGTATGAGGTGTGGGTGTGTATATGTGGTGTGGGTGTGTTTGTGGGTGGTATTTGTCTATGTGATGTGTGTGCTGTATGTGGTGTGCATGGTGTGTGTAGTGTGTGGTATGTGTGTCTGGTGTGATGATGGGGGTCTGGGGGTGTGGTGTGTATGGTGTGATATGTGATGTGTGTATGTGGTATGTGTACGTGGTGTGTGTGATGTGGGGAGTTGTGTGTGTGGTGAGGTGTGTATGTGTGTGTACGTGTGTGTGGTATGTGTCTGTGGTGTGGTATGTGATATGTGTATGTAGTGTGTGTACGTGGGGTGTGGGGGGTTGTGGGTGTGGTGCGCGTGGTGTGTGTGTGTGTGTCGGGCCCATGGGGATACCTTTCCACCGTGGTGTGTACGTGGTGTGTGTAC
>NC_138374.1:138036383-138078459 GCF_054177405.1 Leptonychotes weddellii
GTGTGTGTGTGTGTGTGTGTGTCTCGGGCCCGTGGGGATACCTTTCCACGCCGTCCACCAGGGGGCAGACCGTCCCCACAAGTGGCTGGTGCTCCAGGGCGTCCGGCCGCGTTCCCAGGGAGCTGGGCCGGACCTGAGGGCTGGGAACCCCGGAGCCCAGAAGTGCCCCAAAGGCGTCCACCCTTTGAGTGGACCTGGGGTCCCTTGGCTCAGCTCCCCCGCTGTGGTGAGCCCCCAGTGCCAGCCGCGCCTTCAGCCTGCATCCCCCAGATTCTGAGGCGCCCCCGTCGGTGGGCCGTGTGGCTGGCAGCGGCGCCCCCGCCTTCACAGCCACCCTGGCGCGGATTGCGGGCGAGCGGGAGGTGCCCGGCCGTCCCGGGGCAGGGGCGGGCGGCCAGGGGGTGGGGCCCACGGCAGGGCCGCCTCCCCTCTTTCCCGGAGCCTGGGCGGAGAGGGAGGAAAACTTCTTCCTGGCCTGGGCTCCCGGCCGCTCCGTCTGCCAGCCCTGCGGTCCCGCCCACAGGCGCCTCCCCCGGCTCCCCAGTGTTCGCCATGGCCAAAGCCTACGACCACCTCTTCAAGTTGCTGCTCATCGGGGACTCGGGGGTGGGCAAGACTTGCCTGATCATTCGCTTTGCAGAGGACAGCTTCAACAACACCTACATCTCCACCATCGGTGAGCCCGCCGGCCGTGCCCCAGGCCCCCGGCTCCCCCCAGGCCCTCACCCCTGCATTCCACCGGCGGCGAGCCCGCTGGCCTGTCCCACACTCCCAGATCCCCCAGGCTCCCAGGTTACTAGTGGCCCCACTTTTCAGTCCCCCAGAGGGAGGCTTCTAAACTCTCAGCCCCTGTCTCAGACCCATCCCCCGCACATCTCTCTGGATGGTACCCAACCTCTAACCTCTCTGAGGCCTCCAGGTAACTTCTCCGTTGTGCCAACCCCTTGTTTTCCTGGTACCATCCTTCTCCCTCATCTCCCCAAATCCACATGAACCCTTTTCTATTTCCCGCTGCGCATCTCTTCCTCACCCCCACTCGCCTAGAACACTTGACCCTCTCTGTATTTCCTGTACCCCCTCTCCCTGAACATGCTTTCCAATTCCATTAGCCTCTTTCTGTCTTGCTGAGTTTCAAACCCTCCCATTGCATCCCCACCTTACCACTTCCCAGTCTCCCTGCCCCTCAACTTAATGGAGGTGGGCAGGGTGGAACAGAGTGGCTGTCTGTGCTGGAGGGTGACCCAAGGACTGGGATGGTGAATATGCCGTCAGCCAGGCAAGGAGGGTGGGAGTGGGGGTACTTTTGGGGGCTCTGAGTCAGCCTGGTGACTCAGCCTCCTCCCTGGGCTCCCAACAGGCTCTGGGGAGGTGCCCACATTTCCACTAAGAACACTGCCTCCCCTTCTCCCTTCTTGTCTTTCTTCATCTCCTCTGGCCTGGGAAATAAAACAAGGGGAGTCTCAAAACAATTCTGGTTAGAAAAGGGAAGGAAAGGGGCACCTGGGTGGCTTAGTCGGTTAAGTGTCTGCCTTCAGCTCTGGTCATGATCCTGCGGTCCTGGGATGGAGCCCCACATCGGGCTCCCTGCTCTGTGGGGAGCCTGCTTCTCCCTCTGCCTCTGCCTGCCACTCCCCCTGCTTGTGTTCTCTCTAGCTTTCTCTCTGTCAAATAAATAAATAAATAAAATCTTAAAAGAAAAAAAAAGAAAAGGGAAAGAAAATGCCCCTCTTTCCTAGTTCAGTCTCAGGAGGACTCTTTCTTGCTTGCAAGCGTGGCCTGCTAGTTAACTCACACAAACTGGCATCATTACCTCTTTCCTGGCTCTTTATTCTGTCGGGCTGGAGGGTGGCTGGAGCGTGGCTGGAGCACTGAGAGTACAGGGTTCTGGGAAAACAGAAGGGAAGAGGAATCTGAAAGTCATATTTTGAGGGAGACACTGAATTTCCATCACCTCCCCCTCCCAGAGCCATAACATCTCAGTAAAAACAATATGCTTACTAGACAAATACAGCTTTGAGAAAATTCTCTTTTACGCTTGCAACAAGGTTGCTTCCCAAGTGCACCCGCCTGCAGAATTCCTAGCACTGGGGCTGCTCCGTTCCCGTGTCTCCCATTGAACACCCTACGTGCCCACACGGTCTCAACTTAAGTGTGTGCCCTCCCCTCCTAGGAATTGACTTCAAGATCCGCACTGTGGATGTAGAGGGGAAGAAGATCAAATTGCAGGTCTGGTGAGTGAACCCCTAGGACTGCTGGGCACATTCCCTCATTTCCCTTCCAGCACCGCTTCCCTCCCATGTTGCTTCATCTCTCTCCCTCTCCCCACCGCTCCTTCCGGTACTTCTCCCAGGCCACTTCCTGTCACCTCACTCAAACGTCATCCTTCCCACTTTCTTCCAGCTCGCTCAACTATTTTCAGCTGTTTTCTAACTCTCTTGCCTCTCCCAGCTCCAGAGCATTCTCTGAACTTGACAGTAATTGTGTGCAGGGCTGCCACATGGAAATGGCATTGAAGCAGGTACACAGTAAGTAGCAGAATGGAGACTTTAAGTCTGTGAATGACGGAGGCCCAGAAAGCTGAGGATAGAGGGCTGTCCTGCCATAAGAAGCTGGAGACTCTGAAAGTGTGGAAGTGGCTGCTGGCTTGAAGAAGCTGTAGAATGCAACAGATCAGAGCAGATTGTGGTTTGGATTCTGGTTCTGCTGCAGAATGAGGTTTATTAGTTATTTAGCCTCTTGAAATCTCTGTCCTCGTTTGTAAGATGGACCATATAATGCGTCTCACAAGGGTAGGGCGAAGATGGCGCCTGGCACAGAGTAAGTGTTCAACAGATAAACTGAAAGACCTTGTTCCTTAGGTCTGTGTCATCTCCCAGCCGTCCTACCTCCTCTTCCCGCTTTACTGTTTTCTGATTCTATTCCTTTCAGCCCCACCCTGTCACGAGAGCTAAATTCTTAGCAGGGGGAATTCTCTCTTTGGAGAATGATCCCCTCTCTCCTGCCCCACAAAATATTCCACTTCTTCAGGGATACAGCTGGCCAAGAGCGATTCAAGACGATAACCACTGCCTATTACCGTGGAGCCATGGTACGAGGTGTGGGTCTGGACAGGGGTGAGGCAATAGATTGGAGGTTTATGAGTCCCCAGGGGCAGGGGTTGGGCAGGGAAAAGGGGAGGGGGCACAGTGTGGGAGGTGGAGGGCCCCACATGGACTAATGGGTAGCTTCACGGGTAGAACTTGGGGAAGCCGAAATGGGGGAATGTGGCCCAAGGCTCCATGGTGAACCCTTGCCATCCCCCAGGGCATTATCCTAGTATATGACATCACAGATGAGAAATCCTTCGAGAATATTCAGAACTGGATGAAAAGCATCAAAGAGGTAAAGACCCTCCTGAAAAGACAGGAGACTAGGTAGAACCTGGAGGGTGAGGGGACCGTGAAGGTGAGCAGGACCTATCTTACCCTTCCTACCCTTTTGCTTCCAGAATGCCTCCGCTGGGGTAGAACGCCTGCTGCTGGGGAACAAGTGTGACATGGAGGCCAAGAGGAAGGTGCAGAAGGAGCAGGCTGTCAAGGTGAGGGCCGGGCCACGACAGAGTTGGATCCCAGGGGGCCTCTACCCTTTACCCACCTCTCTTCTCCCTCCACTTCGCAGCTGGCTCGGGAGCATGGGATCCGATTCTTCGAGACAAGTGCCAAATCCAGCACAAATGTGGATGAGGTGAGACACCCCCCATGTCCACCCCCACTCCCAGAGGTGGCTGTTGGACAGCAAGCCCGTCCTCCCCTCCAGCCTGTTCTCACCACTCACTGCTTTCCCCATCAGGCTTTCAGTTCCCTGGCCCGGGACATCTTGCTCAAGTCAGGAGGCCGGAGACCGGTGAGTTGGTTCTGCTGGACTGGGCACAGCTGTGTGCACGTGTATGTGTTAGGAGTGACACCCCAGGAGGGGAGTAGTGCTAACACCGCCCCAGGGTGGGTCCCCTTCGAACAATGTATAGTCTCAGACCCCAGCCAGCTATTGTCACCCTGATCCCGGTGCCCTTCCACCTCTAGGGAAACAGCCACAAGCCCCCTGGCACTGACCTGAAAGCTTGTGACAAGAAGAACACCAGCAAGTGCTCCCTCGGCTGAGGACCCTAGGCCCGGAGGCTGAACCTGAGGGAGGCAGGGCTGTGGGTGGGCAGGGGAGAAACAGCAGGTGGGACTTGGAGGGGCTAGAGGTAGGTAGATGGTGGGAAGAGTAGGGAGCAAATGGAGAAGAACACGGGAAGGCAAGAGAAGGAAAGTAGGTAGACTAGAGAGGGAAGGAGAGGCAAAGAGGAGAGAGAGGCGAGGGAATGAAAGGAGATGAGGGGTTAGGAAGAGACGGGAGAAGGAAAGAACCGGCCCTGGGGGTCAGACCTTCCCTGGGCTTTTAGGGCAGACATAAATGTAAATAAACAGTTGATTTGTTGTTACTGGATCAGGTTTTAGGATCAGGTTGTGTGAGAGGTTGGCTCACCTCACCCTCTAGGTTTGACCCTATGACTCTGCATGGTCTTGCTCACCCACACAAAGGTCCCTGGTTTGGGTGACTTTCATCATCAGACCTCATTCCTACCTCTAAGGTGGTTGGGCTGCCAGAATTGGGCTGGGTTCCTGTGACACCAGGACCTGTCCCTGAATGGATGAAGAAAAGAGCAAAGAGGTCCTCTGAACCTGGAGATCCTTATGGGCAAAGCCTTGCCTGGCTTCCAGAGGACTCTTAGGCCTTCCCAGGGGAGTGACAGCCCTAGACTCGAGGAAATAACAGGACCTGGTATTGTTTATCCTGTGATTTCTTCAAGCATCTCTGATTCCGCCAGCAATCCTTTTAGGTAGCTGGTAGGCATTATTTTCCACTTTTATAGATGAGGAAGATGAGACACGGAAGAAGTTCATTTAGTCATAAATCTTTTTTTTAAGTTTTATTTATTAGAGAGAGGGCGCGCACGCACAAGGGCCGAGTGGGAGGGGGAGAAGCAGGCTTCCCGCTGAGCAGGTAATCTGATGCGGAGCTCAATCCCAGGACCCTGGGATCATGACCTGAGTCGAAGGCAGATGCTTCACTGACTGAGCCACCCAGGCACCCTAGTCATAAATCTTTTTTTTTTTTTAAAGATTTTATTTATTTATTTGACAGAGAGAGAGATCACAAGTAGGCAGGCAGGCAGAGGAAGAGGGAGAAGCACGCTACCTGCTGAGCAGGAAGCCTGATGCGGGACTCGATCCCAGGACGCTGGGATCATGACCTGAGCTGAAGCTTAACGACTGAGCCACCCAGGCACCCCCGAGTCATAAATCTTTACTGAACATTTAGTTTGTGCCAAACACAATGGTCAAGTTTGGGTGGAACTTACAAGAAGGACAAGCAAATTTTAACAAAAACAGCTCCTAAGTACTGAATAAGAAAGAGGCAAACTGCAGGCATGCAAAAGAACCACCACCCAAATACTCAGGCTTGAGGCACAGTCCCCATAAACATACACAGCCCCCTTGGACCCTTGCACAGTAGTTTCTTTTTTTTTTTTTTTTTGCACAGTAGTTTCTAAACAGCAGAATTCTCTCACAGATGACATTTTATCAGGATTAATGAAAATATCACATTTGGCTTACACAAAATACCATTAGAAGTTTAATTTACAGATAGGAAGTTCAAGGCACTTCAGGAATCCCCACACCTGTGGCATGGAAATGGATGGCACAACCTGGGGTCAGCAGCAAAGCTTTCTGTGCTGCTGTTTGTTGGTAAAACACAACACCAGGAAAAAGCCTGACCGTGCTGGGAGAAGAACTGCGGAATGACTGGATACATGTGTTACCAAACTTTTATGGGGTAAAGATCAGGCCCAGGCTCCGTAGTCAACGGTCCAGCTGGTGTGCTTTGCTCAAGGTTATGAGGAAAGGCTTGCATTTTGTGAATCCCAGGAAGAACACTGACTGACATATTCATCACACCCCAGAGCAGATGTTTTAAAATCCAGTTTCAGTGTAGAGACCTACTCAGTTGCTTGGTACACCTATAGGAAGTGAGAGCTTACGACTCTCATAGCTTGTCAAGAGCCCTGGTCAGATTTGATAAGAAGTAGTAACAGGATGCTAGAAGATTTCAGCCAAACTTTCCTAAAAGCTACTGGAAAATACTCACACCTACTTCCTGTAACATACAACTATTGACATGCACAAACAGTAACTTGAATGAGCAAATAGTCACAAGAAAAGTAAAGCTCAGGCTCAACTCCCACCTAATAATGACCTTTCCACAGTCTGATTGTTTCTGCTCTTGAGGGGCCAGCTCTACATCTGATGGGAAGACAGAATTCATGGGACATAGCACTGGTTATACTCTTAATCCTAAAATGAAGTGCTGTAGCCCTTAGGGCTGTGGGGTGGAGGGAGCAGCTGTTGTATTTAGGCTAGGAAGACTTCTTGAGACAGGAGAATGTGGCGTAGGGCTAACAAAAAAGTCTGGGGACAAGCCCTTTCATCTTGAGAAGTGGGGGACAGATTACTATTAGTGACCATATTTATATGAATTTAAGTACCTCCTTGAACTTACACGGTCTGATTGTGTGGGAGGCTGTAAACCTACGTATATGTAAAATTAGGACGAAAATACAGGCAGAGTTCGGTAGTGACTAGTACCAGGCAGTAAAGCATAAACCCAGAGTGCAGGCCAAGCCTCTGCAATTCTGGGTACATCCGTATGGAGGTTTAACTCCACGTGGATGGAAAGCAGGGATGAATCTTTGGCCTTGGAATTGAACGTCTGGGCTCTCCCACTCACTCGCTGGGTGACCTTGGAAATCACTTCTACTCTGAACTTACAAAACAGGGACAACACCGGACTCCTCAGGATTACTGAAGACCAAAATGACCTAAATGTTGAATTCAAAAAGTAGGATAGTAATGGGACCCAATGCAATTAGAGGATAAAGGAAATACTTAACTACACATTTCATTTGCATCTCGCCGAAAACCCCTGGAAACTGCGCATTAACCTTTCCATTTTAGAGACTACCGAGAGGCGGACGGCGCCGGAAAGTCCCGCCTCGATTCTTCCCGGGACTCCCACGGGCGGGAGCCGGAGGGCGGAGGTCGGAGGAGCTCATCAGAGCCCCAGTCCCGGGGGCAGTCCGGAATTAGCCGGACCCGGGGCGCCGGCGTCGCGGCCGGGGGAGCGGGAGGCCCCTCACCTCGGGGCCGGGGTTCAGGCCCCGCGTGGGGCGCAGGGATCACGCAAAAAAATTACTTAAGAATAAACGAGCACGCGAGAAGACGACACCGCGCCTCGGGAGGAGAAGGCGCAGGGTCGCCTCGCCCCCGGGACCGTCGGGGCAGGACGGGGGTCAGGCGGCGGCTCGACGGGCAAGCCCAGCGTTTTCGGAGGCAGCGACGGACTGCTCCTTCCGTGTCGCTGCTCACCCCGCCCAGAACGGGCCGACGGGCGACTGCCCGGGGCGCCTCGCGCCACACGAGGCCCGGGTCCCAGCGAACCCCGGCGAGCGGCACGAGGTCGGCCCGCGGACCCCAGCCGGCCGCAACCCGCGCGCCTGCGCCGAGCGGCCCGGCCGCTGGAACCCTCCCCGTCCCGGCATCCCCCGCGGCTGCGGCGTTTCCCCCCCACGCCCTCCGCGGGCCCGGCATCCTCCGCGGGGAAGATGGCCGCGGCGGGGACGGCCCCGGCGGGCACGGGGCGCTAGGCCGTACGCCCCGCCGCCTGTCCCGAGGGCCGTGCGGGTCCGAAGAAGTGAGCTCACAGCCCAGTCCCACAAACGCGCGTTGGCTTTTCTTGCCGTGGGCATGGGGACGGCCCAGTAACGCCTTTGCCCTGATAGGCAGTCCCAGCATTTCGCAGCCGTGACCTGGAACCTCCCGGAGGCTGCCGTGTAAGCGCTCCGACGGAGGCACAAGGCCAGTCAAGCGAGTCCCTCCGTCCCGACCCGCGCGACACCGAGCACTCCATGCCTGCGGGCGGACAGAGGCGGGGCCTCCCCCAGGGCAGCCACCTCTGCTGGTTGCTCTGCGTTTTCACCGTAAAGCTCTGGTAAGGAGAGGCTGAGGGCTGAGGCGAGGAGGGGGCGGGAGGATCGCGTCGTCCGCGCCCCTGGGGGCAGGGGTGGGGGGCGGGGAGGGAGTGCGTGATCCTGCACCGCGGAGGTGGGGACTTCCCTGTTTTCCAGCTTCTGATTCGTGCCTCCCCACCCCCACCCTCCTTCCTCCGGCTGCAGCCAAGCCGAGGCTCCCGTGCGGGCGGAGCAGCTGTCAGGTGGGTGATGGTGTGGTAACTCGACACCCCCGTAGTGTTTTCTTTTGACATCCTCCCATTTAGCGGGGGCACAGGTGGGAAACGGGTGGCGCCACGTGGAAGGAAGCGTTCAACTGTGCTGAGAAGTTGGGTGGGCAGCACCTTTGGGAGAGATGTTTTCTGAATGAAACCCGGGGCTGGCATTTCTCTCCCTTCTTAGTGAGCACCTCAAATTTGCCGTGCTGGCTGGTGGAAGAATTTGTGGTGGCGGAAGAATGTGCTCAGTGTTCTAATTTCCAGGCTGTGAGTATTTATTCTCTCTCCTTTTTTTTTTTTTTTTTTTTAATTTTGTTTAGGGGCGCCTGCGTGGCTCAGTCGGGCGTCTGCCTTCGGCTCGGGTCATGATCCCGGGGTCCTGGGATCGAGCCCCGCATCGGGCTCCCTGCTCGGCGGGAAGCCTGCTTCTCCCTCTCCCACTCCCCACTCTCTCTGTCAAAAAAATAAATAAAATCTTTAAAAAAAAAAAAAGATTTTGTTTATTTATTTGACAGACACAGTGAGAGAGGGAACACAAGCAGGGGGAGTGGGAGAGGGAGAAGCAGGCCTCCCACGGAGCAGGGAGCCCGATGCGGGGCTCGATCCCAGGACCCCGGGATCATGACCCGAGCCGAAGGCACACGCTTAACCACTGAGCCACGCAGGCGCCCCTCTCTCCCGTTTTTGTTTTATCAGCTCAGTCTCAGTGTGCCCTTGCAACGTCTGTTTGTATTTTTCCTTGCAGTCTCAGTGTATGTCCACATCTGAATTTGTTTTCCCTCTGAAAATGTGACCTTTCTTAAGTTAATGGTAATATTTGGCTAATCATCATGTTCATTTTTTTAAAAATTTTTTTTAAAGATTTTATTTATTTATTTGACAGAGAGAGACAGCTAGAGAAGGAACACAAGCAGGGGGAGTGGGAGAGGGAGAAGCAGGCTTCTGGCCCAGCAGGGAGCCCGATGCAGGGCCCGATCCTGATGAGCCGAAGGCAGATGCCCAACTGACTGAACCACCCAGGCGCCCCTAAAGATTTTATTTTAAGTAAGCTCTACTCCAATGTAGGGCTGGAGCTCATAACCCTGAGATCAAGAGTCAAATGCTGACTGAGCCAGCCAGGCACCCCAGTCATGATCATTTTTAATCCAGTAAGCTCTGGAACCTGTCCTTGTTTCTCTTAGACTATTGCTTCTAAAGTGTTCTTTTTTTTTTTAAAGACTTTATTTGACAGAGAGACAGACAGCGAGAGAGGGAACACAAGCAGGGAGAGTGGGAGAGGGAGAAGCAGGCTTCCCATGGAGCAGGGAGCCCAAAGTGGGGCTCAATCCCAGGGCCCCGGGATCATGACCTGAGCCGAAGGCAGACGCTTAACGACTGAGCCACCCAAGCGCCCCTCTAAAGTGTTCTTTCTAATATGTTTATCATCATGCAACCAATATATCCACCATCCCCATTAGAACTCTTTGTTGGTTCTCTGTTGCCCACCAGCGCTGAGCCGTAGCAATTGGACACCTGCCCCTTCTGAATGGCATTCTTTCTGCTTCTGCTGCCCTTACCTGACATGTGCTTTGGTCCTTTTCTCCTGACAGAAAACCACCCCTGAATGTGGTTCCACAGGGTATGTGGAGAAAATCACATGCAGCTCATCTAAGAGGAGTGAATTCAAAAGGCAAGTGTTGTTTCTCATCTTGAAACCTCCTAGATCACCTCTTCTGTTCTTGTGATTTTAGGCAGACTAATAGTCTCACATCTTTCTGACTGGAGGTAGTGTGGTATATTGGAAGAGGGGGGAACCAAAGTATTTGAACCCAAGTTCCAGCTCTACTTCTCAGCACTATATCATTGGTCTTATTTTCTCATCAGTAGAATTGGTTAATACTAGCTTTGTTTACCTCACTAGAAAATAAGTTGAACAATATATTTGAGTGGGATTTGTGTAGGGGAAACATGTTAGAAGGCTGACTGTGGCTTTTCCTCCTTTCCCCTCAGATGTATCTTGGTTAGGCCTTACTAGAAGGGAGATTGGAGGGAGAGGTGGTCCAGCCTTCCCTGGGAATAACTGTTTCTTCCTGCTCTTAGCTGCCGCTCAGCTCTGATGGAACAACACTTATTCTGGAAATTTGAAGGGGCCATTGTGGGTGTGGCCTTGGTCTTCGCTTGCCTTGTCATCGTTCGTCAGCGACAGCTGGACAGAAAAGCTCTGGAAAAGGTCCGGAAGCAAATCGAGTCCATATAGCTACTTTCCACTCTTTGATAGGGGTCTTAGGGATTGTACCTCGAACACAGACAGTAGAATGAACGGACTTGTGCCCTTCATTCTTGGGAAGTTGTGGTGGCACCTCCTTCTCTGTCTCTTGTCTAGATCATTAACGAGCAAAGTATAGAATAGTTTTCTTCTCTATTATAATTTGGTTTGGGACAGGAAGTTCTGGTGGCAGAAATGGAATAGCAACTTTAGGCCCCAGTTTACCAACTACCTATCTTCCCCTTTTTCTGGTACTTATTTAAAATTTTCAGGATATAATTTCAGCAAAAAAGTTTTATTTCTCAGCCAAAACCTCTGTTTCCCCCAACCCTAACCCCAAAGAAAAAATAAAATTGCAGATGTGTAACAAAAGTATCTGAAATGCCTCCTCACATAGCCTGGGCCTTGGGGTACAGACGCTTAGGAGGTCTTGAAATGATTCAGACCCCTGAGGCCAAAGAACTCTGAATGGGAATCCCAGGGGGAACCAGAGCCATGGGGGAATCCTGGATTCCTTATTGCAGCTGGGAAGTGGGCTGGGAAATGTTCCAGCTCACATCTCATCTGCATGCAGGCCAGTTCTGGCATGCCCACTGGGGTCTGTCTTCCCTCCCATCTTCTCCAGCAGGGTCCTTGTTGAGCTATTTACACCCTTGACCCTAGGTGGCTCCTCCAATCTGGACTCTACCACTATGGTCTTCAAATTTTCTGTCACGTCCTTGTGAGTCAGGATATTTCTGGAAATCACTGTGGGGTGAAAGAAAAAGGGCAGTAACAGAGTGCTCCCGTGGGTGGGGGATCCTAGACAGGACACGACCTCCCTCCCACCTCTTGACTACCCTGGAAAACCCCACCCTGCCCCTGCCTCACCTCCATGAGGCTGGTGATCCTCAGTCCCAGCTTCCTGGAGACCCTGCAAGGGGCTGACACTGGGCAGGACGATGAGAGCCAGAGAAAAAAGAAGGATCTGGAGAAAGCAAAAGGACACTTGGACTGTGGGGACACTAAAGGAAGAGACCCAAGGGCAGCATGAACAGAGGGCAGTTGGAATCATCAGGGATGGGAAGGTGGATATGGTTGGGAGTGGGGGGAGATGGAAAGTAGAGAGTACCAGAACACAAGTGCTGGTCTGGGCAGCTTTGTTGGAGGTTTGGGCAATGAGCATCTGCAGCTGGCGGAGCTGAGTTACCAGGGAGCTGGGGAAGGAGGAATGAAGAATCAGCTCTCCTGGGAGCTGGTGCCCCTGTGTGCCACTCGCCCTTCCCCCCCCGGGGGCGCACACTATGCTTTCACTTACATATTGTGCCTCTCCAGCTCCTGGACTTTTTTCTGTAGTTCCTGGTTCTGTGCAGAACAGGCAGCCGCCCTAGGGAGTGTGGAAAGGTAGGACAGTCTACAATCAGGTGGTCCCTGACCTTGCCTGCCTTGGTAAGGAAGGATGCCCAGACATGGCCCACAGGGGGCCAGACATGTAAGTCCACACATACCTGCTCTCTAGCCCGTCGATGTACTCTTTCTTCCGTCGCCGACTGTCCTGAGCTGACTGCTTGTTACGGATCTTCCTCCTGACCTTCTTGAGGACCCTCTCCTCTGCCTAGGGGCCCAGGGTGTGTCAGTCCTGGGCCCCTAACCTCCCTCAATTCCCCACTTGCCCCTGTAATCCTGGCTCTTCAGGGGCCATGATGGGGCCACTGGGTTGGGGTTGGGATGCCCTTTGGGGAAGCATGTTACCTTAGTGAGGGGCAGGTGAGTGGGCAGGGAAACCCCTTCCTGTCCCAGCAGACGCTTCTCCTCCTCTGTCAGGAACAAGGTTTGACAGGGCAGCTGGTGGAGAACAGAGATCAATGAGAGGGGGAGAGGGTCTTCCCTTTCCCATCACCCAAGGCCACTCCCCCTGCATGCCTTCAGGGGAGAGTTTCTCATTTGCACTAAGGAATAAGTAACCATGAAAATGAGGTGAGGGAAGGGACCTTCATTCAGACAGGCTCTGGACCAAGCCAAAGGGGCCTCCTGGGGCTATGAAGGGAGAAAAGAGGGCTTGTGTTACATCCTTTGCCCCCAGACTTAGGACCTTGGCACTCTGAGCAAACTAGGGAGGGCTTGTTCTGGTCTACACCTCCCCAGACCTTAAGGGTTTTTTAGAGACAGGGAGGAACTCACTAAGGTGGGGTTTGCTTAATCTCACAGCAAGCAAATGATTCACTTTTGACCACTAACTTCCATTTGGCAGAGTGTGTGGTCTCATCAGGGTCAACCTCAGGGAGCTCCCTGGGGTAGTGACCGGTTTTCCCTCAGGGTTTGAGCCCCACTTTCAAGACTGAAGCTCTGTCTCCTCTCAAAGAACTCCCAAGAGCCACGAGATTTAGCAGCTTCTCGTAACACAGTATGTGGGGCAGGTAGATGACATCTGATGAACCTGAGCCTGTCAACTGAGTAAGCTGCCTTTCTGCTACTCCTTTTTGAAATATTTATGCTTCACGTTGACTTCAAAGGAATTTGTTTCTGCTATTGACTCCTGATGGTCTTTGGCTTTTAGCCAAACCATTTCTTGTCTTGCATTTTCCTGATGATCCCTTCTTGCTCCCCTGAAACCACAAACTCCCCAATATTTTGATGTGAACACAAGCCTAGAAGCATCAGACTTCTTAAGGTCCCTCAATCCTAAGCTGCTTGGCTTGGACTCTGGTCCCAGCTTCAACCACAGACTGGCAGGAAAGCTAGAACCTGTTCCCTATGTTTTGCACACAAGCAGTTCTTTCCAGTGACTGTTGGTCAACAGTGACCTGAGCAAGACTCCTTCTCACCCCCCTGCTGGAAGCAGTGCAGCCAGCCTTCCGAAGGCACCCGGTGTGTGACCCCCTGGGCAGTGGGCGCAGCTGCACGGTTGTTCCAGCAGAAACTTCTACACCTTGTGCCTCCGAGCAGGCTGAATTCCCAGGCAGCCCATCCCACTCCGTGTTCTGACCTGTGGCTGAGTAAACTGCACACAAGTTCTGGGCTTTCTCCCAGGCCCTTTCCCCAGATTGCCTCATCCTACCTTCTCCTTAATTATCACCACCTTACCTCTAAGGGCTTCTGTCTCCCTTTCCTTTCCCGCTCTTAGTTGCTCATGCCTCTCTGATCTTCAGGCCCACAAAAATTGGGGCAAAGAGTTTAGCATCAGTTACCCCCCTCCCTCGCCCCCTTTCCCCATCTGTGTGGGTACATATCGCTGTATCCAGGGGTACTGGATCTGGCTGACTGAAGACTCACCAGGGTCACAGGAGGCACTGGGTTTACAGTGCCCGCTCTGGGCAGGGTGTGAGTGTGAGCATCAAGGGGCAGCTCGAGGACCGTGCAGGCATCAGGCACCATAAGTGGTGGGCTTCGCTGATCTGAGGGAGACACAGGTAGCTAGGAGAAAGGAGATGAAGGGTATACCCTAATGGCAGCAGGGCCTGGGGAGAGGCACAGGTTGGCGAAACCCCTCAGCCCCAGGACTAGGGCTGGACCTGAAAGGCCATTGTCCCCTTCCCACAAAGAACACTGACCTAGCTGGAGAGAGATGAGCCCTACAGCTGGCCCAGCTTCCCCTTGCATCCTCTCCAGGCCCCCTGCCTCATAGACAACCTCATAGAGAGCAGGGGAATTGGGTGCTTTGGGGGCAGGAGGACTGTCTGGATGGCCAGGGTCCTCGGAGATTCCACTGTCACTACCAGGAGATGCTTCTGAGCAGTACACTTCATTGGGATCAATGAAAAGCTTCAGGAAATCTTCAGGCTCACTCTCTTGAAGGTCCTACAGTACAAGAGAGTGTATATGTGTACAGAGAAGCGTTCTGGAGAGCTACCTGACATCAGACCCAGATCCGTCCCGCTTCAATTTCAGTCCTCTGTGTCCTTGGACATGGGGGTAGTTACAGCTCATGTCCACCCTAGGGGCTTGGCTCGGCCCACCCTCTCCTGCGTTCCTCACACTCACACAGCCACGGCTCCCGCTGGGCTCCCAGCCTCGAAGCCCCTGTTCTTGGAGCTTAGTCCCTGGGACCTCTGGAGGGGGGCAGTGGAGTCCCAGCTCCAGGAAGGCTCCTGTTGAGACCTCTTCTGGGGGCTCCAGCCACACGTCCAGCAGGTCGGGGGTTCGGAAGTCCATTCTGCGGGGAGAGCTGCAGGAGGGTCAGAGCACCCTCCCCACACAGCTGCTGGGTTCCCCCTTCCTCACCTGCCACCCGGGGATCTCGCCTCCGGCCTTATCTCTGCTTCAGACGAACGGGCCCACCGCCTCCTTGCCTGCTCCAAAGAGTCCAGCCCTGCCAAGCCCGCCCAGCCCGCGGGCTGCCCGGAACACCGCCGCTCTTCTTCCTTCCAGGATCTCGCATCCTGGACCGGCCCAGCCAAGCCCCGCCCCCAGCCTGACACCCGGAATGCAAAGTGGGTTGCCCCTGGCCGGGAGCCACGGCGGGGGCCTGCACCTGCGAGCTGGGGGTTGGGAGCCTAGGCGTCCGCAAACTGGACTTAAGGAAGGCACAGGCAGCCTCGCCCTCTCTGCCTGTTTCTCCTAGCGACAGCAAATCTTCCTGAGAGTTTGGGGGCTCTTTAGGGAAGGACGGTGATGGCTGTGACCGGCGCACACGAAGTGCCTTTTCTCCTGCCGTCACTTGTGTCAGACGAGCGCACGACAGGCTGGAAAACAAAACCGGAAAGCGGCGACCCGGCCGCCGGAGACTCGCGGAGGCACCCCCCACCCCAGTCCCGAGGCGCTCTTTCCACTCTCGGGTCTGATTGGACGCAAGAGGTTTGAGGGGCAGGGTGTGGAGCCAATGGGAGTGCCGTCTTGAGGCAGGCTGCGCGCTGACTGGCCGGGGGGCTGCCGAGGGAGGCGGGCTACCGCGGTGGCCGCCCGGGAGGATACCGAGGCCCCGCGGCTGCGAGTCCGGGGGACAGGTGCGGAGAAGCTGAGAAGTTCCGAGGACGCCGGGCGGGGTGTGCGGGGGCGGGGGTAGAGGAGCGGCCGCCTTTGCTTCCGCTTGCCGCGTGACTGCCGGGCCCTGCTTAGGACCCGGGCGAGGGTGACTAACCTGTTGGCCCAGCTGGAGCTTTGAGCGCGGAAAGGCGCGCCCAATCTGCATCTTCGCGTTGGCTGCTGTGTCCACGCTCCCGGGACTCCGCTAACTGGCGGGGCGGGGCGGGGGCTCGAGGGGCTGGGAAACTGAGAGGTTAAAAAGGCATTGAGGTTTGGTGTGGGAATTTGTCTTATTTGGGTGTCATTGCCAACAGTAGTATGTGTCCTGCATTTATATAGTTCACAAATTTTCATAAACATTGTTCTCTCATTTAATCTCTGAAGTAGACGGGGCAGGAAATATTTTACTAACTTTACCGATGAAGAGACAGAGATCGTGATTAGAAGGTAGTAATACCAAGACTCGTGATTGTTTGCCTTGGCCTAGTGACTGATGGGCGAGGAATTCATTTCAAATATAGTAATGGAGCTACCCTCTCTGAATAAAGCAGGAAAGTTTGGGGTGTGGATCCAGAATTCAAACTGGTATTCTCTTTCTTTCTTTTCTTTCTTTCTTTCTTTTCTTTCTTCCTTCCTTCCTTTCTTTCTTTCTTTCTTTCCTTTCTTTCTTTCTAGATTTTATTTATTTGACAGAGAGAGAGACAGCGAGAGAGGGAACACAAGCCGGGGGAGTGGGAGAGGGAGAAGCACGCTTCCCGCGGAGCAGGGAGCCCGCCCGATGTAGGGCTCCATCCCAGGACGCCAGGATCATGACCTGAGCCGAAGGCAGACGCTTAACGACTGAGCCACCCAGGTGCCCCTCAAACTGGTATTCTCCTCATGAAAATTGTATGTGCTGAGGGTAAAGACAGGAACAGGATTGAATATTTATTGAGTAACTATCAGATGCTCAGGCATTTTCACATCACTCATATAATTCTCACAGCAAGTCATAGCTGGAAAAGAGAAGTAACTTTCTCAAGGTTACCCTGTAAGTAGAACCAGGGTTTGGATGCCTGAGCCTACATTCTTTGCACTATACTAAGCTATCTTGCTGGGGGCTTTCTCAAATTTCCTGCTCATCTTCCTGCATTCCTGCTCAAGTAGTGAGGAGACAAAGCAGGCTTCCTAGATCGATGCAGAGCTCGAAGGAAAGAAGAGCTGTCCTTGCCTAGATCTTTCCTAGAGCAAGAAAGGTTTCAAAGGGCTTCCTGCAGGTTGCAAGTGCAAAGATGATTACGAGGAAAATATAATCAGCTTCCATTAATTAGAACTGGAAGGAACCTCTGGCATCATCTTCTAATCTGACTTCCCTCTTTCACCTGCTTTATCAAGTTCCTGAGAGGAAAGAGGACTTGCTTAAGATCACACATCAGGGGCGCCTGGGTGGCTCAGTTGTTAAGCGTCTGCCTTTGGCTCAGGTCGTGATTCCAGGGTCCTGGGATCGAGCCCCGCATCGAGCCCCGCATCGAGCCCCGCATCGAGCCCCGCATCGAGCCCCGCATCGAGCCCCGCATCGGGCTCCCTGCTCCGCGGGAAGCCTGCTTCTCCCTCTCCCACTCCCCCTGCTTGTGTTCTCTCTCTCTTGTTATCTCTCTGTCAAATAAATAAATAAAATCTTTAAAAAAAAAAATCACACATCAAATTAAGGTAGAGGAATGCCTGGCTAGCTCAGTCAGTGAAACAGGCCACTTTTGATCTCAGGGTTGTGAGTTTAAGCCCCACGTTCGGCGTAGACCTTACTTTAAGAAAAATTTTTGGGCCGCCTGGGTGGTTCAGTCATTAAGGGTCTGCCTTAGGCTCAGGTCATGATCCCTGGGTCCTGGGATCCAGGCCCGCATCGGGCTCCCTGCTCCGCGGGAAGCCTGCTTCTCCCTCTCCCACTCCCCCGGCTTGTGTTCCCTCTCTCGCTGTCTCTCTCTCTGTCAAATAAATAAATAAAGTCTTAAAAAAAAAAGAAAAATTTTTACAAAATACATAAAAAAATTAATATTAAAAAAACAAATTGGGGTGCCTGGGTGGCTCCGTCGGTTAAGCGTCCGACTCTTGATTTTGGCTCAGGTCATGGAATTGAGTTCTGAGTTGGGCTCTGGCCTCAGCAGGGAGACTGCTTCAGGATTCTCTCTCTCACTCTGCCCCTCTCTGCTCACTCTCTCTCTCTCAAATAAATAAAATCTTAAAAAAAAAAAATTAAGGTAGAGCTGGGACAAGTACCCGGGTGTCCTGTCTCCCAGTCCATGATTCCTTGTTAATGTTACTAATTATCAATAATTTTAAGGAGTGCCTGGGTGACACAGTCGGTTAAGCATCCAACTCTTGGTTTCGGTTTGGGTCATGATCTCCAGGTCTTGGGATCAAGCCCTGCGACAGGCTCTGTGTTCAGCATGGAGTTTGCCTGAGATTCTCTCTCCCTTTCCTTCTGCCCCTCCCATTCATGCTGTCTCTGTCTCTCTCTAAAATAAATAAATCTTTAAAAAATAATAATCTTGAAAGCATAATTTACCACAAACTGCAGCTTGCACAATATTCTCTCAAATAATTAGGAGTTTCCTCTTTTTTAAATTTTTAAAAATTTTAAAAATTTTAATTTATTTATTTGAGAGAGAGCGCGCACAAGCCTGGGGGAGGGGCAAAGGGAGAGGGAGAAGCAGGCTCCCCCCTGAGCAGGGAGCCGGATGTGAAGCTCTTGATGCCAGGACCCTGGGATCATGACCTGAGCTGAAGGCAGATGCTTAACTGACTGAGCCACCCAGGCGCCCCAGAGTTTCCTCTTAACAGTAATTTTTATCTTTAAATTAAGAGCTTGGAACAGCAATGATCATCTTTTTTCATTAACGCAATAATAATTATTAAATGATGGTACAGTACTATCCCGTTTCACCTACATCCTGATCTTAGAGTCCTATCTGATTCCTTTCTCCTGGGCTCTTTCCCTCAAAAAGTCCTCACATTCCCTCTTTTCTTAGGGAAGTTTCTGGCCTCCATTTCCAGAGCCTTAGAGACATTACTCCCGCCTCTTCTTGAGACAATGAGGTCTTTTCGCCTTTGAAAAGACTAGGCTGAGCCCCCTTCTTTATTTCCTCTTTTATATCCTACCCTCCCATGAGGTTAGAAGATTCTGATAGCACAGGGAATGTGGGTCAAAAGGATCCAGGCTAAGGAAACAATGAGGGTCCTGAGTTGAAAATACTTTGGTGCAATCAAGGAACAGAAAAGAGAAGGGAGGCCAGCAGGGCTGGGGGGAGAGGAGTTGCAGAGTTCAAGGTGAGTTTGAGAGAACCCTGTTAGATGCCCTGAGGCATGGTAAGGATGGTAAGTTGGAGCCAGCTGAGAGCAGCTCTTCACTGGGCAGGTTTTGGGCCACCCCTGTGCTGGGTCCCACCAGTTCCCTGCACACTCTCAGAGAAGACGAAAGGCTGCACAAAAGTGCGCTCAGGCCACTGGTAGTCAAGAAGGGATGATTTTCAAGAAATGCCCTCTCTTCGCTATTTCCTTTTTCCAATTCTGCCTTGTCTTTTTCCTTTGTTGTGGGTGCCGGAGAGGGAAGTCAAGCAAGGAAGTCAGTCCTAAGAAGAGAATGTTTTCCCTCTGGCGCCAAGGTGCGCGGAAAGGGTCTTAGAGTCTTCCAAGAGATGGTTAAGAAGACGCTGCCCAAGACCAGGAAGAAAACCTCAGCGATGCAGAGCGGAAGACTTGGGAATGCGGGGTGGGCTCGGACTCCCGCCTCGCCCGCGGGCGTTCTAGCTTCCGGCCAGCCGGGCCAGTCCTACCGCCCCGAGGCGCCCCAGGCCCGCAGCCCCTGGTCCCGCCCCCTCGAAGCCCCGCCCCCAACAGCCCGCTCGCCGGCCTCTGATTGCCCCCAGAGCACGTCACTCCTGGCAGGGCCCCGCCCTCCTGGCGCCGTCATTGGCCGGCGGCGGCGGGGAGGCGGGACGCGGCGGGGCGGGGTCCCGAGTCGCGGCGGAACCCAGCGGCTGCGGCGGAGGGGGACCCTGGCGAGGTGAGTGTGTGCCCGGGCCGTGTGGGCTGGACGGCCTCGGCCCACCGCGACCCCGCCGCCTGGGGCCCCTGGCGGTGGCCGTGAGCGCGCCGCTCTCTGCTTCCGGCGCGCGGCTGGTGAAACGGGAGCGGGGAGTGATCCGCCCCCAAACTCGCCCTGCCCAGGTGGCCCACGAAGCTCCCCGCGACACCTCTGCGCAGCCCGACCCCCTCTGCTCCGTCCCCTCCTTCCTGCGGGGTTCCCGGCCTCTCCTCTCCCGGGAGGACCGAGCTTCAGGTGAAAGGGTAATGAGACGTCCACACCGCCCTGACGCCGGAGCCCCCGCGCGGGGTCCCCGAATGAGCCATCTGAAGGGGCGCAGTCTGCGGGGGAAGGGGACCGTTCCGAGTCCGGGAGTGCATGAGTCACACTGGGCTGGGGAGGGCGGGGGGCGGCAGGGTGAGGCGGCTCCCGCCCGCTGACCAGCTCTCCCCTCTGCTTGGCCCGTTCTTCAAGTGACCATTGCCCCACTCGCGTTGTCTTAGGTCCGAAAGTCGTTGGGGCAGCTACAGCCACCATGGGGCCCTGGGCAGAGCCAGAGCTCCTGGTGTGGCGCCCGGAGGCGGTGGCCTCGGAGCCCCCGGGGCCCGTGGGTCTGGAGGTGAAAATGGGCGCCCTGGTGCTGCTGCTCTTGCTCACTCTTCTCTGCAGTCTGGTGCCCATCTGCGTGCTGCGCCGGCCTGGGGCCGGCCCCGAAGCCTCAGGTGAGCCTCTCCTGTTCCCTGCTGGGTTGGGGAGGGCTCTGGGGGCTGCGGAGGTTCTCCTAAAGACGGGAAGGCAAGAGTGACCGTTGCTTGGGTTCGGGCAGTGAGGCTTGAGGGTGTTCATTGCTCACTCCTGTCTGTGCTCCACTCCTGTCCAGCCTCCCGCCAAAAAGCCTTGAGCCTAGTAAGCTGCTTCGCAGGGGGTGTCTTTCTGGCCACCTGTCTCCTGGACCTACTGCCTGACTACCTGGCTGCCATAGATGAGGCCCTGGCAGCCCTGCACGTGACGGTGAGCCCTTTCTGCTGCATGTGACCCTGTGTGGGGGGGGTGTTCAGTCACACACCCGTGGGAGACGCGCTCCGTGACCGTGTGACCGTGTGGAAGGCGCCTAGCATGGGACCCTATGAACTGTGACTTTTAGGGATGGGGCATAACTCTTCCTGGGGTGCTCCCCTTCGCCCCCAGTCCATCTGTGCCTGCCATGCACTCTTTGGGTCACTGAGGGGAGCCTCGTACAGGCATGTGACCCACTCTGTGAGTTTCTCAGTCACAGCCTCCAAGAATCATCTTCACTCTCACACCACTTTGCTGGCAGTAGAGGGCCCTCGAGGCCTGGGAAGGGTGGGAGGCCTGGAGTTCCTGACCTAAAACGCCATAACCCAAGGAAGTAGGATGTGAAGAAGGTCAAGTACAAGGCGTAGGGAAGTCTCAGGGGAAAAGCTGAGACGGTGTGTGGAGGGGCCAGGAGGGCACCCTGAGCTCTTCCTCGTCCTAAGGCTGGGGAAGTAACACAGGATGTAACTTCTGTGAGCGAGTGACCGGCCGCCCCGTATGACTGTGTAAGTCTCAGTGGCCCCTGGGAGTTTGTGGCTCTGTGTGGGAGCATTTGGTGAGGTGGGCAACGTGTGATCCTGTGTGCGTGCGCGTGTGTGTGCGTGTGTGTGTGTGCGCGCCTATGTGTCTGCATCAGTCACTCTCAGCTGGGGGTGGTTTTGCACCCCCTTCACAGGAAGCATTTGGTAGTGTCTGGAGACCTTTTTGGTTGTCACAGTTGGGAAAGGAAGGCTTTGTGCAGGCTAAGGATGCTGTTAAACATCTCACTGAGCATAGGACAGCCCTCCAAAATGAAGAATTACCCATCCCAAAATGTTAATAGTGCTGAAGTTGAGAAACTGGTCTATATGTAGTACCGTGAGCGACACTATCATCTATGTGATTGTGTGTGTCTTTGTGTAACTGAGAGTAGCCCTGCATCTGTGGGGGACCCTAAGTCTGTATAACTGGGAGTCCTCGATACTCTGAATTTGACTCTTCCCCATTGTTGGCCTGTCTCCTGAATTTCTTGCTGCCCTGTTTGCCCACAGCTCCAGTTCCCCCTACAAGAGTTCATCTTGGCAATGGGCTTCTTCCTGGTCCTGGTGATGGAACAGATCACACTAGCTTACAAGGAGCAGTCAGGGCCACCACCTCGAGAGGAGACAAGAGCTCTGCTGGGAACAGCAAATGGTGGGCCACAGCACTGGCATGATGGGCCAGGTGTCCCACAGGCAGGTGGAGCCCCTGCAGCCCCCTCAGCCCTGCGTGCCTGCGTACTGGTCTTCTCCCTGGCCCTGCACTCGGTGTTCGAGGGACTGGCAGTGGGGCTGCAGCGAGACCGGGCTCGGGCCCTGGAGCTCTGCCTGGCTTTGCTGCTCCACAAGGGTATTCTGGCAGTCAGCTTGTCCCTGCGGCTGCTGCAGAGCCATCTGCGAGCGCAGGTGGTAGCTGGCTGTGGGATCCTCTTCTCATGCATGACACCTCTGGGCATTGGGTTGGGTGCAGCTCTGGCAGAGTCGGCTGGGCCACTGCACCAGCTGGCCCAGTCTGTGCTGGAGGGCATGGCAGCTGGCACCTTTCTCTATATTACCTTCCTGGAAATCTTGCCCCAGGAGCTGGCCACTTCTGAGCAGAGGATCCTCAAGGTCATCCTGCTCCTTGCAGGCTTTGCCCTATTTACTGGCCTGCTCTTCATCCAAGTCTAGGGAGCTCCAGGTGCTCTTGACCTTCCTTTTCCACCCCAGCATATGAAAATAAGGAGTGGAGAAGGGAGGATTGAGGATCAAAGGGTTCTCTGGGAGATAGGGATGGAGTCTTTGGGATTATCTGACCAATGGGAGGGATGTGGTAGACAAGAGCCTGGCCCCGAGGGATAAGGGATAGTCCTATCACTAAAGACGCAATCAGTGATTCACAATGGGGAAGACACTGAGTGTTAGAATCCAGGGTCACACTACATACAGGGACGAGCTGACGATGGCAAGGCTGGGAGCGGGCACCCCGCCGCTGCGGGATGGAGGTGTGAGAAGGCACAGCCCAGAGGCAGCAGTCCTGCTGGTTCTAGCCCACTTCAGCCCTCTGTCACTTGGCGTGGAGTGGACTCCTTCTTTTCTTAGCGCCTACTCTATCTCCCGCTTCCCTTCTCCCAGGGGACTGGTGCCAAATGGCCTCTTCCTGCCAGTTTGGTACCTTCTTTGGCTTCTCTAGTCCTGCTCACTTCTCTATTTTTAAAGTGCCAAATAAATCCCTTCCCTCTTTGTCAAAAAGCACAGTGATGGCACTGAACCCTGCCCAACACCTCAGCGGAGGGGCCCTGCTTGCTCTTTTTTTGGAGGCAGCCCTGTTTGCTGAGTTGAGGTTGGGGGAGGGTTGGCAGAGATACGGCCCCCCACCACTACTGCACCCTGGGAATACTGAACATGGAAATGGTGCCCCATGCCCAGATGAGAAATACTGAGCTGCCAAATTTTTTTTTATACCAGAGGAGCCCAAGGGGAAAGCTCACCCCCAGCTATTTTTGGGGAGGGAGGGCTGTGGATAGAGCCATGTTCTCTAGAATCTATTTTACTAACTGACCTGTTTTGGGACTTGTTACCCAAATAAAAGATGTTTCTATACATTTGTGCAGTGTCTGATTCATTTGTCTTGGGCAAGGGGTGGGCACGTAGCCAGTGTGAGAGGGCCTGAGTCCCAGACGTTTATATCTGTTTTAATATCCCTACTCTCACTGCTTTCATTCAGGCTCCGTAGTCCCCTTCCTTGAAGACCCAAATTTTCCCTCTTTTGTTCCTTCCTTCTTCCCGCCCTGTCTCCACCCCTTCCCCTTCCTCCCCAATCCTTCCCTCTCCTGCATCCTGCTCCCCTTCACGGTCGGAGGCTCCAGACCAACTTAGAACTACTTTTCCCAGCTTGCCCCGCGCAGGGAGGAGCCGGGGGGAGGAGCCAGGCTCCCAGGCCCCAGGGCCACAGGGCTGCTGGGAAATGGAGTCCGCTTCCTGTCCGCGCTGCTCGCCTGGGGCCGCGCAGGGGTCACGTAAACAAACTACAGTTCCCGGCGGCCCTCGCGCGCGGCAGGTCCGGGCTAGGCTGGGGCCGGGTTCGCGGTGCTCGCCGAGGCGGCGGCGGTGGCTGCGGCTGGAGGCGCGGGCCAAGGCCCGCGGCGGGACCGTGGCTTGTCCGGGAGGGTGGCGGGGAGGGACGCACGGGGAAGATGGCGACGGCGGGCGCGAACGGGCCCGGCTCGGCCACGGCCGCAGCTTCCAATCCGCGCAAGTTTAGCGAGAAGATCGCGCTGCAGAAGCAGCGTCAGGCCGAAGAGACGGCGGCCTTCGAGGAGGTGATGATGGACATCGGCTCCACCCGGGTGAGGGGCCGCCGGGGGAGCGGGAGCCGAGGGCGCAGTCCCGGAGCGGGGCGCCGGGAGGCGGGGCGGGGGCGGGCGCCGCCGCGAGGGAGGCGGAGCGGGGCCGCCGCCGTCCGGGAGGCGCGGGTGGAGGGCCGAGGGGCAGGAAGACAGGCTTGCGGGGGAGGCCGGGACGCGGGGGAGCCGGGGGCTGGGGAGCCAGCGGGGGCCGCGTGGGGGCGGCGGCCGGCGGCGATCCCGTGCATCCCTGATTGAGCCCCTGGGGACGCTCCTGCAGCATCCCCGAGCTTGGGCTGTGGCGGGGGGCATGGTCCGCTCGCCCCAGCCCGGCTGCTCCGAGTCGGTGTCTCCTCCAGTCTGGTCCCTCTGCCCTGCTGTGCCATTCTCGGCACTTCAGTACCTTCGGGAAAGGGCCCCTTGAGTGGTTTGCGCGCCGCAGCGCTGAGTCTAGTGGGGCAGGAAGTCCCCTCCTGCGTCCCTTCCCTTTGCTTCCTTTTTCAAATATTTCTTGTGGTTTCCTGACGTGAATGAAGGTAAGGTCCATTGCTCGCAGACTGTGCCTGATGTTTTGCCCTGGCCACCGCGGAGGGGAGGTAGGACTTTGAAGCTCCAAAGCGGGTCACCAGTTGGCTATAGGTTAGGTTTGCTGAGCTTTCTGGAAAGCTTTCTGGAAGCTTTCTGCTTTGTGGGTCCGTTATAAGGTTCCTCTGAGGGTCTTCTGTGGCTGGGGATCTTCATTCCTAAACAGTTCCAGAAAAAAGACATCCTGGCACGGTTGCCTCTGAAGCCCCTCTGGCCTTCCTTTCTTGCTTTCCAGGGCTGAATATCAGAGGGAGTGAGGGTGGGAGTCTGCCCAGCTGGTGTGCAGTCCTAATTTAGGGACACGTTATTCTCAAAACAGCAGGTGAGGCTATTGCAGTGATCCCTCATGGCGGAGCGCTGGAAGGAACTCACGGGGAGATGGTGGCACAGAAAGACGTTTCTGATCTGACTGTGGTTGTCTCTGTGACGGCGACTCTCGTTGTACTCTTGTTTGTGTTTCCCCTGTTGGTTTTCCTTGTGTTTTTTTCCCTTTGGGTCTCTAGAGACCACGTGTCCTAGTTTGTGGGAGTCAGAACAGAGAGAGTTAGGGGGGAAGCATATCGTGTGTGTGTGCACACACAACTCCCTCTGAATGCCATGAGGATCATGATCTGTTGACTGCTCCCCTTTAGGAGCTTTTGCTCATGGTGGGTGCGGAGGCAAGGAGGTGGGCGAGAGGCTCGGCCTGACACCCTGTCCTCTGTCTGGACCGTGACTCCAGCAGAGGCAGGGTGGGATTTTAGGGTTTGTGTGTACAAACAGAAAGGCTGTGAGAAGCTCAGAGCTGAGGCCTCTGTCTTTTTAGCGCCTTGGTTTGTCCAAACACCCCTTCTGCCCACCTTGCCCCTGCAGGTTGCCTCGCTGCTGCACATAAATATCTAGTGGGCGTACAAGGCCGGGGCTCAGGGACCCAAGAGTCTAAAGCTAGAGATAAGAGATCTGGGGCTTAGCTTAGCTGAGAGGGCTCTTTTGAGGCAGCTACAGCCATGGGGGCCCAGAGTACTGAGGGGCTAGGGTTAGCACATCTACTAATAGCAATCTTGAGCGGCCCAAAGGTTTACATAGTGTCTGCTAAACTCAGTGGGCTGATCACTTGGAACAGAAAGTCAATTCTGATGTTGGCCTCTGCACAACAGTGCATGACCCCCAGAAGTTCATCAGCTGCCCTACGTCCATTTTTTGGCAGGTTGCAGTGGTTGAGCCTCAGAAGTAGGTGTTCAGCTCTCACGGAAGGACTTAAGATCTGTAGACAGACTGAGGGTTGTGGTGTCTCACTGCCATGCCAGATACATCTCCCCAAAGTGGGGGTCAGGCCAGGCTGAACTGGGTTATCGCTCCCTCTCTCGGCACCGTTCTCAAGGCTTCCCTGTCCATTCAGGGGCTTTAGAACTAGGTAGAAGAAGACTGCTTCTTGGCTTCAGCACTGTTTTTCCAGCTGGGAGAGCCATCATTTCCTAGGTGTTCTAGTTTGGGTGGTGCAGGCTCTGTGTAGCTTTCCTGAGGCAGGCCAAGTGGCAGAAGCCTGGGCCCTCCAGAGTGGGAAGGAGAGAGGTTGGCGATAATGGCTCTGTGGCATCCACCTGTGGCCTTCCCCTCATGTTCCAATTAGTCCTGGACGCATCTGGAAGGGAAAGCGAGGTGCCTAATAGGCACCCTTCCCAGGAGCTGACCCATGTGACTAGCTTGGGGGCTCCTGGCAACCCCTCCGGGACTCTGTTTAGACTGATGCCAACTGGGACAGGCCCCAAGCAGAGTGTCAGGCCCTGCGTGGCAGGGCGACACCAGCCATTAGTGGGGTGGCTGAGGTGGCCTGCGGAAGAGCTGGGGCCGAGCTTCGCACCCGGCCTGCCCCCCACTGCTTTTCCTGGCGGCGCTCTTAAGTGCTCCAGCAGTAGGGCGTGCCCTGGAGACAGATGGCAGGAGTGGCCAGAGGAACGGGAACAGTCGTCAGAACCTTCCCTGACATTCCCGTTTGTCCTCCCCATCTCAGTTACAGGCCCAGAAGTTGCGACTGGCCTACACGAGGAGCTCCCATTATGGCGGTTCTCTGCCCAACGTTAACCAGATTGGCTGTGGCCTGGCTGAGTTCCAGGTGAGTGGACTGCAGTCATAGGGGCCCAGGCAACTTGCGACTTCCCCAGGTGACCTCCCTGTCTCTTTTGGCAGAGCCCCCTCCACTCGCCTCTGGATTCATCTCGGGGCACGCGGCACCACGGGCTGGTGGAGCGGGTGCAGCGAGACCCCCGAAGGATGGTGTCCCCACTCCGCCGCTGCCCCCGCCACATATCCTTCGCGGAGGCTGTGGGGGGCCCGGGGGCGACGGGGTTCCTCGGGAACTCGTGGGAGGAAGGGACTCTGTGTGCGGTCAGTCCCTCCGTTCCCGGCCTCCCAGAAAAGCCACCGTCTGGCCCTTGTGTCGGCACTGGCTCCTTCGACGGGGAGACCTATGTCTCCTGCTGAAGGGCGTTTGGTTCCCTCTTCACGTTTCTCCTCCCCTTTCTGTTGGTAGCTTTCAGTCTCAGAGACTCTCATAGACCTGTTTCTCACGTCCTGTCCGGTTATTCGCCCTCGTTTTTCCAACTCTACTGGGCTTGGTTCTCTTTTTCTCTTCCATTCTTTGGCCCTGTCGCCCCTCGTGGAAGAGGAGGGAGGTACTTGCTTCTTGAAACAATTCATCCACCTCCTCCAGTGTTCTCCTCTTATCTGGTCTCTGTCCCCTCTGTGCCCTCCTCCCTTTCTCCTTAACTGCTGCTGGTGCTGCTCACGTCGACAGCTCTCCCTATAGTCCTGCCTACTTGTCTCCTCCCCCGGAGTCCGGCTGGCGGAGGTCAGTGTCTAGGGCAGACAGGGTCTCCTGTCCACTCTCTGACGTGTCTCTGGAGGGAGCTTGGGTTGGGGCCGGGCTTTGAACAGTGCCTCCTCCATAATGTAGGGCTGGGAGGGGTGGGGGCAGGTGCGGTAGGTGGGTCAGAGTCCAGTCTTGGCCCTGTTGACACTGGCAGCCGAGCCTCCCAGTCCAGCCAGTGCAGGACCAATGGTAACGGTGGCTGACTGGGATGTGCGTGTCCGGGGAGGGAGGATGGCTGGCTCTCCACAGGAGTGGCTGCCAGATGCAGCGTTCTGGCCCCAGATTTCTGACCCTCCGCGGTCTGTGTCATCCTCCGTGCACAGTCGCTGGGCTCCAGGATTCCCATTCAGCTTATCCCGGCAGAGACAAGTTGAGTTTCCAGATCTCTTAGCTTGATCGTGGGAGGGGGGTCGGGTCACAGGGAGCAGAAGAACCAGAAAGGAGGCACGGCCCTGGGTGCTCAGCCCTGTCCATCTCCGCCTCAGCGGCCGGCGCTCTCTAGCCCCGTGCTGGCTTTCCTGTCTGTTGCTAGCCTTCCTCCTCCTGACCTTGTGTTTCCACCCCAGGACGATGCCCTGGGGCAATTTCCCTGCAGAGAAGGGACAGTTGTTTCGACTGCCATCTGCACTGAACAGGTGATGGCCCTGGCCTTCTCTGCGCCATATCTCTTATCTGCTGTTTCCGGGCCCTGCTCCCTTGCCCCACCCTGTCCCAGCCCAGCTAGCGTTGTCCCCTGCTGAGCAGGGCATGGGGACCAGGAACACCGTCACAGGTACGAGCTCACCTCTGCTCCCCCCACCCCCACAGGACAAGTTCTGATTCTGCCCTTCACACCAGTGTGATGAACCCCAGCCCCCAGGACACTTATCCAGGCCCTGCCCCTCCCAGCATCCTGCCCAGCCGCCGTGGAGGTAAATGGCCTGGCCCTGGGCGGGGAATGACCTGACGAGCTTTTGTTTGAAGCCCGTAGAGAAGTCCGGACTGTAGCCAACTCTCCCGCATCCTTTGTAGGTTTTCTGGATGGTGAAGTGGACTCCAAAGGTATGTGTTCCTCGCCGTTTGTGGCCACTGATGCCCACGGATTTCTGGCCTGGTGTTGGGGGCTTTGTGCAGGGCCCGGGAGCGGGACTGCCTCCCTCTCACCTCTGCTTCCTCTCCTGCCCCACCGGCTCCTTCTCCAGCCCTCTCATCACCAGTCTTTCTTTTTCAAGTCCCTGCTGTTGAGGAGAACTTGCTAGATGACAAGCATTTGCTGAAGCCATGGGATGCTAAGAAGGTCGGTGTGGCCCACTACCCCCCTTCTTTCTGTGGGGCAGGTCTTCCTCGGTCCTCGCTGAGCTCTGGCCTCCTTTCTCACAGTCTTCCTTCTCTCCTCAGCTGTCCTCATCCTCCTCCCGACCTCGGTCCTGTGAAGTCCCTGGAATTAAGTAGGTGCCTCGATTAGGTTGGCTGAGGGGCTGAGGGGAAACGTGGGAGGCCAGCCTCCGTCCCCCACCCCGACCACTGCCGCCATCTCCGCTTCTCTTCCTCTCCTCCCGCAGCATCTTCCCATCTCCTGACCAGCCTGCCAGTGTGCCCGTCCTCCCACCTGCCTTGAACACAGGCGGCTCCCTACCTGACCTCACCAACCTGCACTTTCCCCCGCCACTGCCCACTCCCCTGGACCCTGAGGAGACAGCCTACCCCAGCCTGAGTGGGGGCAACAGTACCTCCAATTTGACCCACACCATGACCCACCTCGGCATCAGCGGGGGCCTGGGCCTGGGCCCGGGCTCGGGCTATGATGCGCCAGGTGAGTGGCTGTCCTGGCCGGAGGGGTGACGGGGTGGGGGGCTCGGGCCCCCAGGAGCCTCCTGTGACTGCCCACACCAGTCCTGCCCAGGAGTCCCTCACGGCAGATGGGGCTTTTCCTGGAAAGGTGATGGAGGGCAGCCCCCAGGTGGGCCGTGCCAACCTCACTGTCAGGGACAGAGCAGGGAGGACATTGTGTTGCCACCTTCATAGTCTGGTCGCTGCTCCCCGTCCTGGGCAGAAAGGGGTCCAGCTCCCATCAGTAACGTGGGCATCTCTGCTTTTTGTCTGTGCAGGACTTCACTCCCCTCTCAGCCACCCATCCCTGCAGTCCTCCCTGAGCAACCCCAACCTCCAGGCCTCCCTGAGCAGCCCCCAGCCCCCGCTCCAGGGCTCCCACAGCCACCCCTCCCTGCCTGCGTCCTCCCTGGCCCGCCACGCACTGCCTACCGCCTCCCTGGGCCACCCCTCGCTCAGTGCCCCGGCCCTCTCCTCTGCCACTTCTTCCTCCTCCGCTTCATCTCCCGTGCTGGGCGCCCCCCCTTACCCAGCTTCTACCCCCGGAACCTCCCCCCGCCACCGCCGTGTGCCCCTCAGCCCCCTGAGTTTGCCCGTGGGCCCAGCTGACGCCAGAAGGTCCCAACAGCAGCTGCCCAAACAGTTTTCGCCAACAATGTCACCCACCTTGTCCTCCATCACTCAGGTACGCGTGGCTGCCTTCGTCCGTGTCTGTCTCCCTTCCCCCTCTCTCTCCCTGCCACACACTCCCTTCCACCTTCCTTTCTCCAGACACCCCCTCCTCACTTCTGTGCTCCTTGTCTCGGCCATCCCCTTTCATTCCTCTGTCCCTCCTGCCTGAAGAGCACAAAGCCTGGGGGAGCCGCTTCCCGGTTCACATCCCAGCCCCGCCTCTTCCTAGCGGTCTCCTTGGACAGGTGCCCTGCTGGCTGTGAGCCTCGCATCCTCACCTGTAACACAAGGGTGCTGTTGTAAGGATCACAGGAACCGCGTACGGGACGTGCTTAGGCCGTGCCCACCCAGGTGCATGCCCCACAAATGGTAGCTTTTTCTCCCCCTTTTCTCCCCATGCTTCTTTCCTCGTCTGTCTGTCTTTCATGCCTTCATCCTGTCCCATCCCCTCTCCCATCGCTGTCCTCCTTCCACGGATTTCATAGAGTCAGGGGCTCTCAGACATGGAGCCTCATCTCTTCGTGTTACAGATGAGGATACTACCCAGAGGGAAAGTGCTTTCCAAGCTTACTCAGCAAGTTAGGAAGAGTTGGGAGCAGCCTGAGAACCTAGCTGAGGGCTCCTTCCTCAGTGCTGAAATGCGCGCCTCTCCCTGCCCCGCCCCCCTTCTCTCTGCCCTCTTCCTCTCCTCCACTGCCCTTCCCTGGAATGTGTGTTCCATGTTCCTGGAGGAAAGACTAAGGCCAGGCCAGCGAGGGCTCTACTCCCTCCCTCCTTCCCGCTCTCCCTGCCTCCGGCAGCCCACCGTGCTGGCCCTGGCCCTGGCCCTGGCCCTGGCCCTGGCCCTGGCCTTGGCCTGTGGGGGTGTGGCAGCCTCCCCGTGCAGGCGCGGTTTCCTCGGGCCCGACGCCGGCCTCGCTCGCTCGCTTTCGTTCTGATACGCGCTTGAGTGACGGCCCCCGGCCCCGGGGCGCCCCGTGGAACACTGTCACGTCTGTGTTGAGGACGCTTGCAGCTTCACAGGGTGGGAAACCCTGACTAAGAGTTCCCCCCTGGGGCGCTACCGAGGGTTAAGCTGCTCCCTTTTTCCTTGCTTCTCTTCAGGGTGTCCCCCTGGATACCAGCAAACTGTCCACCGACCAGCGGCTGCCTCCGTACCCATATAGCCCCCCAGGTTTGGTTCTGCCCAGCCAGCCGCCCACCCCAAAGCCTCTACAGCAGCCAGGGCTGTCCTCTCAGGCCTGTTCCATGCAGCTGTCAGGTGGGCAGCCCCCGGGCCGGCCACCGCACTACGGGACACTGTACCCACCCAGCTCCAGTGGGCACGGGCAGCAGTCTTACCACCGGCCCATGAGTGACTTCGGCCTGAGCAACGTGAGTACCCATGTCTAGGAGCAGGGGAGGGCCGGGCGTGGGTCGGGGGGCTTGTGTTGTATCCCTGGTGCACTCTGAATGGGGAGATCTGGGGTGGCGGGGGAGAGCTCCTTCCCCCCGGATAGCAGAGCACTGCCAGCCTGAGGCTTCTCTCTTCCTGCCTTTGACCCCAATCCTGCCCCCGCCCCTAGCTGTCTCCGCACAGCGTGCTCTCTGATGCCCGCTGCTCTGACTTGTTCTCTTCCTGGCATGCACACGCTCTGTCCCAGCAGGTACGGTGCCCACACCTACTCCGGGCCCCGTGCTTGCTGCTCTGCTCTGCTTGCTGCCTTCTCCCTGTCTCTGCTCCTGTTCCTGGAGTGGCGGGGGGGTGCTTTGCTGGGCAGAGGGGACGTATTTGCAGGGCAGGCAGGAGCCAACGGGACACCCTTTTCTGAAGTGCACTTCCTTAGGCTCTGTCTGTGTCCGTAGCTGGAGCAGTTCAGCATGGAGAGCCCATCAACCAGCCTGGCGCTGGATCCCCCTGGCTTTTCTGAAGGGCCTGGATTTTTAGGGGGTGAGGGGCCAGTGAGTAGCCTCCAGGACCCCCATGCCCTCAACCACCAGAACGTGACCCACTGTTCCCGCCATGCTCCAGGGCCCAACATCATTCTCCCAGGTGAGCAGTGTGGGTGGTGATGGGGCGTGGAAGGAGGGGGTGATACTTTCGCTGCTGCAGCAGGGGATCCAGGGGTCCTCGAAGAGTTTACAGGGCATGGGTCTTCACCCATCTCTTCTGCCCCCACAGGAGAGTCCTCCCCAGGTTTCTCTAAGGAGATTGCGGCGGCCCTGGCCGGAGTTCCTGGCTTTGAGGTGTCGGCAGCTGGGCTGGGGCTGGGGCTCGGGCTGGAGGAGGACCTGCGCATGGAGCCACTGGGCCTGGAAGGGCTCCACATGCTGAGCGATCCCTGTGCCCTGCTGCCCGATCCTGCTGTGGAGGACTCATTCCGCAGTGACCGGCTGCAGTGAGGGGAGGGGCCTCATCGGCACCCCTGTTCGCGGCCCTGCCCCATCACTGTTCCTTTCCTCCCTTCCCCCTGGCCAGTAGAGACTCCACTCTGCCCCCAGATCCTCTTTCTAACATGAACGAGGGATCCCAGGAATGAGAAAAAGCAAAGGGTTTGTCCAGGTGGCCCCTGAATTCTGCACAAGGGGTGGGCCTGGGGGAGCTCAAGGGAGGACCTAAAGCACTTGTAACTTTGAACCGTCTGTCTGGAGGTCAGAGCCTGTTGGAAGGCAGGGGTGGAGGGGAGCCCCGGAGGCAGGACTTGCCCGGATGCCTGGGGGTGGGCAGTGCCAACCCCTCCTCACCACTCTTCCCCTTGCAATGGAGGAGAGCGCCAGAGTGGATATTATTTTTTATTAAATATATTATATGTTAATAAAAAAATCGTATCAAACACTTGGTGTGGTTTTTTTCTTGGGGATGCACTTGGAAATTTAGAGGATCCTTGGGGCCAGGCCCTTTCGTCTGATAGGCTTTTTTCATCTTTTCATCACTGTTGCGGTTTGTGGAGGGGCCCCAGCCTCAGAATTTGTACCCAGCATTGAACATGGGCGTCCAGGCTGGATGTAGGCTCCCGGGGCAGCACACATGCCCTCCTGTGCCCTCCCACCTGTCCAGGCCCTGGCTGTGAGTCAAGGGTGAGGAGGCGACTGATGGCTGAGATCACAGTCTGATGTTTCCCCAGGGGCAGCGGGCCCCAAGGATCCTCTAGCTGAGGGAGACTCCCCAGGAGGATTTTATACCAACTATGGATGCCAGGCAGGGTTGGCTCCCTCTTCCTTATGGACCTTTTAAGCCCGGAGAACCTAGAAGACAAGCGGTACTTGGCCAGCCTCTGACCTCATGCTCCCAGGTCTGTGCCCTGCTTCCTCACTGTGTGTGCATCCCCACCTCCCTCCCTGCTCTGTTCCTCTGCCCCTTTGTGCTGTCCTGCTCGCAGAGTCCCCAAGGGGCTTCCTCTTTCTGACTCAGGCTGCCAGCCTCCGGCCATGTGAGCTTCTGCCCTCTGCTCTTCTCTGTACCCGGCAGAGGAGTGGCGTCTGTCCTCAAGCAGCCCCCCGCCCCCCTCCGCTCCACTACTTTTGCACGCCCCGCAGAGCTGGCCTCTCCTCTTCCTCTTTCCAAAGACCTTGTCTTTTTCAGAAAAGGGAACTGAGAGCTTGTGGCCCAGGCCCGCAGGGAATGCTGT
This sequence comes from Leptonychotes weddellii, assembly GCF_054177405.1. NCBI lineage: Eukaryota > Metazoa > Chordata > Mammalia > Carnivora > Phocidae > Leptonychotes > Leptonychotes weddellii. The sequence goes on from NC_138374.1 coordinate 138,069,858, forward strand.
GTGCCCTAAACCTGGGAGTAGGGGCGTCGCTGGGTCGGCGCCGCCGGGGCCGCCAAGGCGCGCGGCCAGGCACCCGGGCCACATGTGACCAGGCCCCGGGGCGGGACGGGCGCCCGCCGCCTGCGTGCAGGGGGCCCTCCCGGCCGCCAGGGGTCGCGCTGCAGGCGCCGGGCGGGCGCGGCGGGGTCACGGCCGGGGTGGGGGTGTGGGGGGGCCACGGAGAAAGCGGGGCGCGCGGACGAGCCCGGTGCGGCGCCCCGGCCGCCTGTCCCTCCGCCCGCCGCCGCCGGGCGGGAGCGCGCTGAGCCGGGCGCCATGTCCGGGGCCGGGTAGCCCGCCGCCCGCCGCCCGCCGCCCGCCTCCGAGCCGCCCGCCCGCGGGCCGGGGGCCGCGGAGCCGCGGGCCGGCAGGTAGGGCCGGGCGGGCGGCGGGCGAGGAAGGGGCGCGGGCGGGGCCGTCGGGCTAGCCGGCGGCGCAGCTGGTTCCGCTTCCTCCGCCGCGGGGAAGTGAAAGCGCGGGGAGCCGGCCGGGCGGGGGCGGGCGCGCAGGTGTGCGGAGGGCGCCCCCCGGCCCGCAGGCCTCCCCCGACCCCTACCCGCGTCTGCTGCCGCGGCTCCCGTCCGCTGGGCGGGGGCCCGGGGTGAGGGGCGCGCCCGGGGCCCCGGCCCCGGGTGGGGGCAGGGGGAGGCGGAGGAGGGCCGCGCGGCTCCCGCGCCCACGGCTGCGCTGCCGGCCCGGCGGTGCCCCCGCCGCACGCCCCGGGGCCGACTTCCGCCCGCGCAGCTTCCCCTCCGGGGTTTCGGGAAGTCCCCTCCCTTCCCCTCCCGAGCGCCCCATGCCTCCAGTCCTGTGCTGCAACCACCCACCGAGCTGCTCCCCAGCTTTGCGCCCCCGGGCTCTGGGGACCCCCGGGGCCCCCGCTCTGGGGTTGGGCCATGGCGGCAGGTGAGAACACAGTTAGCGGAGGCCCGTGGGGCGCCCGGCTCCCTCCCTGTGCTCCGCGAACGAGGGCAGATGGCCGGACTGCCTCCCACGGCGGCTTCGGACCTAACTTCAGGATCCTGGAGGTGGGAGGGCGCTGGGCTTTGTGTCGGGTTAGTGGACAGGGTAGGGAAAAGGACACGAAAACTTGGGTGTCGTGGGCCTTCCCGAAACCTAGAGGTGCGCTCTTTAAGAACCTTGGCTGGATCGTGAGGTTCTGATGATGTCATCAGTAGAGTGGGAAGGTCAGAAACCCTTAAAACAGACTGTCAGGTTGGCATGATGTCATTGCAGGCCATTATAGAACGGACTGTGGTCCCCGCTGTCGGGAGTGAGGACGGGTGGGGCCTTTAAAGGGGATACAGGAGCGGTATGAGGTCAGAGCCGAGGTCAGCTGTGTGCGCGGGAGTGGAGCCGGGCTTGCTTGGGGGGAGGGCTGGTGCCGCCCGCGGGAGGGTCCTGCTCTCTTTACTTGCCTGGTGACGTCACAGGCGGGAGAGCTCAGGGTTGGCGGACCACCCCCGACCCGACCCTCCCCTGGAAGGCCCGTGGAGAGGAGGGAGCAGAGGGGGGCCCCTTGGTTGTCTCCCTTGCTCCTCATCTCTCCCTCACTTGACCGTTACAGATGCAGTGAGTGAGGGGGGGGCCATGGCGGAGGAGCGGCCCCCCCGGCTGGTGGATTACTTCGTGATAGCTGGGCTTGCAGGGAACGGAGCCCCCATCCCTGAGGAGACATGGGTTCCCGAACCCAGTGCGCCCCTGCGCCCTCCCCGGCCAGCTGAACCCATCACAGACGTGGCAGTCATTGCTAGGGCGCTGGGCGAGGAGGTGCCCCAGGGCTACACCTGCATCCAGTCCTCCGCGGGGGGCCACCCCTTGGAACTCAGTGCTGGGCTCCTGGGTGGAACTCAGCCCGTCATCTGCTACCGCAGGGGCCGCGACAAGCCCCCCCTCGTTGAGCTGGGGTGCGTGCCCCTCCTGTGTGGGCACCAGGGGAGGCGGGGACGGGGGGGGGGCTGGGGTGAGGGCAGGAAGAGAGCAGGCTAGAGGCAGGGAGCAGGGGGAGGTGGTCACGCTTAGTCACCACATGGAGTGGGTCCGGGGACTAGCACGGCCGCTTGCTAGCTGGGGGATCTTGGGCTGCGCGTTGAGCCCCTCTGGAGAATGGGGCAAGAATACCTCTCCACAGGGTGGTTGAGAAGACTGAATAAGGCCATCTGTATGTGGGACTTGGCATGGAGTCAGTAAGTGGAAGCTTTTCCTCTTGGCATTTATGAATGAGCATGAGAGCCACGGAAGGCTTGAGAGGTTGTTACTGATCGAGAAGTAGAGCCGAGGGCAGAAGAGGAGGCACAGGATTCTGGAGGGCAGAGTCCTGCAAGAAGTGGGCCCCGGTGCCCGATGAGGCTGAGGGTGCAAGGCTGGTAGGTAGGACTCGTTGGGCAGATCTGGCAGGACTGGGGTCTTTCTCCTGAGCCCTTGACATCTATGCCTGCTCTCCGTGTCCAGGGTCCTGTATGAGGGGAAGGAACGACCCAAGCCTGGCTTCCAAGTGCTGGACACGACGCCGTACAGCCACTCGGCCAACCTGGCCCCTCCTGGCCCTGGGCACCCCCGCACCTACCTCACTTGCCGGCGGGCAGCAGAGGGGGCAGGGCTGCATGCCCTGGGCATCACTGACCTCTGCCTGGTGCTGCCCAGCAAGGGCGAGGGCACTCCTCATACTTACTGCCGACTGCCCCGCAACCTCAACCCCGGCATGGTGAGCAGGGCCCTGGGGCCAGACGCAGAGGCCTGCACTGTGCTGCTGTGAGGGCTGGGCATGGGGCTCAGAGGGCGCCCTAGCACCAGGGCCTCTGACGTCCAGGGTGGGCCCAGAGGGGTGACTCTAGTCTTGGGGGACCAGGATTATTGGAAGGTTTTTCTTTAAAGATTTTGTTTATTTATCTGAGAGAGAGAGAGAGAAAGCGAGTGAGGGGAGGAGCAGAGGGAGAGGAAAGAAAGAATCTCCAGCAGGCTCCATGCCCAGCATGGAGCCCGACATGGGGCTCGATCTCACGACCCTGAGATCATGACCTGAGCCGAAACCAAGAGATGGATGCTCAACCAACTGAGCCACCCAGGTGCCCCAGGATTATTGGGAGTTTTATTTATTTATTTATTTATTTAAAGATTTTATTTATTTGAGAGAGAGAACACGAGAGGGGGGAGGGTCAGAGGGAGAAGCAGACCCCCTGCCGAGCAGGGAGCCCGATGCGGGGCTCGATCCCGGGACTCCAGGATCATGACCTGAGCCGAAGGCAGACGCTTAACCAACTGAGCCACCCAGGCTCCCCGATTGGGAGTTTTAAAGACAAAAGACCGCTAGGATGCCTAGGTGGGCTCCGTCAATTAAGTATCTGACTCTCGATCTCAGGGTCGTGAGTCCCAGCCCTGCATTTTGGGGCTCCACACTGGGCTTGGAGCCTACTTAAAAAAACTTAACTTTTAATTAAAGACAAAAAACTGCTAAGGGGTGGAAGAGGAAATGGAGCCTGGACATCTTTGTTAGCAATGTGTCTGTCTCTTGTCGTTCCTGGGACAGTGGGGCCCAGCAGTATTCCTGTGCTACAAGGTGGGCCTGGCGAAGGCCAACACGCTGGTGTACGAGGCAGGTGAGTCGCCCCTCTGTCCCTCCAAGCTCTTGGTCCTTCATGTCCCCTTGTCCTGGTGCCTCTTGGCTGGTAGCATCAGCGTGCCCAGAACGCACTTCGCCTTTGCCACTGGGCCCTTCTCTGGCATCTCCCGGATTCTTCCGTTGGAGTCTGATCGGCCCTCCTTCTTCTGGTCCCCCCACTCTGCCGGGGGTGCAGAGCTGCTGGGCCGCTACCCAGAGGAGGACAACGAGGCGTTCCCACTGCCCGAGTCCGTGCCCGTCTTCTGCCTGCCCATGGGAGCCACTGTGGAGTGCTGGCCCGCCCAGACCAAGTACCCCGTGCCTGTCTTCTCCACCTTTGTGCTCACGGGCGCAGCTGGTGACAAGGTGGGTGTGGGGAGTGTGCGGAGGGGTCCGGGCTGTGCCGAGCCCGCCTGACGGCATCTCCACCCGCCCCGCCCCCCGCCCCAGGTGTACGGTGCTGCCCTGCAGTTCTACGAGGCTTTCCCGAGGGCCAGGCTGTCGGAGCGGCAAGCGCGGGCCCTGGGCCTCCTGAGCGCTGTGGAGCGGGGCCGGGCGCTGGGGGGCCGGGCCGTGCGCAGCCGCCGAGCCATCGCTGTGCTCTCGCGCTGGCCTGCCTTCCCCGCCTTCCGCGCCTTCCTCACCTTCCTGTACCGCTACTCCGTCTCGGGCCCCCACCGCCTGCCCTTGGAAGCGTGAGCATGGCGGCCTGGGCCCTGGGAGGGGGTGACGAGCGAGGGGAGGGGAGCCCGGGAGAGGTGGGAGAGGGTAGGGTGGAGCTGGGGCTGGGTGTGCAGCGTGTGCCCGGGGCGAGCGGGGCCTGTGCTCTGAGTGCATGGGTGAAGGAGGAGGGCGGAGGACGGGGAGGACGGGGAGGGGTGGTCTGGGGAGTCTGCTGCTGACCGGTATCCCTCTCTTCCCCAGGCACATCTCCCACTTCATTCACAATGTCCCCTTCCCTTCCCCACAGAGACCCCGCATCCTGGTGCAGGTGAGAGCCAGGCCCAGCGTGGGGCTGGCTGGGGGGAGGGGGTCGGCAGGGGCTGCCCCCATTCTGACCTACGGCTCTTCTGCCCCCCAGATGTCTCCGTATGACAACCTGCTCCTCTGCCAGCCCGTGTCCTCACCCCTGCCGCTCAGGTACGTGCCCAGGTTGGGGGGGGGCTGTGACGACCGTGGACCTGGTAGGTGCCGGGCAGGTGGGCACGGCTGCTGAGGTGGGCGCCGGCCAGGCCCTGGCGGCGTCTGCGCCATGTCTGGGGAGGGGTCTCCGGGGCATCCCGGCGACCCCCCCCCTGCACTTCTGCAGCGGTGCCAGCTTCCTGCAGCTCCTGCAGAGCCTGGGCCCCGAGCTGGCCGTCACGCTGCTGCTGGCTGTGCTCACCGAGCACAAGCTCCTGGTCCATTCGCTGCGGCCAGACCTGCTCACCAGCGTCTGTGAGGCGCTCGTCTCAGTGAGTGCCGCCCTGCCCGGCCTCCTTCCCCAGAAGGTTCTCACTGGTGCCTCCACCCCTGCCCAGACTCCACTTCTTTTTCCTTCCGGGGTCCCTCAGCCTCACCCAGGGGTGTCAGGGGCTGTTCTCCAGATGCCACCTCCAGCAGCTTCCGTCAACAGGCACCCCTCCCACCCCCGGCCAATGCCCCCTCCCCCTCCTGACCCCCTCTGCTGCTCCAGCCCCCTGCTCACTGGTCCCCACTCCCCGGTGCTCCAGATGATCTTCCCGCTGCATTGGCAGTGTCCCTACATCCCGCTCTGCCCACTGGTGCTGGCAGACGTGTTGAGCGCCCCCGTGCCCTTCATCGTGGGGATCCACTCCAGCTACTTCGATCTGCACGACCCGCCTGCTGATGTCATCTGCGTTGATCTTGACACCAACACGCTCTTCCAGTAAGAGGGCTGGGCATCCCTCGGGGCTGGTGTGCAGTGGGGGAGGCCGGCGAGGAGCCCACTGCCCTTTCTTCCCTCTGCGCATCTCACAGGACCGAGGAAAAGAAGCCCCTCTCCCCTCGGACCCTGCCCCGCAGACCCTACAAGGTTCTGCTGGCTACGCTGACAAACTTGTATCAGCAGCTGGATCAGAGTGAGAGCCCCGGGCAGGGGTGGGGGCTGGAAACTGCCACTGATGTTAAGCCTCCAAGTAGGGAGGCCTGTGGAGAGCTAAACCTTCCTTGAGGAGGCTAGAGGTGTTGGGATTTCGTTTCCACGAGAGCGCGGGCCTACCGCGTTAATATTCCTATGTGTGTTGCAGGGGTGGGGGGCGAACAGGTCACTGGGGAGGCTTGAAACTGTTACCCACTGCTAACATCGTGGTCAGTATTGGCGCAAGGGGTGCGTGAGGAGCAGGGCTGAGGCCGGCCCTGACCCCGGCTGCCCTGGTCCCCAGCATACACCGGGCCCGAGGAGGAGGCGTCCTTGGAGTTCCTGCTGACGGACTACGAGGCCGTGTGCGGCCGCCGGGCGCGGCTGGAGCGCGAAGTCCAGGGAGCCTTTCTCCGCTTCATGGCCTGTCTGCTCAAGGGCTACCGGGACTTCCTGCGCCCGCTCACCCAGGCCCCCTCGGAGGGGGCTCGAGATGTCGACAACCTCTTCTTCCTGCAGGGTAGGGAGGGCCTGTGCCCGCGGCGTGGGGGGCGGGCGCCGCTCCCCTGCTTGTTCCTTCGCTGGGCAAATGGTTGTTAGAGGCACCGGCCGCCCCAGCGTTGGCCCTGCCCTCCGGGGGCCTAGCACTTGGGGCGAAGCGCCCCATGGGCCAAGCTCTCCCCGGGCCCTGACCCCGGGGACCCCCAGTCTGAGGCCGTGGGTGCAGATGGACAGAAGGGAGGGCCCCATGGGACTGGTGCTCAGCGGCCGCAGTCGTCCTGCCAGAGGGACCCAAGAGAGGCCGAGCGGGTTGGTTGCTGACATCGCCCCCCCCCGCGCCCACTCTCACCCCCAGGCTTCCTCAAATCCCGGGAGCGCTCCAGCCACAAGCTGTACTGCCAGGTCTTGCGCACACAGATGTTCTCGCAGTTCATCGAGGAGTGCTCCTTCGGCTCCGCGCGGCATGCCGCCCTCGAGTTCTTCGACTCTTGTGTCGACAAGGTATCGGGCGCTGTCCGCTGTCCGTGCCCGCTGTCGCTGCTGCGACACTGGACCCCTCGTCCGTGCTGGGGATGCACGTGCAGCTGCGCACGTACGGGCGGGCTGCCCGTACGTCCTGCCCTCCCGTTGCTGACGCTGTCCCCCGGCTCTGTCTCCAGGGCCTCGGTGAAGCCCGGGCGCACGTGCTCCGTCCCTGCTGCTGTGCCTCCCGGAGGCGGCGCCTGCTGGGCCCGCTGTCTTGACGCTCTCTTACCTCCCTGCTGCAGGTGCACCCGGAGCAGGAGAAGCCTGAGCCCACACCCTTGGTGGAGCTGGAGGACCTGTCAGGGAGTGAGCTCACCGTCTTCATCACACCCCCCGAGGAGCCTCCAGTGCCAGAGGGCAGTGAATCCGCCCCCCAGTACTGGTGAGGGCCTCTTGTTCCAGGCCCCGTGGCTAGCCGAGCCTTGGCTGCTCCTAATACTGCCTCTTCCCGCCCCTCCAGCTACGATGGGTTCCCAGAGCTGCGGGCTGAGCTGTTTGAGTCCCCACGGGAGCAGCCCGGGGCGCTGCCTGTGCCAGGCCCATCCCGGAGCGCCCCCAGCAGCCCTGCCCCTCGCCGTACCAAACAGGTAACCTGGACGTGGGCCCCACAAGGGCATCTGACTCAGGCCATTTCCTCATCTGTGAAGTGGGTATGATCGTACCTACTACGCCTTTAGCAGGTTTCAATGTGCCTGGCCCATAAAAAGCACGTAAGGCATTAGCTGTTGGTGCTGTCCTCACCGTCATCACCTTCGTCTTCTGAGCACTCCGGGAAGCCAGGGGCTCGGTGCCTCTTCCAGGGCACCTGTCCATGCTCGGGAGCTGGGCATCCCTGCCTGGGGCTCTGGGGCTGAACCCTGTGCGCAGAATCCCTCCTGCCTCCTCAGAGCACAGGCCCTTCCTTAGGGGGGGAAGGCCCCGCGTCTCCCACACCATTTGGAGACCGGCCTTGGCCTGGCACCGTCCTCATGCAGGTGTCCCCTGCCCCATCCAGGAGATGAAGGTTGCACAGCGGATGGCACAGAAGTCCGCAGCCGTGCCTGAGCTGTGGGCCCGGTGCCTGCTGGGGCACTGCTATGGGCTGTGGTTCCTGTGCCTGCCCGCCTACGTGCGCTCGGCACCATCCCGTGTGCAGGCGCTGCACACAGCCTACCACGTGCTGCGGCAGATGGAGAGCCGCAAGGTGGTGCTGCCCGATGAGGTGGGCAGCCGGGCCCGGCCCCAGGGAGGCCTCTGCAGCTGGGGGCGGGGGGGAGCCGGCGGGGAGCTGGGCAGGGGCTCACAGCGTTCGCTGAGTATGTTCAGGGGACAGCGGTGGAGCCTGGAGGCTGTGGGGCAGCGGGAAGGGCAGGTGGCCCCAGGAGCTGCCCGGGACCAGTGAAGTCTGTGGGAACCGGGGGAGACTGAGACCTGGGGCTCGGGGTGGGGAGCAGGCCCCTCACCCTGTGCCTCTCCTGGCCCAGGTGTGTTACCGGGTACTGATGCAACTGTGCTCCCATTATGGGCAGCCTGTGCTGTCCGTGCGGGTCATGCTGGAGATGAGGCGGGCGGGCGTCGTGCCCAACACCATCACTTACGGCTATTACAACAAGGTACCGGATCTGGTTGGGTGGGACGGCAGCCAGAGCCAGGGGTGCGGAGGGGGAGGATGCCCCCCCCGAGACTGGCCCTGGACAGCGCAACCAGACGCGCCCCCCCCCCCGAGACTGGCCCTGGACAGCGCAACCAGACGCGCCCCCCTCCCCGAGACTGGCCCTGGACAGCGCAACCAGACGCGCCCCCCTCCCCGAGACTGGCCCTGGACAGCGCAACCAGACGCGCCCCCCTCCCCGAGACTGGCCCTGGACAGCGCAACCAGG
>NC_138374.1:138078959-138094040 GCF_054177405.1 Leptonychotes weddellii
GGTCGCTGTCACGGCAGGGGGGTGCCACCGCGGGAGTCTGTGTGGTGGGCGGTTGTGTTTCCCTGGCTCCTGGAGGGCGGGTGAGGCTTCCTCTTCTCTGATTCTTCTCTGCCCTGCAGTGATAGAGGCCTTAGGGGTGCTGGAGCCCCGGGACTCGCCTCTACCCTGGCGCGATGGGAGCCTCTCAGACCTGAGCCTGACCGGCGAGGAGCCGGCCCCCGGAGGCAGCCCAGAGGATTCGGGCTCAGCCCTGAGTGCCCAGTCCACTGAGACCCTGGAAGGGCCAAGTGGGCGGGCGCCCAAGGCGGGCGGGCGCCAGGAGGAGGCCAGCACCCCCAGACGAGGGCTGGGCGCCCGCCTGCAACAACTGCTCACTCCTTCCCGCCGCCCTCCTGCCTCCCGCGTTGCCCCACCTGAGCTGCCCCCTGACCTGCCTCCCCCTGCCCGCCGTAGCCCAATGGACAGCCTCCTGCGCCCCCGGGAGCGGCCTGGATCCACTGCCTCTGAGGTAGCCAGGGAGGGGACGGTCCATTCGCCTTAGCCCCCGGAGGCCCCAGGAGAGGGCCCGGAGAAGGGCCGGCTGATGGCGCTTTCTCCTGTGATGGCAGAGCTCAGCCTCTCTGGGCAGTGAGTGGGACCTCTCTGAGTCTTCCGTCAGCAGCCTGAGCCTGCGCCGCTCCTCAGAGCGCCTCAGTGACACCCCCGGGTCCTCGCAGCCGCCTTCCCTGGAAGTGAGGAGAACCCCTCCCACGCAGACATGCTTGAACGCACGCGTGCAGGCTCCCCGCCTTTCCCTCTGTCGAAGACGGGCTGGGGACGGTGGAAGGAGCCCGGGCTCCTGAGCCCGGGGGGGCGTCTTCTCGCCCGCAGATCCTGCTCTCCAGCTGCTCCTTGTGCCATGCCTGTGACTCGCTGGTGTACGACGAGGAGATCATGGCCGGCTGGGCGCCCGATGACTCCAACCTCAACACCGTCTGCCCCTTCTGCGCTTGCCCCTTTGTGCCCCTGCTCAGTGTCCAGACCCTTGATTCCCGACCCAGGTGCCCCAAGCAGGGCGAGTGCTACGAGTGGGACAGGGAGGCGGAGGGTCAAGGGCTGACCCCCGATCTCCCCCTACAGTGCCCCCAGCCCCCAGCGTGCCCCTGCTGGTGCCAGTAACAGCAAAGATGCTCCCATCCCTGGGGGCCCAGGCCCTGTGCTCAGTGACCGCAGGCTCTGCCTTGCCCTGGATGAGCCCCAGCTCTGCAATGGGCACATGGGGGTAAGGGCTGGGCCAAGGGGGCACAAGGAATGGGTGTTTGTGTGTGTTGCCCAGTGGTGGGACGTGACAGGCATCGAGGGCACGGGGCATCTCAGAAGCTGCTGAACGTGATGGCTCAGTGGGAAGCAGGGCTCCGAGGCTGGGGCCGGATCCGCCCCGTACCGCTCTCCTCCCTCTTTGTGCCTGACAGGCTGCCTGCCGGCGGGTCGAGCGTGGGGCCTGGGCGTACCTGAGCCCCCTGGTGCTGCGCAAGGAGCTGGAGTCGCTGGTGGAAAACGAGGGCAGTGAGGCGCTGGCACTGCCTGAGCTGCCTGCCGCCCACCCCATCATCTTCTGGAACCTTCTGTGGTATTTCCAGCGGCTGCGCCTGCCCAGTATTCTGCCATGCCTGGTGCTGGCCTCCTGTGATGGGCCCCCGCCCCCCCAGGTCAGTGCCCTCCTGCGGCCCCTGCACTGGGTGTTCGCCACCTCACCTCTGGGTCTGTCCCCTCAGGCCCCGTAGAGTAGAGCGAGCACAGGCCTGGGAGTCAGTTGCACCTGCTCCGACCCCTGGCCTTTTCACTTCACGCCCGAGCCTCCGTTTTTCTCATCTGTAAAACGGCCTAAGTGCCCAGCGCCCAGGGTTGTTAAACGCCTGTGTAGGGCTTGGTACACAATCACCACGGTGACTCCTTGACGTCTATTACTCGACCAACATCTATTGGACACCTTTCGGGGCCTGGGCACTTTTTAGGCACGAGGGGTGCAGCAGCTCACAGAACAAAGTGGGTGCTCTCAGAGAGCTCACACTCATGGGGATGAGGCTTTCTTTCCCTCTCCCCTCTGGCTATATCCCACCACGTCCCTCTGTTTCTTGGAGCTTCGCTGGTCCGTTTCCAGCCCTCTGCCTGCCGTCCCGTGAGTCTGCCTCCTTTGTCTTGGCTCCTTGCAGGCCCCACCTCCTTGGCTGACGCCTGACCCAGCATCCGTGCAGGTGCGGCTGCTGTGGGACGTTCTGACCCCCGATCCCAGTAGCTGCCCACCTCTCTACGTGCTCTGGAGGGTCCACAGTGAGTCTGGTGTTTGGCCTAGGCTGGGAAGGGGTGGGTCCCACGCCCAGAGGGCTCAGTGACCCTGGCCGCCTTCCTCTCTTTCACCCAGGCCAGATCCCGCAGCGGGTGGTATGGCCAGGCCCCATACCCGCACCCCTCAACCTGGAGCTGCTGGAGGCCGTGTTGCGCTATGTGGGTCTCAGTGAGGTGCACAAGGCTGTAGGGCTCCTGCTGGAAACTTTAGGGCCGCCTCCCACTGGCCTGCACTTGCAGAGGTATGGTGCTCCCATCTGGGAGGTCCCTGGCCTGTCCCCGGCCCCATACTCCCTTTCTCTCAGTCCACCCTCTGCCCCCACTGCAGGGGCATCTATCGTGAGATCCTATTCCTGACGATGGCTGCTCTAGGCAAGGACCGTGTGGACATAGGTAAGGGAGTGGGCAGGGGCCAAGGAGTGGAAGTATCTGGGGCCAGGGGTCAGCGGGGAGGGGGGGGGGTTGTCGAATTGTAGTCTGTTGACATACCTCCACCCTCTTCCCTAGTGGCCTTCGACAAGAAATACAAGTCCGCCTTTAACAAGCTGGCCAGCAGCATGGGCAAGGAGGAGCTGAGGCAGCGACGGGCACAGATGCCCACCCCAAAGGCCATTGATTGCCGGAAATGTTTTGGAGCACCTCTGGAATGCTAGGGACCCTTAAGCTTTCCTCTCCAGCCTGGGGTGGGGAGGTTGAGGGAGAGTGGATTCTAGAGCTACCCTGCCTTCCTACTCCTTTCATAGAGGAGTTGGGAACAGGCTGGGAAGCAGGCCCAGCCGTAGGCTCCAGATGTGGGCAGCAAGAGGGACCCACTGCTAACAAAAGTCACAATCCCCCTACCTCCGACCTGCCCGGTATGTTCACGCTGATGTTGTACGAGGCCTGGCAGGAGTTGGCACAGCTCTGTTCCTCCCCAGATTATACCAGGAACTCTCCTCCAGGGTACCCACAGATCTGCTCTGCCCTGGTCATTTTCTAAGTTTTTGTTTTAAAAAACAACTGGAAAGATACAGAGCTACTGAGCCTTTGCCCTGAATGGGAGGGAGGGATATCATTCCCCGCCAGTGATGGTCCTTCTTCCCTGGAACTGCTGAAGCAACCCAAAGCCCTCCATCATATCTTTCTACTTTAGCGTTTGTATTTTAAGTTATTTATTTTGGAGCCACAGCCCCCTTGCTCATGAGGTTCCTAGGGATGATGAGAAAGAGAAGGGAAATGGGGCACCATGGTTCAGTGGTTTGTAGCTCCTGGAAAGTCAGGAGGGAGCTGGAGGAGCCCCACGCTCCCCTCAGGAAGAACCGGGGCCCCGTCCAGTCCTAATCCTTCCCATTTCCTCCACTATGGGGAATGCTTCACCCACCCAGGGCCCTGACTGAGCAGTAAGGATTGTTCCTTGCAAAGTTTTGTTGGATGTAAATACAGTAAAAGCTGCTTCTGTCTTTTTCCTTCTGTCTCCTGTTCCCTGGATCTGGAATAATGGCAGGGGGTACCTCTCTCTGTCCCCTGGCTGCACATCCTCCTTTCCACCTTTCCATCCCTCGCAGCCTCAGGCACGCTTTCCCTGACCAGGTCTGGTACTGGTCCCTTGGGGCTCAGGGAGTTCTCGGAGCAGGAGAGGGGTGAATCTGGTGCTGGCTCTGGTGGTGCCAGTCTGTGTGGCACTTCCGGCCCTCCCACACAATCACCCCCTTGTCCCTCATTTGTACCCCACACAAAGGCTCCATTCTCCGGGGGCCTTGAGCTCATCTCTGCCTTCTTTCCTCCCCCCAGCTTTCGCCTCCCGGCTTCTCCAGTACCACCACAGAGGGGACAGCCCTCTCCCTGGTAGTTGGTGTTGGCAGCTCTCAAGCATCCTGGGAGCCCTGGCGGCCATCCTAGGCCCCCTCAGTTGCTCTAGCTGCAGGCAGTACTCTTCCAACCAGGCTCTCAGCCTGGGGACAGGACCAGGAAGATAGGGCCAAGGATTAAGGAGCTCACTGAATGTGGGCAACAGGGAGACAGGCCCACTCAGAATTCTCCCTTTCCTGTATAATGAAATAAACACAGGAAGAAAGCTGCAAAACCAATCACCAAAGGGAATTAGCCAACAAAAGGAGGGCAGGAGTGTCAGTGGGGGGAATAACTTATATGCGGCTTTAGTGCGAATTCTCGGTGGGTGGAGAATAGTGGATGAAGCAAGAAGTAGTACTTTCTGAATTCTGGAACGTCAAGCCACAGGACCGACCCTTCCCCATCCTGCGCTGAGTATGGTAGATGCTTTTCCTGTGTCCTAGAAGAGCTGCACAGGAGGGAAGCTGGGGCTTAGGAAATACCCTCTGTCCTGCCTGGGACTAGGAGGCTCCTTCTTCAGAGGGGAAATCCTCACATCAGCCCAGGTTCTGATCGGACCTCACTCCCCAGAATCAACCTCTCCCCATCTCTGCAAGGGAGCAATTGCCTCCCTGACATCACAAGTGTGGTGTAGTATGCCCAGCAGAGAGCTGAACTGCTGGAATTATAGAGAGAATTTTAGGGCTCAGTCCCTACTTTAACAGAGCATACGATCTTAATGGTCTAGAGCGCCCCTTGATTCAGACAATAACGATAATCTTCCTTACCTCCAGCGTGTACTTCTCACCTTTGGGCCTCCTTGTGGAGACCTACAGTCAGATGGACAGGACTACAGAGTTCTTTAACCACAAGAATATCTGGAAATTCCAATAGCAAAGTACTCACTAGGGCATCTGACATCTCTGTCCTGTGGCCTAGGGAGCTGGATGAGGGAGGACATGCCTCATCCTGGCCCAGTTTCTCTTCCCAGACTTCAGAGTGTATACAGGCTTGGGTACGACAAAATTCTAATTAAATCTTGTCTCTGCCACTTACTAATTTTATTTTATCGGCCAAAATACTTAACTCCTGTGCCTCAGTTTTTCCTTGTGTGCAAACTGAGGAGATGGTTTATCAAGATGAATTATGCGATCCACATCAAGTGCTAAGCACACTCCATCAATGCTAGCTTCAAAAAGAAAACAAACAAGCAGGTAGTCTGCAGAGGGAATTGTCAGGTCCACTAAGACAGTGGCCTCACACTTGTCTTCCCTGGAGTTTGATCACTCCAGATTGAAAGTCCCTTCCACGGTCTGACTTTAATTCTGTTGAAAGGTATTTTCTCAGGCTTCACTAGTATCTTCGTCAGGCTGGCATCTTTAACCACCACGCTTCCCCTTCTCCTCCCAGCCCTTGAAGAACGGCTCGTCAGGCAGCAGAGAACGCACTGGAGTGATACTGGGCAAAGCAGCAGGTTAGGGAAAGAGAGCAGTGATTTTTCTGTCCCAGTTACTGCTATGTCCCCAGCACATAGAGGGGTGTCTGGTAACACGATGGGCCCTCTGTCTTGTGTGTTAAATAAATGAGTCCGTGAAAGCATTAACATGAGAAATGATTTTCCGTGCAGGCAAGGCAGGTACAAGTCGAATACCAACGGAAGCTGACTTTAGGACTAAGGGAGTGAAACGGTTGGAAAAGTGAGGAAAACTCATTACAGTTACTATTATGCCTATTGAGTGCTTACTGTGTCCTTGGCACTGTCCTGAACATTTTAAATGTGCTATTTCATACTCCTCACAATTCCCTCTGAGCTGGGCACTCTTCTCCATCATTCCCGTTTTACAGATAAAGGGACCGGGGCACAGAGAACAGAGGTTAAGTAAGTCGCACCCAAATCACACAGCCGGTAAGAGGTAGCGCCAGGATCCAAACCCAGGCAGGCTGACTCCAGAGACCATGTTCCTCCCGCGGACACTGCAAGAACGAAACGAGGCTTCTACCCGCTTACAGGGACATGGGGCCGGCCCGTGTGTGTGTTCAGGGCGCACCTGTCTTCACGTGGCCCCCTCCACCCGCTGCACTGCACGGCGCGACCTGTAAACGATTCGCGCACACTGTAGCGCTTCTGGAGCCAGGCAGTTCTGGGTTCAAAGCACCGCTTTCTCACTAATGCGCTGTCTGACCTTTGCAAGTTACTCAACGTTTCTGAGCCTGCGTCTTGATCTAGCGGGTTCGGATTTCAGCGGCGCCACTCATCGTGGGCAACTCCGGGCACGTCGTGAGGTCCGTACCACGGCGGGGGCAGTGTCCACCGCTAGCGCCGGCCCCTCCCTGACACGCCGGCTCTGCGGGGCCGGGTCCCCGCCGCCGGCGCTGGGCGCGGCCGCACCCCGCGCCGCGCGCCCAGCCATACCCCGACGGCCCCCAGCACCAACGCCGCCGCCCCGGCCGGGGCCGCCGCAGGACCGCGCGGGGCCCCACGCAGACCAGGAAGCCCGAGGCCTGCGGCGGACGCGGGCAGGCCACGCCCCGCGCAGACCGCGAGGCCCGAGCGCCTACGGCCACTGCCATCGTCAAATTCCGGGATTCTGTCGCGACGAACCACCACCCAACGCAGAGCCCAGTGCCGCTCGCCAGTCTCCATCTTTGGAGTCGGAAGAATGAGAGCGGGCCGAGAGGGAATCCCAGTTTGGGGATACTGGGGTACGGCGGCTGCCTGGGGACCAAAACGTCTCTAAGGTAAAGTTGCAGCCCGAAGCGATTTTTTGACCCCCGACACTTAATGGGCTGCTGAAGACCCGGATGTGTCTGGGACTGGCCGAGGTACCCATTAACGCGCCCCCGCTAGACCATCCCCCTCCTCCGCTTAGGGTTGGGTATTATGTACGCCAATCATCACTTCTCCAGCCACTCACTCTTCAAGGGTGGGGTGTAGTCCCGGCATCCCGCCTCCTATTGGTGTGGCCGAGAAGAAGAGGGCGGGGAGGCCGGCTGAGGGCGCCCAATGGGCGTCGTGGCGTGTGGGGAAGGCGGAGCCGAGGCGCTTGGCAGCTGCCCAATCAGCGTCCTTGTTTGTGTGGTGCCGCCGCCGGTGCAGCCGCCGCCGCCGCCGCCGCTGCCCCCCGTCTGTACCGCAGTGTCTGCTCCGCCCGCCCGCCCCGGTCCGGCCCGCCCCCCTCCCCCACCCCCGCCCCCGGTCCCGTCGGCGGGGCCCGGAACCCACTGTGCCGTCGCCTCCCTTTTTCGACGCCTCCGCCGCCGCCTGAGGAGGCGAGCTCGCCGGGAGTTACACCGCCACCGCCAGGTGAGGAGCTTTGGCCTAGGCCCGCCTGGCCGCCCGCCCGCCCGCCCGGGGGCGGCGAGCAGCGAGGACGGGAGGGAGCCGGGAGGAGGCGGCGGTGGCGGAGGTGGGGGAAGGGAAAGGTGGAGGGCGGGGGAGGGGAAGCGCCCGCGAGCCGACGCCCGCCCGCGCGCCCCCGCCTCGCGTCCCCCTCCCCCGCCCGGCCCCGCGCGCCCCCGCCTCGCGCTCCCCTCACCTCGTCCCCTCCCCCGCCCCGCGCGCGCGCTCCCCGGCCTTTCCCTTCGGCCTCGCGCGCCCCCGCCTCGCGTCCCTCCGTTGCTTCTGCTTTGACTCCTTCTCGCCTCCCGCGCGCCCCGTTTCCCCCGCCATCCCCGCTTCCACTCCCTGCCTCCCGCCCGCCATGCTCCCCTCGGCTCCTCTCTAGCGCCCCCCCAACTCTCCGCCCCCGGGGGTGCCCTCGCGGATATGGGGGCCGCTCCCCGCGCGCGGTCCCCGGTCCGCCGGCCGCCGGGACCCGCGGGGGGTCCTTCGGGCGCAGGGAGCGCGGGGGAATTCTCTTTATTGAGAAGGGATTGGGAGCGCAGAACCGTGCCCCTTTATTCCGTCGCCCTCCGGTCGGAGACGGGAATGGCCTCCGCCTGGGTGGGTGCTGCTCTCCGAGCGACCCCGGCGCCCGTTTCCTCGGCGGGGCTTCTGGGGCGCTCCGGACGTGCCCCCCGGTTCAGTGCCGGGGGTCGACGGAGCTGGGACTGGCCCTTCCCGGACCGGAGCGGGCTTAGCGTACTTTCTGCCTCTCTGCTCGCAGCGACGCCGAGGAGCTAGCCACCCCTGTGGGGCCGTCCGCCGGCCCGGGACAGCCCCCCCCCGTGAAGGCACGCTCGCCGCTTCGGGCTCTGCCCCCCGCAGACGCGCGATGTCAGCTCGCGGGGCTGGCGCGGAGGTGGCGGCGGCGGTGGTGGGTGGGTGGCATGTGCCAGTGAGCCGAGCTGGCCGTCGGCCTTCCCTTCTGCTGTCATCCGGAGAGTCAGGTAGCCTCCCCAGAGCGAGTTTTCTCGTTTCCGATAAATGATTAATCGGAGGGCTTTTGTGTGCGTGCGAGAGAGCTGGGAGACGCTTACTGTGTTGCAGCGAAGGAAAAGGGCAGTTGCTCTCAGGCCAGACTGCAGCAGAGATTCGGACTAGCAGCAGCTGGAGGAAAGGCAGGTCTCACAGAACCATGTTGAAGAGCTGACGCTCTTGCGTTTTTGAAACGTTTTTATTTATAAAAATTTAGTTTTTGGATAGATGGTGCGTGCATGTGATTCAAAGTGAAATCTTCCCTCTCGCTTCTCTAGCCGTCTAGCCCCACTCCCCGTTCACTGATTTCTGATTGTTTTCTGGCAGCAGCGTGTCTATATGTTGGAGATTAAGCGAACTTTTGCTTTTTCTTTGATGCACTGACCTAAACTCTTCCTTGAGGTCTGACTCCGATTTTTGGTGTCAGAGTGATCTTGCTAGAGTATCGTTCTAGAGCAGCATTTCTGTCTGTGCTTGATTGGTAAGGAGGCTACTTCTGGAGCTCCTAAAGGCGGTGCGAGGGAGGGCCTCGATGTATTTTAAAGGAAGGCCCGCATCCTTTGGAAGTAACTGCTTTTTTTGTAACTGATACTTAGTCTCTCTTTGGGGATGGACTGGGTCCAGGATAGTCTTTCCTTGGGCTTTTTAAACAGGTAGGTTGTATGAATAATGAGTTAGTGGGAGTACTGATCTGCTAGTGCTGTCTTCCATTTTTAGAGGAATACAATTTTTTAGTCTAGAGGCAGTTGTAGTCCTCATGCTAAGGAATGGAGCAGATAAATATTCATCAGTAGGAATCAGAAGGCTGGACCTGTAGGCTGAGTGACCCAGTTTGAGAAGAGGTGAGGCTTACGGACTTTTGTCCTGCTTATTCCTTACTTAGAGAACACTTTCGATGAAGTGAGAGGAATTTGTAGCTGACAGCAGCATCCATCTTTATGACACTGGTTTGCCTCCCCTGTGTGTGATGTCTGTTAACTTCCTGTTTAGAGGCAGTCCGAAAAGGGTCAGAATAGAGGCTGCACTCAAATACTTGTCTAGGAACGGTGTTGACCAGGTTCCCTGATCAGCCCTTCAAGTCTGAGTTCTGGCATAAGGCCATGGGTGTTGGGAGGGAAGATGTGAAAAATTTTTTCTGAACCTCGTAGTCTTAAAGTATATTCAAAAGCCTGTGTGCTGCCCCCTTTCTTTCTTTCTTTCTTGGACAAATGTTTCCAATCCCCCCCACACACATACCTTTTTTTTTTTTTTTTTCCCCTTTCCCTGGCTTGGCCTGGCCAGACCTTCAGGTTGGATTTTGGTTACAGAACAGCAGAGTGGGGGTGGGAGGAGGGTGTCACTGTGTCAGTAATAGTATCCTGATCGAATGCTGGGACCCCTGGATTCATCCTAGCTTTCAGCAGTATGTTGTATGTAAACCAGGCCTCTTGCTTCAATTTACTGTTTCTTCCTTATCTTCCCCACCCACCGAGCTGGAGGTGCATGTGTAGGGGAACAGCAGTTGTGCTGTCCTGGTTTCTAGACTCTGGAGTATATTCCATGTCAGCCAACCCGTTGGGATGAGCATGTTAACCAGCAGCCCCTCTGCACTCAGAATGCTTGTTGTTTGATTAAAACAACTGCTAGAGAAAGTGTAAGATTTGACCCTTAACTAGGACCAAGGAATTTTCTTTCCTAGACCTTTTACAGTACTTAAAGCCATGCATCATCATGTATCAAGGCACAATAGCCAGGCATTTTCTGAATCAGTTTGGAGGGGAGGGGAGGGGAGGGAAAAAAAAAAAGACACACCCAGATTGACTATAAATCTAGCCCTGGCGTAAAGCTGTCCATTTCTTGCTCAGGAAAAGATCCAACCTATGAGACAGTGCCACACAAAGTTGCAGTTCCCCTGCATTGGCTGAGCTTGGGAAAAGATACATAAGGAAGTTCGGTTTTTGTTGCAACGGTGTGCCTTTTAGGGGGGAAACCTTCTATTAGCTGTATTGTTTGGTGTATCCTCAGTATCCCTGTGATACCTTCTGTAGGTACTGGTTGGGGATCTTGGTGGCTCCAGAGTCCATGAAGCAGAGAGACTCCTGTACCTGTGTAACAATGATGAAAGCATTGAAGAATAGATCTGATTTGAAATGCTCCCTCTTCATGTTCCGTTTTTTCTTTTCAGGGATATCTGAAATATTCCTGTGTGGTTTTGAGTTCATTCAGTAGGAAAGGAGTGACCCAGGGTCATTAAAGAGCTAAGCTTGTCTACTTCTTAGATGGTATGTCCCTCAAAATCCTCTAATCTTTATCGTTGCCTTAAATTGGCCATTAACTGGCAAGAAACTACAGGAGTTTTGGGTTATAGTACCAAAAGCAACAGATGAATAAGAACACATTTTGTTACTTTTGAGGTACGGAACCGGTCAAATCCCAGACCTTAAAGTTATAATAACTGCAGAAACTTCTTGGACAACATATAAACTTTTAATTGTTATTAATACTAACTAGTAAAGTATTAACAAAAATGACAATACCTCCACATTCCCGAGCCATTCTCTTTCTGCTTTTCACATCTGAATGATATACATTTTTAAAATAATTCAGGTTACCGTTACATGAACCTGAAAGTCATGCATTAAGCCTCCTGATCAAAGCTTTCTTGATCTTGTCTCGTTTTGGGGGAAGGTGGAATTTTTTTTTTTTTTTAAGATTTTATTTATTTGAGAGAGAGTGAGCGAGAGCATGAGAGGGGAGAGGGTCAGAGGGAGAAGCAGACTCCCCACTGAGTGGGGAGCCCGATGTGGGACTCGATCCTGGAACTCCAGGATCACGACCTGAGCTGAAGGCAGTTGTTTAACCAACTGAGCCACCCAGGCGCCCGGAAGGTGGAATTTTGAATTACCCAAAATATAGGCCAGAATGTCAGTGGGATTTAGATTAGACATCAGAATTAATAAATTCCCATTATAGTTGTGAGGGATTAGAAATGTTAACCAGAGAGTTAGTGCATCTCTTACCTAGAAAATATTTACGGAGTTAGCTCTTTGAGAGCATTTAAATTCAGACTTCCTGGGAGGGAGGTTGTAGGGCTAGTAAGTGGCAAATTGGAATAGTAGAACACAGGTGTAGAGAATCTAGAAATCCTGAGTCAAATCCTAGTTTTGCCACTTATTAGCTATGATTTTGGATAAGGCTTCTAATATTTTTTCCCCATCCTACCCACCCTCGTCAGGCTCCTAATTTTTAAATTCCATTTCTCTCAGAGTAAAAGTCTGTTCTTACAGTGGCCTGTAGGGTCTTGCATGATCTGCGCTTCCCCGCCCCTTCTCTGTTGATCTCTGTCATCCTTCCTCTTGCTTACTCCATTCCAGCCACCTTGACTTGTTTCTTAAATACATCAGTCACACTCTTTATCTTAGGGCCATTGCACTAGCTATTCCCTCTGTGGGAAATAGCTAGTTTTTCCCACAGAGATAATACAAATGATTAATTTCTTTACCTTCAAGTCTTTGCTTAAGTCACCTTTTCAGTGAGATCTCTTAAAATTGTGCCTTCAACTCTCACCTCTCACTCCTGATTTTTCCATGCTCTATTTTCTTTTTTTACAGTGCTTATGACATATTTGTTACATTTATTGCTTTTTTAATTTAAATTCAATTAGCCAACTTACAGTACATGATTAGTTTCAGATGTAGAGTTCAGTAATTTATGAGTTGCTTATAACACCCAGTGCTCATCACATCAGGTGCCTTCTTTAATGCCCATCATCCATTTACCCCATTCCCCCACCTACCTTCCCTCCAGCAACCCTAAGTTTGTTTCCTATAGTTGAGTCTCTCATGGTTTGTCTTCCTCCCTCTCTGTTTACTTCCCATTCAGTTTTCCCTCCCTTCCCCTGTGATTCTCTGCACTGTTTCTTGAGTGAAACCATATGATAATTGTCTTTCTCTGACTTTTATTGCCTTTTTTAAAAAGTTTATTTATTTAAGTAATCTCTATACCCAGCGTGGGGCTCAAACTCATGACCCTGAGACCAAGAGTTGCATGCTCCTCCAACTGGGCCAGCCAGGCCCCCCCGCCTTTTTTTTTTTTTTTAAGTGTTTATTGCTTATTGGTTCTCCTCCTATGATACAAGGTCCACAAAGGCATGGATTTATTTTGGTGTTTTAATGCCTGATACAGTACTTGATATGTAGTTAATAATAAATATTTGTTGACCAAATAAGAATAATAACTGTTTTCCTAATCTCATGGTTGTTTATAACAAAAGTAGGAAATGTGATTAACATAATATGGGATTTTAAAGTGTGAATTTTGAAGCATCATACAAATTATGATGATAAAATTATTGCCTTCCCATTGAAATGGTAAATAACACTTGTTATTCAAAAAAACCTTCATGTTTTCACATAGATTATCACATCTCTCCTAAACTCCAACCTCTTGTTGCCAGTTTTCTACTGTGTGCTGGACATACCCACTTCTGTATTCCATTGGTACCTCACACTCAGCATTTTCTTTTTTTTTTTTTTTAAAGATTTTATTTATTTGACAGAGAAACACAGCGAGAGAGGGAATACAAGCAGAGGGAGGGGGAGAGGGAGAAGCAGGCCACACAGCATTTTCATCATCAGCTCCCCTTCTGTGATTCACTGAGTCACCTACGCCAGAAATGGGAGCACCGTTATCAGTTCTTTTTTATCTATTACTTTCTGAATATTTCTGAACCGGTACCTCTGTTTCTATTGCTGGTCTCCTGGTTCAGGCCTACAACTCTTATTTGGGAGGTTGCCGGGATCTCTTATAGTTCTCTTTGTTTTTAGTTTTGTTGCCTTTTAAACTCTCAATCATATTAGCTTCAAAATGGTCTGAATAGAGATCTGATTGTTCTCTTGGCCTTTCTCAAAAGTATTCAATAGTTTCCTGTCGTGGAAAGGTAAAATTTAAATTTTGCACAATATTCAGGCCTTGTAATCTTGGCTTTTGCCTTTCTATCCGGCCTTACATTTCTCCCTTACAGTTTATATATGAGCAGATACAGTTCTAGTTCCTAGATCAGCTTCCAGGTCTCATCTCAAATGCTACTTTCTGGGAAGCCTTCTCCTGACTTTCCCAGAGAGACTTAGATTTGCTTTCTTCCTTGATCTCACTCTATAAATGTTGTCTCCCCGCAATGGTCTGTAAACATCCTGAAAGATACCATGTCTTTTTACTGTTGTGTCTCCAGTGCCTAGCATGGTACCTGTCATCTGAAAGATATTAAAGATACGAATATGAGAAAATGTTGCATACATTTAGAAGGTACCCCTTTTGTTATGTTTCAGGGCAGAAGAACAAGGTTGGAGTCCTTGCTCTGCCATTTATCATCTGTGTGACCTTGGCTTAGTCCTTTGAAGCCTTCAAGCCATAGTTCCCTCACCTTAGAAATGGGGATCGAGAACTGCTTTATCTCTTTCACTAGATTTCTGTGTCAGTCAAATGAGGCTGTACGTAAAGGTGCTTTATAAACTGTACAATTGTTAATTATTATGTGCTGACACAAGCTAAGCTTCCCTCACAACTCCTTTTTTCTTGTTCATATTGAAATGAGGCCCCCCTTTTTTTTTTATCATTGAAGCCATAAAATACTCTTCTGCAACATGTGTTCTGTTCATAGCCATTTTCATCAGTATGTGTGATGTACTCCTGTATGTCATCTTAAATGTGGAAGAGTTAAAGACTTTCCCAGTATCCCAGTGGATAAAAAAGGTTGCAAAATCCTGGAAAGTTACCCTTCTCAAGGAGTGTCTCAGTCATGAATTGTGTGATTTTTTCTCAGATTTTTAAAAAAGATTTTATTTATTTGGGAGAGAGCAAGCAAGCACAAGCTGGGGCGGGGAAAGAGGAGCAGAGGGAGAGGGAGAAGCAGGGAGCCAGCCCTATGTGGGGTTGGATCCCAGGACCCTGAGACCATGACCTGAGCCGAGGGCAGACACTTAACCCACTGAGCCACCCAGACACCCCCTCAGATTTTTTTTTATTGCATTTTTGCAACTTTGAGAACTTAAAAGGAATTTTTAATTTTTTTTGAAGATTTTTTTTATTTGAGAGAGCGTGTGCACAATTAGGAGGGCCAGAGGGAGAGAGAAACCCAAGCAGACTCCATGCTGAGTGTGGAGCCCAGTGCAGGGCTTGATCTCATGATCCTGAGATCATGACCCTGAGATCATGACCTGAGCTGAAACCAAGAGTTGGATGCTTAACTGTGGCACCAGGTGCCCCTTAAAAGGAATTTTTTAAATGTAAACTCATTTTTTGAGCACTTCCTTTATGTAAGGCTTTGTACTATTTTAATTCTTATGGTAACTTTGTGGGGGAGACATTATGACCATTTTACAGATGAGAAAGCCCAGTTCCCAGAGAGAGTGTCATTTTGCTGGAATCCAGTATGTAATAGCTCTGCCTGACCTGAAAAGTTGTGATCTTACCATTCTCCTAACATTTCTCATAGCCCTAAAAAGACAAAAACAAAAACCAACCAAACAAAAAATAGAATAGTATTAATAGGTCACAAGCAGGGGGAGCGGCGGGCAGAGGGAGAGGAAGAAGCAAGCCCCCGCGGGGGGGGG
>NC_138374.1:138094540-138132590 GCF_054177405.1 Leptonychotes weddellii
AGTGAGAGAGAGAAAGAGCACAAGACGGGGGAGCGGGAGAGGGAGAAGCAGACTCCCCGCCGAGCAGGGAGCCCGATGCGGGACTCGATCCCGGGACTCCAGGATCATGACCTGAGCTGAAGGCAGTCGCTTAACCAACTGAGCCACCCAGGCGCCCAGTTTTCTTTTTTTTTTTAAAGATTTTATTTATTTGACAGAGACAGCAAGAGAGGGAACATAAGCAGGGGGAGTGGGAGAGGGAGAAGCAGGCTTCCCGCTGAGCAGGGAGCCCAAAGTGGGGCTCGATCCCAGGATCCCGGGATCATGACCTGAGCCGAAGGCAGACGCTTAACAACTGAGCCACCCAGGCGTCCCTTTCTTAAATATTCTTAAGGAATGACAGGAAGTTTGAGTAATTCAAGGGCATGAGGTGTGTTCGAAGTTACCATCTCCTTTGATATGAAAAGAATGTTAGAGATTTTCATTAATTTATTGTCAGTGATGGTGTTCTTTTGCTTAATTCCTATTCAAGGAGTCTGTTATTTTAAAATACTTCCAAGGAGCTTGTCTTCTAAGCCTGCTAATATCAGTTCACTCTGTCTCTCCCTTTCTCTCTCTTCTTTTTTTTTTTTGGTTATTGTTTTAAAGATTTTATTTTTAAGTAATCTCTACATCCAACCTGGGGCTTGAACTTAGAACCCTGACATCAAGAGTCACAGCTCTACTAACTGAGCCAGCCAGGAGCCCCTAATATCCGTTCCCCTAAGTTTTGGATTACTAAGATATTTCCTTTTGCTGATTGATCAAAAGATTTGTACCCACTGTTGATCTGTATCTTCCTTACTGCCTAAGACTGGTTTTTGGAAATGAAGAGAAAAGAAACTGGAATCCTCAGTTGTCTTATATCATCATACTGACCTGTTTGTAGTGTAAGCCTCAGTGAAGGTAACTGTGAAGGGGGTTCTACTTTTAAAATGTTGAAAGCTTGGGGCGCCTGGGTGACTCAGTTGGTTGAGTATCTGCCTTCAGTTCAGGTCATGATCCCAGGGTCCTGGGATTGAGCCCGGTATCAGGCTGCCCGCTCAGAGAGGAGCTTGCTTCTCCCTCTTCCACTGCCTGCCACTCCCCCTGCTTGTGTTCTCTCTGTCAGTTAAATAGGTAAAATCTTAAAAAAAAAGTTGAAAGCTTAACAGTTCTGATATTTGGGGTGAGGTTTATTTCTGGAGTTTTATCTCTTTTAGCTTAACAAGAAGTGTCTTTAAACAAACCTTAAGGAAACGGAAAAAATTTCTCTTCCATTTACTTAAATTGATGGCCTTTTCCCACCCAACATTCTTCGTTTTTTTGGATAAAATTAGCTTAGGGCCACTTTTGAGACTTCACTTGGGAAAAGGAATGAAGTGAAAGTGCTAGTGTCCATCAGAGTAAACACTCTGGAGGGGAAGAATTATGCCTTATCCATGGTTGTAGCCCTTGTACCTAGAACAGTACCTGCCATATGACATGATTAATTTGTTGCATGAACAGGAAATAGAAAATTTAAATTGT
The DNA here is from genome assembly GCF_054177405.1 of Leptonychotes weddellii. Lineage (NCBI taxonomy): Eukaryota > Metazoa > Chordata > Mammalia > Carnivora > Phocidae > Leptonychotes > Leptonychotes weddellii. The sequence continues at coordinate 138,096,068 of NC_138374.1, forward strand.
GGTATACTCATAATTGACATTCTATATACTACTTAAAATGAATGAACTAGTTACATGTATCAACTTGGATAAATATCAAAGGTAATGTTAAAAAAGTGAGTTGATAATAATACCATATATATCATGTAATACCGTAAAAACTTTTAAACTTGCAAAACAATGCAATTTCTCTTTTTTTTTTTTTTTTGAAGATTTTATTTATTTATTTATTTGACAAAGACACAGCAAAAGAGGGAACACAAGCAGGGGGAGTGGGAGAGGGAAGTGAGGAAAAGAGAGAGGGAAATAGGATTGGAATAGTTACTCAGCTTCAGTTTTATTTTGAGGTTTTATTTCTTTTTTTTTCTTTTTTAGATTTTATTTATTTATTTGAGAGAGAGAGTGCAGAGGGAGAGTGAGAGAGAGAAGCAGGCTTCCCGCTGAGCAGGGAGCCCGATGCGGGGGCTCGATACCAGGACCCTGGGATCATGACCTGAGCCGAAAGCAAATGCCCAACCTGAGCCACCCAGGCGCCCCTGAGGTTTTATTTCTTAAGTTAGGTGATAAGTAAATGGGTGTTATGATATTCTATATACTTCTTGGAAATTTGAAAAGTTTGTAAAAATGAGCACATATAGATCAGGGGTCAGAAAACTAAAGGTTAATAAATTTTGTTTGTAGCACATGAGTTAAGAATTATGAATGGTTTTACAGTTTTAAATGGTTGAAAAAAGTCAAAAGAAGGATATTTCACTATATGCAGAAATGATATAAAATTTAGATTTTGGTAGCCATAAATAAAGTTTCATTGGAAATAATCACTTTTTACATATTGTGTATGGCTGCTTTCACACTGCTCCAGTGTCACAGTTAGTAGTCACAACAAAGATAATGCCCCCAAAGACTAAAATAGTTACTATCTGGCCTTTATACAGGAAAGGCCAATCCATGGTGTAGGTAAATTCCAGTCCTAGATGAATAGTGGTATAACTGGGCAAATGAGCTGCTATTTGGTAAACATTTGTAATAAGTTTAAGGTAGTTATTCCCAGATTGTGTTTTTTGAAAGGATGTTTTGTTCAGAGGAAAATCGGTCAGCCAGAAATTGACTTTCATGGACGTTTCAAAATGGCTACCCACGGGCGCCTGGGTGGCTCAGTGGGTTAAGCATCCAACTCTTGATTTTAGCTCAGGTCATGATCCCAGGGTCATGAGATCGAGTCCCACTTCAGGCTCCGTGCTGGGCGTGGAACCTGCTTAAGATTTTCTCTCTCCCTCTGCCGCCCACCCACTCTTTGCGTGCTTGTGTGTGCATACGCGCGGGCTCTCAAATAAATATCTAAAAAATAATAGTAATAAAATGGCTACCCAAGAGTAATCCCATTTTGTTAGATGAATCCAAATCTATTCCCCTTTGACTCCCTCTTTAACTTGCTTGTTATTAAAGTTCCTGATTGTAGTTTTATCTTGGATGTTTGACAGTTTTAAATACTTACCAGAGCTGCATGATTTTGGTAGCTTAATGTTTCTTCTTTACAACAACTTTTAGCAAACCAGCAGCATTTTAGAGAACTGTAATATTTAAATATGCAAACATACAAAGTCACTAAAGTAAGGGCTACTTTTTCAGCAGTCCTCTTAGTTTTAAGATGGATTAAACTCTGGCCAAGTGTTTAGCTTTGGGAACTTAACACTATATAGCAGAAGTGGTGATCTGAATCCATTACAGTATAGTTGGTATTTTTTAAAGACAATGCTGGATCTCTATAGAAGAAATACTTCTTAAGGAGACTTCCACTTCAGAACAACATGATGTAATTTTGATTATTTGTAGAAAAATACTGATTTATTCAGTATTTCCTTGAGAAGCACTAATCTTTCCCTTGTACTCCATTGGGTAGTCTGAAACAGCACCAAAAGTCAAGTTAGTCCTGTTTCAGGTGTCTTTTCATATTCTCTCCAGGCTGCATGAGATTATTCGTTTTCATCATATTAGAAGAAATGGAAAAGGCAAAATTGGATGATTTGAGTGCTCTTCATCTTTTCTTCCTTATAAAAAGTGTTTTGGTTTTGGTTTTGTTTTGTTTTTAGATTTTTTTTTTTTAAGATTTTATTTATTTATTTGACAGAGAGAGAGACAGTGAAAGAGGGAACACAAGCAGGGGGAGTGGGAGAGGGAGAAGCAGGCTTCCCGCCGAGCAGGGAGCCCGATGCGGGGCTCGATCCCAGGACCCCGGGACCATGACCTGAGCCGAAGGCAGACGCTTAATGACTGAGCTACCCAGGCGCCCCTAAAAAGTGTTTTAAGAGATACTTATTTTAGTTTTCAAAGCTATAGCCACAGTATTTTTCAATTAACTGGAATTGTTTGCTTTACCAATTCCTCTTTTTAAAAGATCCTTCCAAAAAATAAAAAAGACCCTTCCAAAAGGGATCTTAATAAAGTTGCAATATAAAAATATAAAAAGCAATGAAATATAAAATGTCTAGTCTTTTTTCTCTAGGAAGTCTGGGGATGTATATGTAGAATAAACGAAGATCTTCTAAACTCCTCTGTAATTAATATTTGAGTCAATATTAGGAATTGCTTTCTTGGTCTGAAAATTTTCCCATGTACAGAAAGGCCCACAAACCATTCTGGTTTTTTTATGGTCCCTCCTGCTTTCCTTTTTGGTTCAGATTATCCCATTATTTGTCCTAAGTGGAATAGAGAATCCAGTTCTTGTTGAGTGGTGTTTTTGCTTGGGGATAGGCAACCATCTTTTTTTTTTTTTTTTTAAGATTTTACTTATTTGTCAGGGGGTGGGGGCACAAGCAGGGGGAGTGGCAGGCAGAGGGAGGAGCAGGCTCTCCGCTGAGCAAGGAGCCCAATGGGAGACTCAATCCCAGGACCCTGGGATCATGACCTGAGCTGAAGGCAGATACTTAACCGACTGAGCCACCCAGACGCCCCTTGAAGAGCCTTAACTACCAAAGTCAAAGGTATGAAAGTCTCAGTGAATAGGATATTCACGTGACCCCTGACCTCAGATGTGATTATCAATCTTAGAAAGCTTTTTTTTTTTAAGATTTATTTATTTATTTTAGAGAGAGGGAGCTCACATGGGGGGGGCAGGGCAGAGGGAGAGAGACAAGCAGAGTCTGCACAGAGCTCGATGCAAGGCTTGATCTCATGACCCTTGAGATCATGACCTGAGCTGAAATCATGAGTCGGACACTTAACGGACTGAACCATTCAGGTGCCCCAATCTTAGAAAGCTTAGGTAAAAAGGAATGGGTAACTTTTGCTGTGTGGCTAAAGGAAGGCTAAAGGAAGGACCAAGATACTGTCAGCTATCTTGAATTTAATGTTAAATCATTGCATCATCAAGGAGCATTTAGTGACTTATCTTCCTGCCCCTCAGATGTCTTAGCTCTGTACCTCTTGCACCTGATTTCTAGCAGCACTGAGGCAAGGAAATACTACCACTCTCTTGCATGTTAGTTTTTGTTTTGTTGTGTTTTTGGTGAACTTTCCCCCCTCCCCCTAGGTGTAATATACAGAAAAAGCTTTATAAGGTGACCACCTAGATGGAGATACAGAAGATTACCTCCACCCAGAAGCCTTTTTCATGCTCCTTCCTAGCCATTATCCTTCCTTCCCCACCCCCAAAGGTGACCACTGTTCTGACTTCCTCTGCCAGCATTGTCCAGCTGTGGGGTTGAGGTAATAATAGCTACAGACCTCCTCCAGGGTGAAATCCTGTTGGTGGTGTTGAATGTAATGGTTTTCAACGGGGAGAATTTAGCTCCCCAGGGGACGTTAGGCTGTGTATGGGGGTATTTTTGGTTCTAAGAAGTGGCGGTGGTGGTGCTCCTGGCATTTAGTGTGTAGGCTGGACATACTGCCGAGAACCCTGCAATGCACAGGACAGCTTCCCCCAACAGAGAATTCTCTGGCTCAAAGTGTCCATGTTACTGAGGTTGAGAAACCCTGTTCTAATAGCGAAGACCTACTGAAGTGATTGTGGCAGTGATACATTCAGTTGTTGAAAACCTATTCTGGAGGCACCTGGGTGGCTCGGTTGTTTGAGCGCCTGACTTTTGGTTTCGGCTCGGGTAGTGATCTCAGGGTTGTGAGATCAAACCCTGAGTCGGACTCTGCCCTCAGTAGGGGGTCTGCTTGAGGATTCTCTCTACCTCTCCCTCTGTGCCACCCCCCCATGCACACTCTCTCTAAAATATAAACAAATCTTTTTTTAAAAAAGAAAACCTATTCTGCTTTTGAAACTTTTGTCATTAATCAAAAATCCTTATTTACAGGAAAAAAATCATTACAGGGAACTCTTAAGGGTAAACTTATTTTATTTTTTAAAGATTTATTTATTTATTAGAGAGAGCGAGAATGTGAGCACAGAGTGGGAAAGAGAATCTCAAGCAGACCTTGCTGAGCGCGATGCCGGGCTCAGTCTCACAACCCTGAGGTCATGACCTGAACCTAAACCAAAAATCGGAAGCTTAACTGACTGAGGCACCCAGGCACCCTGAGGGTAAACGTCTTCTTCTTTTTTTTTTTTTTTTTTAAGATTTTATTTATTTATTTGTCAGAAAGAGCGTGCGAGCGCAGAAAGGGGCAGAGGGAGAAGCAGGCTCTGCACTGAGCAAAGAGCCTGATGTGGGACTCAGTCCCAGGACCCTGGGATCATGACCCGAGCCGAAACTGAGCCACCCATGCGTTCCAAGGGTGAACTTCTTAAGGTGAATATTTATTGCCTGATAAAATGATAAACCTCTTTCTTGATCACTTAAGATACCAGATCTTTGTCCCTGTACTGAAGAAAAGTGACACCTTTTGTCCTATAGGCTACCTGTGCCTGTTAATGCTGATAGGCAAATCTTAGCTAATAGACTGTCAGAAGCTCCCCCTAGGTGAGATCCAGACCAGGCAAGTGTTCCCCTTTGGACTGTGTTTAGGTATAATTTCATAGTACTTAATCCACTCCTGCATGAATATGTTCTTCCCTCATTTCAGTAAAGAAGATTCTTTGCAAGTATGCTAGATGAAGTATACATCTAATCCTGAGCCCATTTTAATGTCCAGATTCTTACTATGTTTTACATATTGCTGTGTACAGGAGTGATGAATGGTCAAAATGTCCATTGGAATATTTCATCTATCAATTTTGATTTTAAACTTCTTGACCATTTATGATTGCCTGAGCAGATATGTATTAGTGTAACCCTGTGTAGTACTACAATTCTGGCTGAGTAATGCTTCTTTGACCCTAAAAGACCCTTTTAACTTGGTCAGCTAGATTATTTTTTCTAGATCTCTGTTCTTCGCCATTAGGGTGTCTTTGCTAGTGTTCTGTGTACTATGATAGTCTTGTTACCCATCTTCCTATGGAGTTTTACTAGTGGCTTATGCCCCTTCTGGCTGGGCCCGGGAGCTTTGTCCCTTCCTTTCATTGTGCATATACGTCTTTTAGAAATTATGTTAAGTTCAACTGACATGTTAATTTTTAAAGCTTATTTAATTTTTGGATAGGTAGTATATGCACATGATGTAGTATTCACAATTGGAAAAAGAATTGCAGTAAAAAAAAGTACATCTTTTCTCTGGAGGTTGAACTTATCTGTTTCTTGGTAGACATTATAAACTTAAGACTTTTCTCTCTTTTTGTTAACCTTTTTATTCTGAAGAATTTAAAATACACACCCAAATAGAGTATAGAGTAGTTAATTTCAGTGTACCTACTACTCACCTGCAAAAATAGCAACATTTTGCCATTCTTTACAGTTAATTTCAATGTTGAACATACAGAGAAAATATTTTGAAGATATATAAAATTTAATAACATGAAAGTTTATTTTTATTTATTTTTTTAATTTTTTTAAAGATTCTATTTATTTGACAGAGAGAGACAGTGAGAGAGGGAACACAAGCAGGGGGAACGAGAGAGGGAGAAGCAGGCTCCCAGCCGAGCAGGGAGCCCGATGTGGGACTCGATCCCAGGACCCTGGGACCATGACCTGAGCTGAAGGCAGACGCGTAACGACTGAGCCACCCAGGCGCCCCTTTGAAAGTTTATTTTAAATTTGACAGTCACGGGGCGCCTGGGTGGCTCAGTTGTTAAGCGTCTGCCTTCAGCTCAGGTCATGGCCCCAGGGTCCTGGGATCGAACCCCGCATCGGGCTCCCTGCTCCGCGGGAAGCCTGCTTCTCCCTCTCCCACTCCCCCTGCTTGTGTTCCCTCTCTCACTGTGTCTCTCTGTCAAATAAATAAAATCTTTAAAAAAAAAAAAATGACAGTCATACATGTCCATTTTCTCTTTCCTGATCTTTCCTTTTATATTGGCCTCCATTTTTCTCATGTGTAATCTGAGGAGATAATTGTGTGGTTGTCCTGAAATTCTGGTAACTGATGTCTCATGAGTCTACCAAGATTATCAGAGAAATCTGAGTGAAGTGCATTCTGAGCTTGCCCAGTCTGGGCAGTAGGATGGACAGGATCTTCATCTCTGATCATCAGTAAATAGTTAGATCTCATTCTAGCATAGCCTGTTGATCATGGGACTCCATTGTGGTAATTATTGAAAAATGGAAGATAGGTTAAGAAGTTTATGGAAGTTGTTGACTGTGTAGCTGTAATCTTTTTTTTTTTTTTTTAAGATTTTATTTATTTGAGAGCGAGAGAGCAGGAGCACAAGCAGGGGGAGCTGCAGAGGGAGATGGAGAAGCAGGCTCCCCACAGAGCAGGGAGCCCAGTGCAGGGCTTGATCCCAGGACCCCGGAATCATGACCCGAGCCAAAGGCAGATGCTTAACCAACTGAGCCGCCCAGGCGCCCCATCATTTATTTATTTTTTTAAAAAAAATTTTTTTAAAAGATTTTATTTATTTATTTATTTGAGAGAGAGAGAAACAGCATGAGAGGGGATAGGGTCAGAGGGAGAAACAGGCTCCCCGCTGAACCGGGAGCCCGATGCGGGACTCGATCCCAGGACTCCGGGATCTTGACCTGAGCCGAAGGCAGTCGCTTAACCAACTGAGCCGCCCAGGCGCCCCATCATTTATTTTCTTTTCTTAGTTTCTCTTTTTTTCCTCCCTGTTTGGAGACTCTTTTAAAGTCAGAGATTGAGGGGCGCCTGGGTGGCTCAGTCGTTAAAGCGTCTGCCTTTAGCTCAGGTCATGATCCCAGGGTCCTGGGACCGAGCCCCGCATCGGGCTCCCTGCTTGGCGGGAAGCCTGCTTCTCCCTCTCCCACTCTGGATGCTTGTGTTCTCTTTCTTGCTGTGTCTCTCTTCTGTCAAATAAATAAAATCTTTAAAAAATAAATAAATAAAAAAGTCAGAGATCGAGTGGAACATCAGCTTATGGAGAATGGTGGGTTTTGGTTTTGTTTTTGTTTTTTTTAAAGATTTTATTTATTTATTTGACAGAGAGATAGAGAGCACAAGTAGGCAGAGTGGCAGGCAGGCGGAGAGGGAGAAGCAGGCTCCCCACTGAGTAGGGAGCCGGACGTGGGGCTCGATCCCAGGACCCCAGGATCATGACCTGAGCCGAAGGCAGCCGCTTAACCGACTGAGCCACCCAGGCGCCCCGGTTTTGGTTTTTTTGAGCATTATTTGTGACTTCAGAGAATGATAAAGATAAGAGCAGTGTTCACAACAAAAGTGAAAGATGAGAAGCTTAATGGAGAGTAATATATTTGAAGCTTTAAGTGAAGCTGTTTCTAGTCTGGGAGCCTCTACCCTTGGAAAGGTAGAGAGGGGGAGACACTGGTGGATATTTAGTAAGAGAAAAAAGCCAGGTCAAAAGTAGAATCTAAGTGCTTAGAAAAGCTGTGGCAAAACGTCATTAATTAGATTATTAAATCGCGACTTTACTCAGTTTTCTTGGTGGCACTTAGTTGATGACAGGTGTTAGCACATTGAGGTGTTTGGGTTGAGTTTTTCATTGTCAGATAAATTCATTCTAATAGTTTTTTGGTGGAGTCATTAGGGTGTTCTCTATATACCATCATATCATCTTCAAATAGTGAAAGTTTTACTTCTTCCTTTCTAATTTGGATGTCTTTTATTTGTTTTTCTTGCCTGATTGCCGTCGCTAGGACTTCCAACAGTATGTTGAATAAAAGTGGTAAGAGTGGACATCCTTGTCTTGTTCCTCATCTTTGAGGAAAAGCCTTTAGCTTTTCACCAGTGAACATGATATAAGCTGTGGGTTTGTCGTATATGGCCCTTACTATGTTGAAGTGTGTCCCTTCTAAACCTACTTTTTGAGATTTTTTTTTAAGATTTTATTTATTTATTCGAGAGAGAGTGAAAGAGCACAAGCAGGGGGAGCAGCAGAGGGAGAGGGAGAAGCAGGCTCCCCACTGAGCAGGAAGCCTGATGTGTGGGGCTCGATCTCAGGACCCTGAGATCATGACCCAAGCTGAAGGCAGACGTTTAACCAACTGAGCCACCCAGGTGCCCTGAGGTTTATTTTTTTAAGATTTTAAGTAGTCTCTACGCCCAATGTGGGGCTCAAACTCACAACCCCAAGATCAAGAGGCACATACTATACCAACTGAACCAGCCAGGTGTCCCTGAGATTTTTTTAAATCATAAATCGATGTTGCATTTTGTCAAATGTTTTTTCTTCATCTATTGAGACAATCATGTGATTTTAATCATTCACTTTGTTAATGTGGTGTGTCATGTTGATTGATTTACAGAAGTTGAACCATCCCTGCATCTCTGGAATAAATCCCACTTGATCATGTATGAATCTTTTTAATGTATTGTTGAATTTGATTTGCTAATATTTTGTTGAGAATTTTTGCATCTATGTTCATCAGGGATATTGGCCTATAAATTTTGTGTATGTGTATCTTTGTCTGGTTTTTGTATCAGGGTAATGCGGACTTCATAAAATGAGTTTGAAAGTGCTCATTCCTCTTCAGTTTTTTGGAGTAATTTGAAAAAGATAGATACTAACTCTTCTTTAAATGTTCGGTAGACTTCACCTATTAAGTCATTGTGTCCTGGACTTTTATTTTTGGGGAGTTTTAAAATTACTGATTTAGTTTCATTACTTGTAATCATTCTCAGATTTTCTATTTTTTTGTGGTTCAGTCTTGGAAGGTTGTGTATTTCTAGGAATTTATCCATTTCTTCTAGGTTTTCCAGTTTGTTGGCATATAGTTGTTCCTACTAGTCGTTTATGATCTTTTTTATTTCTGTGGTGTCACTTGTAACTTCTCCTTTATTTCTGATTTTATTTCAGCCCACTCTTTTTCTTAATGATTCTGGCTGGAGGTTTATCAATTTCATTTATCTTTACAAAGAACCAGAATTTGGGGCACCTGGGTGGCTCAGTTGTTATGCGTCTGCCTTTGGCTCGGGTCATGATCCCAGGGTCCTGGGATCGAGCCCCACATCGGGCTCCCTGCTCCGCGGGAAGCCTGCTTCTCCTTCTCCCACTCCCCCTGCTTATGGTCCCTCTCTCACTGTTTCTCTCTTTCAAATAAATAATAAAATCTTTTTTTTTATAAAGATTTTATTTATTTGAGAGAGAGAATGAGACAGAGAGAGAGAGCATGAGAGGGGGGAGGATCAGAGGGAGAAGCAGACTCCCTGCTGAGCAGGGAGCCCGATGCGGGACTCGATCCTGGGACTCCAGGATCATGACCTGAGCCGAAGGCAGTCGCTTAACCAACTGAGCCACCCAGGTGCCCCAATAATAAAATCTTAAAAAAAAAAAAAGAACCAGAATTTTATTGTGAAGTACGAACATTTGTGGCTTGCCTGAAAGGAACTTACCCCTGCAAAGATACAGGGAAGGTACAGATAGGAGGGAATGAAAATAATTAGTCAGCAATCAGGTATTAAGAAATGAGATGTTGGGGCACCTGGGTGGCTCAGTTGGTTAAGTGTCTGACTCTTGGACTCAGCTCAGGTCTTGATCTCAGGGTCAAGCCCCGCATTGGGCTCCATACTGGACATTAAGCCTACTTTTTAAAAAATAAGAAATGAGGGGCACCTGGGTGGCTCAGTTAGTTAAGCATCCAACCTTGATTTCGACTCAGGTCATGATCTTGGCGTTGTGAGATCTGAGATCAAGCCCTGCGTCAGGCTCCACGCTCAGCAGGGAGTCTACTTCTCTCTCTCTCTCCTTCTCCCTCTGCCCTCTCCCCACTTGCACATGTGTGTGTGCACTCTCTCAAATAAATAATCTTAAAAAAAATAAATGAGATGTTCTCAGGCCTGGTCACTGAGAATCAATAGTGTGCTACTAATACAAGGATGAGAGTAGTAAGTTAGGGATTCAAGACTATCCTAGTTAGGTACCTTGTGGGGCCCCTCTTACAGTTGCTTTGTTTTTTTGGAAGAAGAGAGTTATAATTTTGTAGGTGTTAAATACTAATGTAATGGTCTAGATGATTTTCATGTTTCTGTTTCCTGGGGGTAGGCAGAGGAATTCCCTAATGCTGTTGGAAAATTAAACCAGCCTCATAGAAAAGACTGGTCTAGAAACATCTCATGCTACATAAGCGATGAAATATTTGATGTAATTTACTTCCTGTATTTCTGTATGGTGATTAAGTCATTGATAGTAGGGTTTGACAGTAGCTTTTTATGCTTATTTGCAATATGTGAGTCAGTAGAGGTTTTTATGACCGCTGTAGCAATCTGACTTCCTGTAAACCCAGAAGGAGTGAACACGTTAAGGAATCCTGCTTTGAGAAGAACAGTACTTCCTAACTCAAATGCTATGTCAGGACAGGGATTGTTCTCCTTTCCTCTTCTACCTGTGTAAGACTCTGTCTGTATTCTGCTTTATAAGCTACTATCCTTAGTCTTTACTTGGTTTTAACCAAAATATTATTAATAAGTACATTCTCCCAATTAGTGATGGACACTTTAACAGTCGATCAATCACTAATTTATAACTCCCACATAATTGAGGACTGACTTTTTCCCCCTTTAAATAGAAATTATTCTGGTTTTTGGTTTTTTTGGGTTTTTTTTAAGATTTTATTTATTTATTTGACAGAGAGAGAGACCGTGAGAGAGGGAACACAAGCAGGGGGAGTGGGAGAGGGAGAAGCAGGCTTCCCACTGAGCAGGGAGCCCGATGCGGGGCTTGATCCCAGGACCCTGGGATCACGACCTGAGCCAAAGGCAGACGCTTAACGACTGAGCCACCCAGGCGTTCCGAAATTATTCTGGTTTTTAAAATTTTTTAAAAAGATTTTATCTATTTATTTGAGAGAGTGTGTGTGTGTGTGCATGCACGCACAAGTGTGGGAGGGGCAGAGGGAGAGGGAGAAGCAGACTCCCTGCTGAGCAGGGAGCCCCCATGCGAGGCTCAATCCCAGGACCCAGAGATCACGACCTGAGCCGAAGGCAGACGCTTAACTGACTGAGCCACCCAGGCGCCCTGAAATTATTTTATTTTAGCTAATGAATACAAATCACCTATTTCTAGAGACTAAAATCAATACATTATTTTGGAAGTAATTCCCAATTTGTGTATTAAGCTTTGTGAAAGCAAAATGGTTTTTGTGGTGGTGGTGGGTGTTTGTTTGTTTTGTGGTTTTTTTGTAGTATTGCTTGATTGTTTGTGTACCATCTCTAAATAATGTGGAGAGGAACTCCTGTCTCCTAAGCATTAACTTCTCTGTTTGACTAATTGAGGTTTTCTGCATTTAATGAAAAAAAGTGAATCTTATTGATCGTATGAATGGGGTTCTGCTGTTCTGTGATCTGATTTGTTGTTGTTGTTATTTTGAAACATTTTGAGGTGATTTATCCAAATAGACTATACACACTGAAAACAGAACTAAAGGGAATTTGCAGGAGAGGACTAACAGCTGGATAAACTTCAGCTTGTTTTTCTTGGACACCAATAAATAGTTTGTGGATTTTATACAAAATCTTAAAGTTGGCTTTTAAAAGAATAAATTTTATTTTTCAACCTTAACAGTAGTTCTGATTTTGATTCTCTTGTTCTCTGAGCCCGGGGATTTATGTTAAAATTGGCAAAAAAAAATTGGCAGGTTATTCTAAAATTTGTGAAGAACAAAAATGGGGACTATATAATTTTTGCAAATTTGTTCCTGTTATTGGTGAGGGTTTTAAGTGTTTAATTGTACGAAGTTAATACCTTTTTTATAGGAGTACCTTCAAGCTTTTAGTTGTATTTAATTTGAAGTCTTGTTTCCTGAGTCTGGTTGGATAATCGCTTCTTTCCTCATAATGGAATTTTATGAATTGACCTTCCTGGTCATTTATCTATCAGATCTCCTTTGTCCATATCTAGATCGTGTGTCCTTATTAGTGTTTCTAGAGAAGTCCTGGATCAAATCTTCTGTGTGTGGAAATCATACATGCCTGCCAAAGAGTTTGTATTTTTTACCTCAGTTGTACTTGGCTAACATTTTCTTTAATCCAGTGGCTTAGAGTAGAGATCGGCGAGGCACGCATAGTGAACTGGGCTCTTGAGTTTTGGCCAAGAGATGCTCAAGTCATTATGGTGTAATGGAATGAGTATGGGCTTTGGAGCCAGCATCTGCTGTTGTTAGCTGAATGAATGACTTCATTCAAATTTCTTAATTTCACCAAATTAATTTCCATATCTATAAAATAGGAAAAGGACCCTATCTTCTTGGTTTGTTGAGTGGATGAAATAAATATTTAGTGCATTAAAATGCTCAGTGAATGTTAGATCTTTTCCTTTTCTGAAAGAATTTGATGTTCTTCAGAGCATCACAATTTGGATAATAGTTACCAAGAAGTATTTTAAAATTTACAGTTTTCAGCTTACACAATAAGGACCTCTGGTTTTGGATGATTATGATTCAGCTGAAAAGATGCGGGTTGTTGGCTGCCACATTGTTGGTAATTTTTCAGGACCCTGAAGAAAAATACCTGTTGGTTTGAGAACGTCTGTGGTACCTCTGGACTCCTAAGCTGTGTAGTATACAGAGGAGGTACTGTAATAAATGGAGTATACTGCCTTATCCTGTGTAATGTTGGAGAATTAAACTCATAGCTAATGGTAATCAGTATTAACTGCTTGGTTGTATCTAAGCCTTTTATACGATCTCAAAGACTGGTAGAAAGTGATCAGTGTATAAATGCAGTAAAATGTATTCAGTGGACTTAAATGAGCATAAACTCTGAGTGATGGTTGAAAAATACACAGTCCTCCCTGCCCTGATTAAACATGGAAGCTAGTGAGCTTCAGTTTGAAATTAATAGTTGGTCTCTTGTGGAAATGTATTGAATAAGAGGAAAATGAATTATTTTCTTGGCCCCATTTTTCACAGACATATGATTTCCTTTACCTCCTAAAGTAACAGCAGTACCTACCTGGATCTGGGGACCTCTGATGGACTTCGATTAAGTACATCTTATTGTGACTGAGAAGTCACAACATCATCCACTTGAAGCTTATGTCGGAGAAGATGTAGGGTTTTCCTTTGTAGTTTGTAAATTATTGAATGCCTTTTGCCAGTGTCCAGTACTGCCTGTTTTAGATTTAGCTCAGTATTTGTTTTCTGAAAATTGAGGTTAATATTAGATTGCTCAGGAAAACTTTTATTTACAAACTAAAATCTTTGGGTAGGGTATAGATTACTTTTCTCTGTATTCTCTAGAGTCTAGAAGCTTTAATGTTTGGAAAATAAGGGTTTTGTGAGAGATTCTGATGGAGCTAGTACAATTATGATTTGAGTTTCAGAGGCCCAAATGAGACGGGTGTTTGGGGTGGTATATTGATAGGAGAGATCAGCTGAAAAATAAGGACCCTTCTCCCCCATTATTCCTTGTTACTGTTTATAAAGAACTGATTTCCTTAAACAGAGATCCTAGAGTAAGGGTCTCCCAGCCAGTAGATCTCAAAAACAGTCACTACTGCTTTACCTCCTTTTTGGTTTTCTTCCCCACCACTTCCTGACCCCTTAGGAGTACTTTTGAGAAATGAAAACTCCCTATAAAGTAACTGGAGACAGTCACTCTAAAACCGAAAAAAGAAAATCAGGAGAAGGTTTCAGACATGTCTGGAGTCTTGATCAGTCTATAGAATGACATAGGATGATGTGGTAAATGGTACGTGGTGGGTGAGAAGTTTGCTGAAATGTGAAGAGGAAAGAGTGTTCTAGCTGGGACACAGGAGAGTAGAATGATAGTGCAACCATACTGTGGCTAGGCCTAAACCATTAAAAATTTGTTTTAATTGTGGTAAAATATGTGTAACAAGGGCCTAACCCATTTTTATGGAATATACATACACTATCATGACTACTCTGCTCTGAAACCTTGCTGTAATTTGTGTTGGATGTGGCTTCAACTGCCTTGAATGATGTGAATTGATCAACTAAATCAGTATCTACCTGTGGGACAGCTCCAGGAGCAAATCTTTAATGAACACATCTACTGTCTTATCGATGTCTGTTCCGCTGGCACTAGCAATAAGGGGTAAAGACAAGGAGCTTGGTTGGCGGTGTCTTCATTTTATTATTTTTTTTAATTTGGGGCATGTTTTGTTATTGATGCTGTGATTTCCTGTCCTAGACGTTGGCTTTGGAAACTAAACAGTTAAAGCATCATGATTTGAGAGGAAACTAGCTCTCATGAATGAGGGCAAAGTTTGGCACTAGGCCAGAATAATGGGGGGGGATAGTTAGGGTGGGGAGACTAACTGACTTTTGTACCACAAATGACATTTTAAAAAATTAAGAGATAATTCCATGTCCTGAGGTTATAAACCGGCTACAACTGGTTTTTCTCCCCCCCTCTCCTGCCCCCGCTAGGCATCATGGGTAAAAGTAAGCATCCCCCTGTTTCTTTTGTTTAATGTAACAGTACGCCATGTGATTGGCAGGGCAGTGCCCGCTTGGAGACCGGGTTTCTGCAGGTCTCTCAAGGGGGCTGGCACGTATGGGGTCGTCCCTGTGCTATAGAAAAAGCCTCTCTTACGATAGAAAAGAGAAAGGGAACCTTTCCCCACCTCCTCCCCCCCAAAAAACCCCCACAAAAACAAAAACCTAAACCCATCTTTTATTCCTTCTTTTCCTCCTTTTTCTGCCCTCCCTCCCCCCCACCCCCTTCTTGTCTCCAGCTTTCCTGGCAGCTAGAGGAGGGAGCAGAAAAATGTATACCTGTAAGTACTTTTAACTGTCTTGCTCCCCCCCCTTTTTTTATTTTTCTAAAAGCAGAAAGTCAGGATTGCTTTTAGTTCTTCACAGCCTTTTCCTGTCTATGTGTAGAAGGTAATATGCTGAGGTTTCTAATGGGATTGAAGTAATAAATACTGTTGCTTTTTAAAATTTGTTGTGGAGTAATCGTTTCTCATACAAAGCTCCTTTCGGTTTGGATCCTCAGTCCTTCTGCTTCATCTTTTTACTGTAATGGTCTCTGGCTTCTAGTTTTCTTTGAGCTGAAGCTATAAGAAGAATGTTATACCAAGGTTTTCTTTTTCTTTCTTTTTTAAAAAATTTCTTTTGTCTGTAGCAATGATGGTTCTAGCTCCCCCTTACCCTCACTTACCCCCCCCTTTTTTCCATGTCAGCTCCAACCCTGCTCTGTGAATGGAGTCAACCAGCTGACTGAGTGCTGGCATCACGCCAGGGGCTGCAAAGCAGTGAGAATATGCGCGCGCTCGCCGTGTGTAAGTGTATACAGAACACAAAGGGAAAGGCCTGCAGTCTAGGAAATCACAGGCTATTATATAAGGAAGTCTGCGTCATCTCTGCTTACTTGGGCTGATGGACAAGGAAAAGGGGAAGGTTTAGAACAAGAAAAGTACCCATTTGATACACACACACACACTCTCTCTCTCTCTTCCCTTGCTGTCTTAAAAAAAAGAAAAGAAAAAAGATATTTTTGTTGTGGCAAAATGAGAGGGAGCTTCTCTGTCCAAATGATAGTGACTGTGTTCCTAGTGGATTAGTAACTCTTTTGGGAGGTGAGGCCATTTGTTCTGCATCTTTTCTTCCTGCCCCCATTGAGAGGTGTGCCGCTTGAGGAAGAAGAGTCCCTACAGAGAATTGCTGCCTGGATTTAACAGCTGTAATTTGTTAAGACCCCACCCCACCCCACCCCACCCCACCCCCGCCCCATACTGTTTCTAATCATTCAAGATTGCCAAGGGTACAGGAGTTGATGGCCAAGGTGGTGCTTTTAAGGAGAAGCAAAAAGCCAGATAATAGATATCAAATAATACCTGTTAACCACTCCTTTGAGTCTCCCCTTTTCCGTTTCTTTATTTCTTGTTGTTCTATTTAGTGTATTATAAAAATGCATTGTTCTCCCCTGCCATCTGCTACGGAGTTAGAGTTGTACAAAAGGAAAGTCAGATAGCACATGGAAAGAAGGAAAAATTAGAGAGCTAAGCTTCCAGACATTGCAGGTGTTGCCATTTGGAGATTCATTTGGAATGATTGTATCTTTCATTGGTTACTAGGAGCTCAACATTCATTTAGAAATTGTATTTCAACTTACCACCAATTTACCATGGTGTCTTTTTTAATTTAATTTCTCTTTATGTGTTTCCTAGGTGTGATACATATATGAAGTGGCTCTTGTATTAGGTGGAAATATGAAATAAAGTGTGTTAATGAATAGAAGGGGGACATACTATTACAGTTGTTTTATGTGAATTTTTTTCTGCTTGTTGTCTGACCATTCAGAATAATGGAGCCTGATATGCAGTAGTCGAATAGGAGGGATATGCAGTAGCTGGAGTGGGAGGGAACTTTCAAGCTACTTTATCCTCTAATAAGTTTTGTCAGGTTGCAATCTAAAGGAAGCTCCTTAATTCAGTCTTTTGTTATAGCCTATGAATTTGTACTCTTGCCACATTTTTACAACCAACAATCTTTGAATATGTATATTTTTCCCT
Source organism: Leptonychotes weddellii (assembly GCF_054177405.1). Taxonomy (NCBI): domain Eukaryota; kingdom Metazoa; phylum Chordata; class Mammalia; order Carnivora; family Phocidae; genus Leptonychotes; species Leptonychotes weddellii. The sequence goes on from NC_138374.1 coordinate 138,112,920, forward strand.
TTGGTATGTGAATTTTGGTGCAAGTGTTAGGAGGTACATATGAGGTTATACTTTCTTTAAGGGTTGCTGAATGGGATTTACCAGAGTGGCTGGCCCATGCTTATTCCCTAGGCTATCCCTAGTTATTTCCCTACCCCAAGTAGCTGGAGCCACTATTCTTCATTTTCTTTATAAATGAATTAAGGGAGATTGTATACCAGTCAGTTGAATACTGGAAGATAAAACAGCATTAGACCAACTTAGCTCAGACCTAGAGACAAAAGATTCAGTCAGAGTTGTGAGATTCCCTAGTTCGTGGAAGTAATAATTAACTTTTTTAGTTGATGCCATTTTTATACGATTACTTGATAATGTTCTCCATGGGAAGTGGCCATTTTACATGTGTGTATGTGCGGTAGTAGGTTTCCCTCTTACATTGGTTTATATTAAATATAAAGAAGTGAGGATGTAAGGTTTATTTCTCCCCTTACCACCCTCTCTAATTTAAGATTCTGTCTGTATCCTGATGCTTGCTTTTTGGACCAGTAGGTTTCAAAAAAGATCTTTTGCAACCTTTTCTTTCTAACTTTTCTCTTGGTGCTTGGAAGCAGATTAGTAGGGATAATCTTACGATTAGATAGTTATAACCAGTGAGGCATAAGTTAAGACATTTTATTAATGGACAGGCTTTTTATTACTTCTCATTAGGCCCTAGTTGTTGTTTTAGGAGTGGCTGAAGAGCCATTTTGAAGGATGTGTGAAATCTGTCCTTTGACCACCTTTGTCTCCTTCATTCTACTATCCCTTGTTTTATTTTATTATTTTTTTTTTTAAAGATTTTATTTATTTACTTGACAGAGAGAGATGCAGAGGGAGAGGGAGCGGAAGACTCCCTGCCAAGCAGGGAGCCCGATGCAGGGCTCGATCCCAGGACCCCGGGATCATGACCTGAGCCGAAGGCAGACGCCTAACCGACTGAGCCACCCAGGCACCCCTACTATCCCTTGTTTTAAATGACGTCTGGCAGGATTTTCTTTATGTGTCAGAACGTTTGTGCTGATTTATTATATGTATTAGCATAATAATATATTATTTTTGTGCTGATTTATTATAAGGACTTATTATAAGATGACAGTGGGGGAGGATTGCTTACCTCCTATTCATTAAGTTTTTAGGCAGCATACCCTAAGTTGTCAAGAGTTAAGCATAGAGGCCTTTATGGTCTCTGGTGTACATTACTAAACACTATGTTACCTAAAACCTAGGTTCTTCCATTCGATGATTGAGCTACGTTTGTGTGGGAAACTCCGTGAAACAGAAGAGACACAGTAAGAGCAAGTGAACAACAATAGCCTGTCCATTCTTACTAGGAATAACTGTCTTACTAGTTTGGATCAAAAAACCAAGAATTGCAATAAAGATGGATACCACATGGACCTAGAAGTAAGAAGGAGACCTCTGTGTTTGAATTAGGCTTAGTCATTTAAGTCTCATTTAGACTGTTGAGACCTTGGAATGTTATGTAGTTTATCTGTTTTCTCTTCTGTAAAAGGAGAATTATTTAAATTATTAAAACCCTCCTATAAAGGACTTAAATGAGATAATGTAAAACACTTTGGTTCTAGGCACTTTAGTACTTAGCAATAATAAGAACTCGGTGCGTTTTAGCAGCTGTTACTAATGTTCTGTCTAGTGGGTTTGTTTACTGCTCTTCTCAGTGCTCTTACTAGTTCCTTTTGGCATATCTTTCCGCTAAGACGGGATTTATCGACCTGGGTTGGAAGAGTTTAGATGCGAAGTCGGCAAAGTACAGCCAGTGCCTGTTTTGTAAATAAAGTTTTATTGGAACACAGCCACACCCACTCCTTACAACAACAGAATTGAGGAGATGGCTCACAAAGCCTAAAATGTTTATTGTCTGGCCCTTGACAGAAGAAGCTTGCAGACCCCTGGCCTAGATCAAGAGTCTTTTTTTCAGTGGGAAAGTGAGCCAGTAAGAAAGTTCTAGAAATCAAAAGAGAGGTAACTAAAATAGACTAAATTTAAATGGACCAGAAGGAGAAGGTTTTAGGTATGGGATTTTGTAGCCTGGGGAGTAGTAGAAAGAAGGTCTGTTGACATAACTGATACGAGTTAAGGTGAACCAACCTAGAACCAACCTAAACCAACCATTTAGAGTTGGTTAGGCAATAATAGTACTTATGTAGTCTATTGGGGCATTTCATATGGTGGGTATTAAAGAGAAGTACAAAGAAGAAAGGTTTACTACAAGTAGTTTGCATTTAACCTGGAAAACAGTCGCCTGGCTGACTTAGTTGGTGGAGCATGCAACTCTTGATCTTAGGGTTGTGAGTTTGAATCCCGCGTTGGGGGTAGAGATTACGTTAAAAAATGTGGAAAATAATATGAATTGGTAGGTTACTTTATTAAACAAGTGTATTAGTTGGAGTAGGCTAGCAGTTTTCAAAGTGTGGTCTGTGGACTCCTGGGGATTCCTGAGAGTGTTTCAGGGAGTCTTGAGATCAAAACTACTTTATAATAGAAAGGCATTTTTTTTTCTTTTTCACTGTGTTGACATTTGCACTGATGATCCCGAAGCAATGGTGAGTAAAGCTGCTGGTGCCTTAGCATGAATCAGAGCAGTGGCACCAGACTATACCAGTAGTCATTGTATTCTTCACCGTTGCACAGTTTAAACTTGGAGTTAAAAAAAAAAAAAAAAGATCAGGACACCTGGGTGGCTCAGTAAGTTAAGCATCTGCCTTTGGCTCAGGTCATGATCCCAGGGTTCTGGGATCGAGTCCCGCATCAGGCTCCTTTCTCGGCGGCAGCCTGCTTATCCCTCTGCCTCTGCCGCTCCCCCTGTTGTGCTCTCTCGCTCACGCTCTCTCTCCTTCTGACAAATAAATAAGTAAATCTTTTTAAAAAATTAAAGTAAAATTTTGAAAAAAAATCCAATTTCACTTAAGAATGTTCTGATGAAGGAGTGAAAATGAGTTTTATTTTATCTTGACCTTTCAGATCATGGCTTTTGAATATTTTGTGTGATAAAGTGGGAAGTACTCATAAAGCACTTCTGCTACATTGGAGTACAGTGGTACAGTGGTTGTCTCAAGGAAAAGTATGATTGAGTTGCAAGCTGACTAGCTGCTTTCTCCATAGAACACTGTTTCTGCTTGATGAAAGAATAATCAACAAACCATGGTCTTTAGATTTGGGAAAACAACTGATTGTGCCCAGTGATAATATTAAAATAAAATGAATAAAAATTAAACCATGAGTTTGACAGCTTCCCAGAACTTACTTTTCTGATGTGATTAGTGGTGACATTAACCAATGTGATTATTTTATTTATTGTATAATGAAATGTGTCGACACTTGAAATCTACATGATTTAGTGGACCAGAATTTTCCTAATGACCAGTGCATGATGTAACAAAATCACGTTTGGGTGAAAGATCCATTCCAAGTGTAAGATAAGATAGACCAATGGATTTTTTTTTTTTAAAGATTTTATTTATTTATTTGAGAGAGAGAGTGAGCATGAGAGAGGGGAGCGGGAGAGGGAGAAGCACACTCCCCGCCGAGCAGGGAGCCCGATGCGGGACTCGATCCCGGGACTCCTGGATCATGACCTGAGCTGAAGGCAGTCGCCCAACCAACTGAGCCACCCAGGCGCCCGATAGACCAATGGATTTTAATGTAACAGTGTAAAGAGTTCCATTGATAAGGTTTCAGATTCCACGTTGCAAGTAACCCTTAGAAATTACTGTGCTTTTTTTTTAAATTGAGGTGAAAGTCACATAACATAGAATTAACCATTTTAATTTGTACGATTCAGTAGCATTTAGTACATTTGCAGTGTTGTGCAACTACCATCTAAATCAAATCCCAAAACAATTCCATCACCCGAAAAGGAAACTATACCCACTCAGCCGTCACCACCCATTTCTCCTTCCCTCAGCATCTGACAACCACTAATCTCTCTATCTTGATGGATTTCTCTATTCTGGAAATTTTATATGCATGAAGTCATACAATATGTGACCTTTAGTGTCTGGCTCCTTTTACTTAGCGTGTTTTCAGGGTTCATTCATGTTGTACCAGGTATTGAACTCACAACCCTGAGATCAAGACCTGAGCTGAGATCAAGAGTCAGACGCCCGACTGAGCCACCCAGACACCACAGTACTTTATTCCTTTTTATGTGTAATACTCCACTATAGGAATATACTGTATTTTGCTTATCCGCCATCAGTTGATGGACATTTGGCTATTGCAAATAGTACTGCTATATACATTTTTGCATAAGTTTCACTTGAATCCGTCTTTTCAGTTCTTCTGGGTATTTACCTATAAATGATGTTCCTGAGTCATATGATAATCTATGTTTTTGATAATTCTAACTTTCTGAAGAATCATCAAGCCATTTTCCAAAGCAGCTGTACCATTTTACATTCCCACCAGCAATGTACTGTACTAGGATTCCAGTTTCTCTACATACTCACCAATAAACTATTTTCTATCTTTTTGATTATAGCCATCCTAATGGGCGTGAATTGATATCTCATTGTGGTTTTGATTTGCATTTTTCCAATGACTAATGATGTTGAGCATCGTTTCATGTGCTTATTGGCCATTGATATATCTTCTTGTTCAAGTATTTTGCCCACATGTATTGAGGGTTTTTTTAGAAGATTTATTTATTTTAGAGAGCAAGTGTGTGCACAAGCAGGGAGAGGAACAGAGGGAGAGGGGGAGAGAGAATCCTCAAGCAGACTCCCTGCTGAGCACAAAGCCCAATGGGGGGGCTTGATCTCATGACCTGAGCTGAAATCAAGAGACGCTTGACCAACTGAGCCACCGAGGTGCCCCTGTATTGAGTTTTGAGTATATCAAAGATAAAGATATCCACAGTTCTGATCATTTGAAAAGATTGTTAGAATACCCTTCTCTGGGGGCGCCTGGGTGGCTCAGTCGTTAAGCGTCTGCCTTCAGCTCAGGTCGTGATCCCGGGGTCCTGGGATCGAGCCCCGCACCGGGCTCCCTGCTCGGCGGGAAGCCTGCTTCTCCCTCTCCCACTCCCCCTGCTTGTGTTCCCTCTCTCGCTGTGCCTCTCTCTGTCAAATAAATAAATAAAATCTTAAAAAAAAGAATATCCTTCTCTGGTGTCAGTATGCACTCACAAGTTTTAATATATGTACATGTATTTCCTTTTCCCGAGAGGACTCAGAAGCCGTGACACCACTGTGGCAGTGAGCACACTTGACGCCAGATCTCGGTTTCTAAGTGCCGTTCTCCAAAAAGAAGCTAGAGTTCCATGGCACCAGGGTGGTGCAGTTGGTTAAGTGTCCAACTCTTAGTTTCGGTTCACGTTGTGATCCCGGGTCGTGAGTTTTGAGCTGCACTGGGGGGTGGGGGGTGCTGGCTGCTTCAAAGACTCTCCCTCTGCCCCTCCCCCCACTTTTTCGCACTCTCTCCCCCCTCCAAATAAAAATAAATCTTAAAAAAAAAAAAAACCAAAAAACTAGTTCCTTGGAGAAATGACAAGGGCAGGAAAAAATCATATGGACCTGAACTATCACATAGGTACCAGAAAGTAACAAAATGCTTTAAAAAGAAAAAATGGTAAGCCAATGTGAAGGAGCTTCCAACAGCCAGATCTGGGACAATTTGAAGAACAAAATAAGTAATGATAGTTAATGGGTTACAACCCATAGGTTAAAATAAATATCCACAAGTCCTTGCTGCTATAAATAAATATTTGAATAAATAGGAGACAGCTGTTTATTACAGTAAAACTCTAATAAATATAGAAGGAATGATGGAAACGTTAGGCAAATACTAGTAATTGTTGCAGGCAAGAACGGTCTATAAATGCTAAAATTAGTGGGTGGAAGTTTAATGGAAAATGAGATTTGGCATAGCCTCAAAAGTATCTCCTCTTGGTAACTTTTCAGTGGAGAAACCTGTCAAACACCACCTCAGTCAAGTGATTACAGTTAATACATCATACCACAGCATGTTGACATCGTGTACTTCTGATAGGATACAACATTGCTTTTGTGATATTCTTGTCAAAAATATATAACCTCAGTCTAATGAGAAAACATCAGGTAAACCCAAATTTAGGGGCATTTTACCAAAACCTGGCCAGTACTCTTCAAAACTGTGAAGGTGAAGAGAGTAAGAAACTGTCACTGTTTGGAGGAGACACGTAGGAAACATTACAAGTAAGCATTACAAGTAAGCGCAGGGTGGGGCTGCAGATTGAACGCGGAGCAGCTGTGGGAGTCCAGCTGTCTGTGAGTAATTAAGCCAGACATTAATGAGATTTGTAGGAAAAAATGTAAAGTGATGCCACTCTTCTCACTATATTGGTTTTTTTTGGGGGGGGGGAGTTATTTTTTTATAAAGGATTTGTCATGTTAATGTGGGCTTATTTATTTTTTTAACGAATTAACATTTTAAAATTCTGTTTTAATTTCTAATATGGACTATTGATAGCTGCAGCCCATAAACAAAATCTCTTTGGAGTCCTTCATTTTTACAAGTGTCCTCTTAAAGGGATCCTGAGGTCAAAAAGTTTTGAGAACCAGGGGAGTGCCTCTTAACAGCTGCAGCAAAGATCTAAAAATGCAATGGCTCAAACAATATAGAAAGTATCTCTTTCATGTAATTGCCTAAGGCAGGTGGTTCCTGTTGCTCTGTTGTTTCAAGTGGTAGTTCAGTAACTCCATTTCTTTTGCATGAGCTTTTGTACTGATCCCTAGGACAGTGGTTCTCATGCTTTAGTGGACAGAGAGAGTCACCTGGAGGGCTTGTTAAAACACAATTCCTAGCCCCCATCCCCAGCATTTCTGATTCATAGGTGTGGGATGGGGCTTGAAAGTTGCATAGCCAACAAATTCCACAGGGATGCTGATGCCTTAGCAGGGGTGTCAATTTTCAGGGTATTGTCCTTCTCTGCAGGGTTGAAACTGGGTTGCAGCCAATGGGAAGGGGAAAGAGCAGGGGAGAGTTTGCCTACCTTTTATCGTTCTTAGCCAGGAACCTGGTGGCACATATCACTTCCTTTTTATTCCGTTGGCAAGAGTCTAGCAAGGGAGGCTAGGAAGTACAGTGGAGCTGAACAGTCATGTGGCCAGTACTTCTATTACTGTGGGAAAAAGAGAAATAATTTTGATGGGCATTGAGTAACAATATTATCAAGACATCGGAAGAGTAAATACTTGAATAGGCTTAATTAACTAGGGAATGTGTTTTAGGAGGGTGGTACAGACATATATAGAAGTGAGGCTGTTTTTTTTTGAAGATTGGGACAGAGTGGCTTGGTTAAGAGAGCAGAGTAGAGAAGGCCAGGCAGTAAAAGTAATAATGGAAGATAAAACATACTGTAAGAAGGTTGATTGGATTTATACCATAAATTGAAACAGCAGGAAGTCAGCTGAGAAACCTAAGGACCTTGAGATCTTCTCTGTTGGTGATGCTCTGTATTATTTTTGCACTCTAAATTGTAGTCACAAACACTGTTCTGGGGCCCTTGATGCCCTGGTTGCTAATTACCCAAATAGTGCACCTGATCATAATTTCCAGGGGTGGCAGTGGCATGTGTATTCATGCCCTCACTTCCCTGGCCCACAAAACCAAATTAAAAATGGAAAGCCAAGACTTCACTAACCATCTAGAATAGGGTGGGAATATTGTATAGGGGTTGAGGCTTCTTGCTTTAGAAATGGGAAGATGTTTATGCACAGAATAACCACCAGAAATCTTCATCTAGTCAGGGGGCTGAATAATCCTGAAATAGCAGAAATTACTCTGTTCTGCCCTTGAAATTAGAATTCTTTAGCATTTGCTCAGTCTTAGGCTCCTCCCCTATCCCCTGCTAAAACAGCATAAAGGGTCCAGTTATTCTTTTAACAAATAATTATTGAATGATTTTTAAGTGCCAGGAACTTAACCTAGAACTGGTGATGTAGCCGTGAACAAAGTAGACAAGTCCTCACTCCATAGACCTTAAAAATCAGTGGGGAAGGAAACCTGCAATAAGCAAATGCATACCATGTCAAAAAACCAAAGTGAAGGGGCGCCTGGCTGGCTCAGTTGGAGGAGCACACAACTCTTGATCTTGGGGTTGTGAGTTTGAGCCTCACGTTGGGTGTGGAGATTACTTAAAAATAAAATCTTAAAAGTAATAACCACAGTGGAGTTTAGGCAAAAGGATTAAATGTGCCTTTGTTTTCGGCGTAGATCAGTTTAAGTAGTCGGATTCATGATATTCCCCTAAGAAGAGTTTAAGACAAATTCTAATTCAGTGTCATATATGTAATTTTTGCATCTTTAATTTGGAGAAGTAAGTCTTGGCTCAGCAGGAAGTTGATAAAAGTGAATTGTACTTTTCTTTGGACTCCAGCTTCTTTCTTTACAGGCTTGATGGCTTTTGTAGCAGCTTTAGGGGTGTTGGCGGTAATCTCCCAGCGTCTCCAGAGTTGTGTCAGGTTGTTTTCTCTGATTGGCCGGATTTATTTCCAGCCTTGCCAGATATATTGTTAGTATGATAAGCACTTTAGGGTGTGGTACGTCCTGTGTGTTTCTATCCTGTATGGAGAGTAGGTTGGTCGCTTTGGTTCAGTATTAGCCACGCCGCCTCCAAATGAGAAATAGTTAGTAAAGCTCAGATACCCACATTGATTCATACTCTTCTGAAGCCCTTGTCCACACCCTTTACTATTTCACCAATTGCTGGATTCTAGAGATTGCTACCATTAGGAGTGGAAGCAGCCTCTAAAATGATCCAGTAAAGCAGTACATTTGGAGATCATTTCACTCTTCGTAGCACCTAAGATGAAACGTTGTAGAGCCATTTTGTTACCCCTTAGGGGCTCTTACCCCCATTGAGGAATTTGTTTTGTAGTTTGGTTTATATGTGTGTGAGTTCCTTTAGGGAACTGAAATAGAGAGCTTGCATCCTGGGAAAGTGCAGAATTAATTGCTGGGAACGATTGGCAATAGGAGGCATTAGGTAACTTGGAAGGAGCTCAGCTGCCTGTTTCGTATTTGAGTAGGTTGAAGATGTGCAGAACAGAATCCTTGCCCTGCAGGACCTTGACGTGCAGTCTGCTTCCAGTTTGGTGGGGGACAAATGGCCATTCATTCTGCTGTACGGTTGCAAGTAGAGAGCACAGGCCTGTAATCTCTGAAGCACTGTTGAGATAGGGTTTACATGTGTGATTATGTTTGTCCCTTGAAAGTACAGGAATTGTCGTGGAGGAGCTTTAGTAGGCCTACTTTTTGTGGAATAAATACCAAGCTGGGCTACAACTTTCAACATTCTCCCTTCTCTGTAATGACTAATTTAGTATATAGAGCTGTGAATATTCCTGAGGTATATTCTGGAGAAATTTTTGTGAAGCCAAAGTCTTGTGAGATCTTCCTGTGGCTTGTAGATCACTGCTCTTTCCCTGTCATGACCACCTCCTCGCTCTAGTTTCCTCAAAGTGCAAAAATGTGGGTTACCTTCACAGGGCATGAATTCAGCGGCCTCTGGCTTTTATTAGTCTGTTTACGGGAATGTGGGTGTAGTAAATACGTGGTTTATGTGTGTGCTGCCATATGTTGTATCTGTGGAAGATGATAATGGAATGAAAGTCTTTACTGATGGAACAGAATGTTAGAGGTGACCGTCAATGATACGAAGCTGGCTACACTTGCCATCCTTGGTGTGGTGGAAGGGGTGTGTCCCGGGTACTGGAATTAGACCTAGATTTTGTGAGCTTTTTTTTTTTTTTAAGATTTTATTTATTTATTTGACAGAGAGATAGAACAAGTAGGCAGAGAGAGAGGGAGAGGGAGAAGCAGGCTCCCCTCCGAGCAGGGAGCCCAATGCAGGGCTCGATCCCAGGACCCTGGGATCATGACCTGAGCCAAAGGCAGCCACTTAACCGACTGAGCCACCCAGGCGCCCTTGTGAGTTTTTTTGTTGTTGTTTGGGTTTTGTTTTGGTTTTTTTTCCCCTTAAGATTTTAACTTTAAGGGCGCCTGGGTGGCTCAGTTGGTTAAGCGTCTGCCTTCGGCTCAGGTCATGATACCAAGATCCTGGGATCAAGCTCCGCATCAGACTCACTGCTCAGTGGGGAGTCTGCTTCTCCCTCTCCCTTTGTCTGCAGCTCCCCCTGCTTGTGCTCTTTCTCTGTCAAATAAATAAAATCTTTTAAAAAATTAAAAAAAAAAATTATCTTTAATCTCTATGCCCAGCGTGGGCCCAGCCAATTGCCCTTAGACCTAGGTTTTCATGGTGACTCTCCTATTTATTGTGTGACCTTCGGCAGGTTTGTTTAGTCTTCCTGAGTCTCAGTTACCTCATTCATAGGATGGGTGGGGATCATACAGACCACACAGGAGTGTGCTGAGAATTAAATGAAATACTGTTTCTGTGGTTCTTGGCCCACAGTTTTGGTATTTAGCCATCACTCAACTGTTGTTCTTCTATTTTGCCTTCCTCTTTGCCCCCAGATACACCTTGCTACTTTTCCTACTGAAGTGCACCTTCCCCCAACTGTTTTCAGATTTGTGTGATGAATGTATCACCTGAAAAATGGTTTATCTGAGAAGAGGCTCTTCCAAACATGTGTATGAAATGTACCTAGGAGATATTCTTCAGAGCAATGTGAAAGATCTCAACCATTCAAAACTCCTCTCTCCTTCTGCCCATTTTTATTAGTGCCCTGGGATAAAACATGAAAAAGATTTTTTTTTCTCCTTTTAAGTGTTATTTTAATAATATTCCTATAGAACGCCTACATTTGTTGTATTTTGCACAAAGAAAAACAGTTTTATAGCTAAGTTCTGAAGGAGGTTGGAAAAATGTGTCTCACTCCTCTTCCTTTAATTATATACACTCTAGATTGCAACTTGCCTGTTTCTTTTATGAAGGTTTAGGGCAATCATTTTGTTAAGGTTTTATTTATTTAATAGAGCGGGGGCAGGAGGTAGAGGGGCAGAGGGAGAGGGAGAAGCAGGCTCCCCACTGAGCAGAGAGCCTGATAACGCTGGCCTGTTCCAGGACCCTGGGATCATGACCTGAGCTGAAGGCAGATGCTTAACCGACTGAGCCACCCAAGTGCCCCTATGGCAGTCATTCTTAAATTATAGAGTGCCTAATAATCACCAGGAAAACATAAAATGCAGATCCTTTGCTCAAGGAATTCCAGTTTATTACTTTGAAATGGGCCTGCAAAAGTGCATTTTAAACAAATGTCTGTATTAATTCTGGTGTAGGTAGTCTAAAACAGTACTTAGGGAAACACTGATTTAAAGTCAAAGAAAAATGACAAAACGAAACATGTCTTGGGTGCTATCCATGGGTCACACACACCTTGGTCTTCATTGTCTTCTGTAGACATATTTCTCCAAACCTACTGCGGGAAAGGACCAGTATTTTGTTTTCTATACAGCAGGGACCAATACAGTGAAATGAATTACTAGAAGAGGAAGATAAAAGGTATACAAGAGGGGCGCCTGGGTGGCTCAGTCGTTAAGCGTCTGCCTTCGGCTCAGGTCGTGATCCCAGGGTCCTGGGATCGAGCCCCACATCGGGCTCCCTGCTCCACAGGGAAGCCTGCTTCTCCCCTCCTTCTCCCCCTGCTTGTGTTCCCTCTCTCTCGCTATGTCTCTCTCTGTCAAATAAATAAATAAAATCTTTAAAAAAAAAAAAAAAAGGAAGATAAAAGGTATACAAGAGGGGTGCTTGGGTGGCTCAGTTGTTAAGCTTCTGCCTTCAGCTCAGGTCATGATCCCGGAGTCCTGGGATCGAGCCCCGCATCAGGCTCCCTGCTCAGTGGGGAACCTGCTTCTCCCTCTCTCACTCCCCCTGCTTGTGTTCTCTCTCTCTCTCTCTCTCTCTCTGTCAAATAAATAAATAAAATCTTTGGGGGGGGGAAGGTATACAAGAATGCAAGTGTATTATTGTTAGATTCAACAGTCAAAAAATGACTGTCAAATTAACATGAAAGTCTGTAAATTCTTACCCTCAACTGATCCTTATCTTGTTGCAGAGTGGTAACTAACAGTTCACAGGCCAGCACCAGTCCGTGGATCACACTTCAAATAGTGTTGTTCTTCAGAAATGAAAATGATTTTGTGTTGAAATTGGCAAGCTGGAAACAGCTTGTCTCTCCTGCAATTCCCAGGAAGTCTGATTTCTTCATCTATGAAATTGAGACAGTTTTACTACTTTGCCTATCTTATAGGAATGTTGGGAGGATCATATAAAATGTAATGTATGTAAAAAGTACATTGAAAACTGGGGCACCTGGGTGGCTCAGTCAGTTGAGTGTCTGACTCTTGGTTTTGGCTCAGGTCACGAACCCAGGGTCATGAGATCGAGCCCCATGTTGCGCTCTGTGCTCAGTGCAGAGTCTGCTTGCGATTCTCTCTCCCTCTGCCATTTCCCCTGCTTGTGCTCATGTGCACGTGTGTGCGCGCTCTCTCTCAAATAGGACCCCTGGGTGGCTCAGTCAGTTAAGCATCTGCCTTCAGCTCAGGTCATGATCTCGGGGTCCTGGGATTGAGCCCCACATTGGGCTCCCTGCTCAGGGGGGAGTCTGCTTCTCTCTCTCTCTCTCTCTCAAGTAAGTAAATAAAATCTTAAATATCTTTTTAAAAAGTACATTGCAAACTTAAAAAACTAGTGTAAGTTATATTAATCATCACAAACATTTATCGAATATATCATTGAACAGGGAGTTTGTCAGCAGCCAGGGATGTAGAGAGATACGGCAAGGAGCTTACTATTCAGTATGTATTTGCCACTTTTAAGGTGAGCAATATGCATAACTGATTAAATTCCAAATCCCTAAAAATTTCCTAGACTTGAGCAGTCTTGCTATGGACTCCAGTAGCATGCTTACATTTTTAAAAATGTATAACGTGGTGATGTTTCTTTGTAATAATTCCAAAATAAGAACTTTTCAAGGCAAGTAAGATACTTCTCTAATAGATTGGAAACATTTTGGAGTCAGGCACCCTTTTGAGTGAAAGTTTCTGGTATTCCTTGTAGGATCCTTTCCTGTTAATCCTGGAGCATATTACCCCTTCTCTCAACTGGCTTCTAGTCTTGGGCTTTCTGTTCAACCCCACACCCTTTCTTTCCCTCTCCTCTACCTGGCTTCTCTCAGAGTGCTTGCAAGAGAGATCCTTGAAGCCAGGAATTCATTCAACAAAATAATTTTTGAGTGCCTGTCATGTATAGGTTAGGTGCAAGAGATAAGTAAATGAGTAATACATATGGTTCCTGACCTCTGGGGTCTCACAGTTTTTTAAGGGAAATGGACAAGTAATTTAGTAATGAGACAGGTAGTGAGGTGTTCAAAATGTTTTGGGAACACTAAGGAAGAAAAATACTGCCTGGGGGGGCGCCTGGGTGGCTCAGTTGTTAAGCATCTGCCTTCGGCTCAGGTCATGATCCCAGGATCCTGGGATCGAGCCCCACGTAGGGCTCTCTGCTCTGTGGGAAGCCTGCTTCTCCCTCTCCCACTCCCCCTGCTTGTGTTCCCTCTCTCGCTGTGTCTCTCTCTCTCTCTCTCTCAAATAAAGAAAATCTTTAAAAAAAGAAAAGAAAAATACTGCCTGGGAGAACGGGGAAGCTTTCATACATAGAGTGACCATCTAAATTTACCCTCTAAACTGAGACACTATCAAAAGGAAAAGGGATGCTTTTTATCATTATGAGGGGACAGTGGGTATAAACTGGTACTGTTCATGCAAACTAGTACACACTGTTGCCCTATTCATAAAAGAAATGTCTTTGTATAGTATTAAAGTAAGAGTTGAAAGATTTCCTAAGTAAAGAAAATATCACACAGTTAAGCTTGGAAGCCTGAGAGAATATGTAGATATGCCTGGCCCATAAAATACTTAGGGGAGGAGTGGCAGAAGATAAGTTTGTAAAGGTAAATTGGGACCAAATGATGTAAGGACCTATGTGCTGTTGTTGTAGGTAATGGGAAGTCTTTGATACTAAGTCTGAGATGGTAAGATTACACTTTTTTCTTGCTTTTTTTGCGATCACTTCCCCTGGCTCTCTCAAAGATGAATGGGTAGGGGCAGGGGAGTCTTACATGCTGATACCACAAGGTCATGGAAAGTATTTGCTGTAGATTAGGAGAGAAAAGATGGTATTCTGAAGAGTGGCAGGAAAGTTGAAAGAATGGAGAAACCCTGGAGATACTTAAATCTTTAGAGATACTTATGTGGGGAAAAGTCACTCTGCTTCCAGGACACCTGCTCCTGGCTTCCTTTCTATCGCACAGACCACTTCCCATCTTACTTGCTAGGTGTTGTCCTCAGTTCGTAAGTGTTAGACTCTTCTCTGTTTGCTCTCACTTTTTCTAAATGGTTTTGTTTTACCCCCATGACTTCACGCTCTGTTTGTATGTTTAGGGCTCCTGAACTTGCATCTTCACCCTAAACATTTCCTCGTAGCTCTAGCTTGTGTCTCAGGCATTTCAGGCTTACCGTGTTAGAGAGCTACACTTTTCATTTTTCACTCCAGACATCCCACTATTCACCATTTTCATGGAAGACATCATTCACTCACTTGTAGAGATAAAAGATCTGGAGTCATCCTTGACTATTCTTTTTCTCATATTTCACATCCAGTGCATCAGTATTTCTCTTGTTCCTTCTTTCTCTCTCTCTCTCTTTTTTAAGATTTTATTTATTTATTTGCCAGAGAGAGCACAAGCAGGGGGAGCAGCAGAGGGAGAAGCAGGAGAAGCTCCCCCGATGAGCAGGGAGCCCAATGCAGGACTCAGTCCCAGGACCCTGAGATCATGACCTGAGCTGAAGGCAGACGCTTAATCAACTGAGCCACCCAGGCATCCCTCTTGTTCCTTCTTTCAGTTGTATATCCTAACTGATATTCCTGATTCAAGGCCATACCTGATTTGGTCCCTAGATTTACCTCTCCTACCTCATTTCCTACTGCTCTCCATCATGGATATGGCATTTCATCTACACTTTTTTTTTTTAGCTGTTTCTTGCACATATTAGGCACCTGTCTCAAGCAGCATTCTTGCTGTTTCCTGTACTCATTACATTCGCTCTCAGATACATGCAAACCTCACTTCCTCACTTAATTTAGGAGCTAGAACTTTCCTTACTGCTTTAAGAATAGTCCCCCCCCCCCCCATCTGACGCTCTCTAACCCATTTTCATGCTTAACCTTTTTAGAGGTACTTATCCCTACTTTACATACGTATGTTTTATTTATTTACTGTTTTCTCTTTCCCACTGGAATGTTAAGCCCAGGAGGATAAAGACTAGTACCTAGAATAATGCTAATAATAAGTAGTAGGCATTTCATAAATCTTGTATTTCATAGAATCTAAGGGCATGCCCTTAGATTTCATGCTCTGTCTGGGCACGCCCCTCTCCCAATACCTCTAACTGTCCACCAAGCTGGAAGCTCCTGCACCCCATATTTTTTGGATTTTACGGGGGCTTCGTCACATAGGCTTGACGGATCATTAACTCCATTTCCAGCCCCTCTCCCCTGTCTGGAGGATGGGGATGGAGAGTGAAAGTTTCAAGCTTCTAATTAGGCCGTGGTCTTACTGGTGACCAGCCCCCAGCTGGGAGCCGTCCAAGCACCCACCCAGATGCGCCTCAGAACAAAAGATGCTCCTAGTGTTCTTATCACTTAGGAAATTACAAGACTTTTAGTGGCTCTGTGCCAAGAACGGGGGGCAGAGTTACCTCACACAAGCCCAACAGTAACCGTATCCGTAGTTCAGGAGGGCTGCCCACGCTTCACCTTCATACTGCTGCTCAGTGCAGCATCACAGTGTGCATTCTGCCGCATTACGTTCCTGTTCTCTGGGGTCAAATGAAAGGTCTCCTTTTGAAATAGGAGTCTGTTCTGTTCGCCCCCCCCTTTTCAGTTAAAACAGTCTAAAAACTTTTCAATTTTTAAGAAAATAGAAAATGTTTAAATATATGTAAAAACGTAAAGAATAGAACAACGAACAGCTTATATAACTACCATCTTCAGTTAACAATACATTTTGCCATATTTGCTTCATTGGTATGTAGCATATGCGTAGTTTTTCTGAACCATTTCAAAGTAAGCTTTAGACTTCTAGGTACTTAAGATTTGCTGTTGGGCAGACTAATGCCCCTTCCCCCAAGATAGCCACTTTCTAATTACTAGAACCTGTGAATATTTTCCACTTCCCTGGCTAAGGGGAATTAAGATAGCAGATGGAATTAAGGTTGCTAATCAGCTGACCTTAAAATAAGGATAGTAGTCTGTATTGTCCAGGTGGGCCCAGTGTAATCACAAGGGTCCTTAACATGGAAAAGGGCAGAAGAGAGTCAGGAAGATGACAGTTTGGTTTGGGGGCGAGGGGGGCGTCATTGACGACTTTGAAGATGGGAGAAATGGCCATGAGCTGGGAAAAGCAGTATCTAGCTTATAAGAGGCAAGTCTCCAGAAGGAATGTAGAAGACCTGTCTGCCGATGCCCTGAATTTAGCCCAGCAAGACCCATTTCAAACTTCTGACTTCCAAACTATAGGATAATAAATTTGCACTATTGAAGCCACTGACTTTGTAATAGTTTCTTACAACAACCATAGAAAACTTATACAGTTGCTTCTCCAAAAAAATAAAAACGATTTCCGGGGTGCCTGGGTGGCTCAGTTGGTTAAGCAACTGCCTTCAGCTCAGGTCATGATCCTGGAGTCCTAGGATCGAGCCCACGTCGGGCTCCCTGCTCAGTGGGGAGTCTGCTTCTCCCTCTGACCCTCTCCCCTCTCATGTTCTCTCTCACTCTCTCTCTCTCAAATAAATAAATAAAATCTTAAAAAAAAAAAGTTAAAAAAAAAATAAAAACGATTTCCTATACAACCACAGTACCCTTTTTTCATAACAACTTTTGAAGAGACCAGTCTCTCCCTGTAACATCATCTGCATTTTGGATTTGTCATATTGTTTCCATGTGGTACCATTTAGCTTGCTTTCTGATTCTCTGTATCTCTTGTAAAGTGGACTTCATTGTGAAGGTTACATGTTTTTGGCAAAAATACTTCGTGGAGGATACTGTGTACTTTATACTGTATCCTAGCAGGAGGCGTATCATATCTGATAGTCTCACTGTTTGCACTGCCATATTCGATCCCTGGGTTAAGGTGACAGCAAGATCTCTCCATTGTGAAAGTATGTTTTTCCCTTTGCACTTAGCAGTCTGTGGAGTTATTTTGTTTATTGAAGCTGGGAGGCCTATCTGCTCTGAAAAGATACTAAAGTAGTTATTATAAATAAAAAATTTACACTTTCAGATTGTCATTTTTTACTCTGGAGTATGGCAGACCATATAACCTTAAAATCCTTTGTAATTCCATTACGAAACACCTAGTAATACTGGGTAAAGTGTGACAGACTTTTTTTTTTTTTTAAACAAACTTCCTTTTAAATGCATAGCTAAGCCTGAAAGAAATAAGGAAAATCCTCAGGGGCAACAAATGAAAGGGGAACTGAGAATGAGCAGTGTGTATGGACTTAATGCCGTGACCGTTCTGGGGGCTTTTCTAGTCTCAGGAACCAGAAGACTTGCTTTTTAATGCTTTTTTAATGCTCTAATGCTTGGGGTCCAGAGACAAAGCATTAGGCCTGGAGCAGAGTTAGAGATGAGAATCCCCTTATAAGGCTTCTGCTCTCATGGCAGAGATGACCTTAATAAAAAAATCCCATTCCCTAGTTCAAAGAAACCAGGAAACTTCTGTCACACTCTGGGTTCTCATTAGGGATGGGTGGGAATATGCCCTGAAAATTTAAGTATGGGCCTGCACTCATATAGGTTTAAATTATTTTCATCTGGAGAAAACCAAGCCGAGAAATAAATATAAAAAATTATTCAGAACCCTTTATTCCCTCGGGGTAACTGGCAGAAGCATATAAAAAACTACTCTGGAGGAACAAGTCCACAATCCAAATAACACAGGATTCCTACAGATAAAGTCCCAATGAAAACAAGGCTCACAATAAAAAATGACAAAAAGTACAAGAAACAATTCATTTACCATGAATAAGAATCACTGTTATAGGGGCGCCTGGGTGGCTCAGTTGGTTAAGCGACTGCCTTCGGCTCAGGTCATGATCCTGGAGTCCTAGGATCGAGTCCCGCATCGGGCTCCTTGCTCAGCAGGGAGTCTGCTTCTCCCTCTGACCCTCCCCCCTCTCATGCTCTCTCTCTATCTCATTCTCTCCCAAATAAATAAATAAAATCTTTAAAAAAAAAAAAATCACTTATAAAAATCAGTAGGAGCTGAAACTTCAGATAATAAATCTCTTGATTATAGCTTATAAAATAAGTATATTTAAACTACTAAGTACAAAGATTTTGAAAGAATAGAAAAAATAATTTGGGGGAGACAGATTTGAAAAAAGAACCAAATAGAATATCTAAAACTGCAGAATATGGTCTTCTATTTAGCAGGCCAGGCACTGAGTGAAATAGAAAAAAAACAAAACAAAAAAAACCTCCCAAGGAGCTTAACATTTTAGTGGGTGGAAAACAGTCCACCAAATATCAATGTGGAATATTAGTCATAAAAAGGAAGGAAATCTTGCCTTTTTCGACAACATGGTTGGACCTTGGGGGCATTATTCTCAGATAAGTGAGACAGAGAAAAGTACCATCTCACTTACATGTGGAATCTAAACAAAACAAAAAACTCACAGAGAACAGATTAATGGTTGCTTGTGGGGGTGGGTGGATGAAGTGGGTGAAGCTGCTCAAAAGGTACAAACTTCTAGTTACAAAATAAATAAATTACAGAGATGCTTTTTAATCATGGAGATGCAGTGTACAGCACGGCGTGACCATAGCTAACGATACTGTGTTCCAGGGGCGCCTGGTGGCTCAGATGGTTGAGCGTCTGCCTTCGGCTCAGGTCATGATCCCGGGGTCCTGGGATTGAGCCCCGCATCGGGCTCCCTGCTCGGCGGGGGGTCTGCTTCTCCCTCTGCCGCTCCCCCTGCTTGTGCTCTCCCTCTCTCTCTCTCTGGCAAATAAATAAATAAAATCTTAAAAATACTGTATTACATATTTGAAAGTTACTAAGTTTTTTTCCAAGATTTTATTTATTTGACAGAGGGAGAGAGAGGAAGAGTACAAGCAGGGGGAGCGGAAGTCAGAGGGAGAAGCAGGGTCCAGGCTGAGCAGGGAGTCGGATGTGGAGCTCAGTCCCAGGACCCTGAGATCATGACCTGAGCGGAAGGCAGACGCTTAACCAGCTGAGCCACCCAGGCGCCCCTAAGCGAGTGGATCTTAAAAGTTGTCATCACAAGAAAAAATTTAACTGTATGGTGATGGATAGTAAGACTTATTGTGGTCATTATTTCACAACATGTACAAATGAAAGGTCATTATGTAGATTTGAAACTAATATGCTATATGTCAACTATATCTCAATTAAAAAAAAAAAGGGCAGGGCGCCTGGGTGGCTCAGTTGGTTAAGCGACTGCCTTCGGCTCAGGTCATGATCCTGGAATCCTGGGATCGAGTCCCGCATCGGGCTCCCTGCTCAGCAGGGAGTCTGCTTCTCCCTCTGACCCTCCTCCCTCTCATGCTCTCTGTCTCTCATTCTCTCTCTCTCAAATAAATAAATCAAATCTTTAAAAAAAAAA
>NC_138374.1:138133090-138221652 GCF_054177405.1 Leptonychotes weddellii
TCTCATGCTGTTTCTCTCTCGCTCGCTCTCTAAAAAATAAATAAAATCTTTAAAAAAAAAAAAAAAAGTTCCCCAGCCCCCTCATGTTCTTCTTATTTATTCTTTTTTTTTTTTTTTTTTAAGATTTTATTTATTTATTTGAGACAGAGAGCATGAGAGGGAGGAGGGTCAGAGGGAGAAGCAGACTCCCTGCCGAGCAGAGAGCCCGATGCGGGACTCGATCCCGGGACTCCAGGATCATGACCTGAGCCGAAGGCAGTCACTTAACCAACTGAGCCACCCAGGCGCCCATATTCTATTTTTAATTTGAGGTAATTTTTATTACTAGGTCTTCTGGTTCATTAATCTTTTTTTTCTGTAATAACTAATCTGTTAGTATCATCCAGTGTGTTTTAACATCTTTATTGAGATATATTTTACATACCACAGAATTCACCTATTAAGAGTGTACAGTTTGGGGCACCTGGGTGGCTCAGTCATTAAGCGTCTACCTTCGGCTCGGGTCATGATCCCGGGGTGCTGGGATCGAGCCCCACAGGGGCCTCCCTGCTCCACGGGGAGTCTGCTTCTCCCTCTCCCCCTGCTTGTGTTCCCTCTCTCGCTGTCTCTCTCTGTCAAATAAATAAATAAAATATTAAAAAAAGAAAGAGTGTACAGTTTAATGGTTTTAGTATATTCACAGAGTTGTGCAACTATCCACACACTCTTAAGATTAGAACATTTTCATCACCCCAAAAAGAAACCTCTGGGGTGCCTTGTGGCTCAGATGGTTAAACATCTGCCTTTGGCTCAGGTCATGATCTCTGGGTCCTGAAATTGAGTCCTATGTTGGGCTCTGCTCAGCAGGAAGTCTGCTTCTTCTCCCTTTCCCCCTGCCCCCACTCATGCTCACTCTCTCACTCTCAAATAAATAAATAAAAAATCTTCCCCATCCCCGAATAAATAAAAAATCTTAAAAAAAAAAGAAAGAAACCTCTGACCCATCAGCAAACATTCTCATTTTGACCTTCTCTTCAGCTCTAGGCAACCACTAGTCTACTTTCTGTTTCCATTGACTTGCCTATTCTGGACTTTTCACATAAGTAGAATCATACAATAGATGGCCTTTTGTGACTAACTTCCTTCACTTAGGTAATGTTTTTAAGGTTCATCTGTGTTGTAATTCTTATCAGTACTTCATTCCTTTTTGTGACCATATAATATTCCATTGTACAGATACACGACATTTTGTTGATTCATCAGTTGATGGACATTTGGGTTGTTTCCACTTTTTGGCTATTAAGAATAATGCTGTGGTGACCATTGGTGTACAAATTTTTTTAAAAATAAATGTGGGGGGGTTTTATTTCTTTAAAGATTTTATTTATTTATTTGACAGAGACACAGCGAGAGAGGGAACACAAGCAGGGAGAGTGGGAGAGGGAGAAGCAGGCTTCCCGCCGAGCAGGGAGCCCGATGCGGGGCTCGATCCCAGGACCCTGGGACCATGATCTGAGCCGAAGGCAGATGCTTAATGACTGAGCCACCCAGGCACTCCCGGTGTACAAATTTTTGTGTGGAAATAATGTTTTCAATTCTCTTGGGTATATGCCTAACAGTGGAATTGGTGGGTCATATAGTAACTCTGTGTTTAACTTTGTGAGGAACTGCCAGGCTCTTTTCCACACTGATTGTACCATTTTCTATTCCCACCAGCAGTGTGTGAAGATTCCAGTTTCTCTACGTGCTCCTCAACACTTACTGTGTTTTTTGTGATCGGTATCTCTGCAGCTCTCACCTCTGTGGTACTCTGTCCTTTCACTGTACTTCCTCTCCATCTCTTCTGCTCACAAGTCTGCCTGGCTCTGCCTCAATCCCCCCTGCCCACACCTTGTCCTAGAAGTTCTCTCAAGACAATAAATGAGGGCAGTTGTCAGCTTACCTTGTTTATTTCCTGTTCCTGTGGGATCACTGCCTTTGTTGCCTGATGTCCAGTGTCTTGAAAACCTCATTTCGTGTATTTTTGTCTGGGGGGTTGTTATTTCAGGTGGGAGGGTAAATCCAGCCCTGTTAACACCATCTTGGCCAAAAGTAGACTTTGCAGCATTACACATCAACAAATTGATGCTTAATGTTGAACTGGAGAGTGGATTACTAAATTGTGTCTTTTTGCAATGGAGTTCTACACAGCAGTTAAAACAAATGAACTAGAGCTTCATACATTTACTTGGATAAATTTTAAATATTAAGAAAATGAACATTGAAAGGCAAATGGAAGAGGATATGTACAAGAGCTACTTTTAAGCTATAATTTATAAAAAATATACAGACCATGCTATATATTATTTAAAGATATATATGGAATAATCTTACAACAGTATGCATGGAAATGATAACAAATCCATCCTAACAATGCCTTTGTCTGGGGAGAGGAGGAGGAGATAGATAGGCAGTGGTTTGGGACACAGTTATACAGGGTGCTTTGTATCTGTAGTGTTTAGTTTCACTAGAAGTTATGAAGCCACATATATGACAAATGACTGGGGTCTAAATGTATGAAAAACTCTCAAAACTAAACAGTAAAAACAATCCAGTTAGAACACGGCCAGAAGACATGAACAGAGGGTTTTCACAAAAGAGGATTTACAGATGGCAAATAAACACATAGAAAGATACTCAACATCGCTAGCCATTAGGGAAATGCAAATGAAAACTATAGTGAAATATCACTACACACCTCTCAGAATGGCTTAAATTAAAAATAATCACACCAACAAATGCCAGTGAGGAGATGAAGAAACTGGACTTCTCAAACATTGCTATGGGATTAGATGACGGGGGCAGACAATCACAAAAAACACTGGAAAACACATCGACGGTTTCTTACAAAACTAAACATAATAATTTGCTGTATTACTCAGCATTCACACTCTTAAGCATTTATCCCAGAGAAATGAAAACTTAAGTTTCTGTAGAAACTTGTATGTTAATGTTCATAGCAGCTTTATTTATCATGGCAAAAAAAAAAAAAAAAAAAAACCCAAAAACTAGAAACAACTCAGTTGTCCTTCAGCAATGGAATAAATAGGGTACATTCATTCCATGGACTACTAGTTGGCAATATAAAGGAACAGACTATTAGTACATGCAACAATTCGGATGAATCTCAAGGGAATTCTACTAAAAGCCATTTTAAAAAAGCCAACCCCAGGATTGCCTGGGTGGCTCAGTCAGTTAAGCGTCTCACTCTTGGTTTTGGCACAGGTCATGATCTGGGGGTCCTGGGATCAAACCGTGCATCAGGCTCTGCACTCAGTGTGGGTTCTACTTGGGATTCTCTCTCTCCCTATGCTTCCGCCCCTCCTGCTCATGCTGTCTCACTCACGCTCGCTCTCTCTCAAAATAAATCTTTTTAAAAAGTCGGTGGGGGGAGGCGCCTGGGTGGCTCAGTCATTAAGCGTCTGCCTTCAGCTCAGGTCATGATCCCAGGGCCCTGGGATCGAGCCCCGTGTTGGGCTCCCTGCTCAGCAGGAAGCCTGCTTCTCCCTCTCCCACTCCCCCTGCTTGTGTTCCCTCTCTCACTATCTCTCTCTCTCTCTGTCAAATAAATAAAATCTTTAAATAAATAAAGATAAAATTTTAGATATGGAAAACAGATTGATCACCAGGGTTTGGGATGTAATTTGGGGGAGGGCAGTAAGAGGGTAGATATGTTTATAAAAGGGCAACATGAGGGATCCTTGAGGTGACGGAACTGTTCTCTATCTTGACTATGGTGGATACATGCACCTACAAATGTGATAACATTGTATATAACTAAATAAGCACAAATATATCCAAGTAAAACTGGGAAAGATCTGTAGATTTTTTTTTTTAAGATTTTATTTATTTGAGAGAGAAAAAGCGAGCACAAGCAGGGGAGTGGCAAAGGGAGAGGGAGAAGCAGGCTCCCCACACAGCAGGGAGCCCAATGTGGAGCTCAATCCCAGGACCCTGGGATCATGACCTGAGCCAAAGGCAGGCGCTTAATGGACTGAGCCACCCAGGAGTCCCAAGATCTGTAGATTGTATCAATGTTGATATCCTGGTCATGGTGCCATATAATAGTTCAGTGTTACCATTGGAGGAAACTAGGTAAAGGGTACATGGAATCTTTCCTGCATGATTTCTTGAAACTTCATATGAATCTACAATTACCTCAAAAAGTTAAATCAAAAAATAAAATAGAAGCAAAATGTTAAGATTTGACCTTTGTTTATTATCCTCTATATATATCTCCTTGCTTGAAATATTTTATAATAAAGAGAACATGTACTTTCTTCATGTGTACAGTAAAATTCTCCTTAACTCCATGTTGTGATCATTTGGAAGATAGGTCAGAGAGCGAGAAATCAGAAAAAATACTGGAAACAATAAGAAATGAAGGTATTTTTTGCTCACTTACTAATATTCATTTAAAAGTCTTTGGATATGGGGGTACCTGAAATATGACTCTTGATCTCGGGGTTGTGAGTTCGAGCACCACATTGGGTGTAGAGGTTACTAAAAAAAAAAAAGTCTTTAAATTTAACTTTTTTTTTTTTTTTAGATATACTTAGAGCGTGCGCATGCGTTGGGGGGGCAGAGGGAGGGAGACAAGCAGACTCCCCGTTGAGTGGGGAGCCTGACACCGGGCTTGATCCCAGGACCCCGAGATCATGACCTGAGCTGAAATCAAGAGTTGGAGGCTTAACCGACTGAGCCACCCAGACACCCCAAAAGTCTTTAAATTTTAAAAAGTATTAGAATTTATAAGAAGGATATATATATTTTATGTATTTATATGAATATATATCTCATGTGTGTATTATATATAATATGTATGAAGTACTTAAACAAAAAACAAGCTCCACACCCAGTGTGGGGCTCAAATGCATGGCCCCAATATCAAGAGTTCAGTGCTCCTCCGACTGAGCCAGCCAGGTGTCCCAAAACAACTTATTTTTTATGTGTTAAGTAACTGATCTTCAACAAAGCAGGAAAGAATATCCAATGAAAAAAAGACAGTCTCTTCAACAATTGGTGTTGGGAAAATTGGACAGCCACATGCAGAAGAATGAAACTGGACCACTTTCCTATACCATACACAAAAATAAATTCAAAGTGGATGGAAGACCTAAATGTGAGACAGGAATCCATCAAAATCCTAGAGGAGAACACAGGCAACAACCTCTTCGACCTCAGCTGCAGCAACTTCTTGTTAGACACGTCTCTAAAGGCAAGGGAAACAAAAGCAAAAATGAACTATTGGGACTTCATCAAGATAAAAAGCTCCTACAGGGGCGCGTGGGTGGCTCAGTCGTTAAGCGTCTGCCTTCGGCTCAGGTCATGGTCCCAGGGTCCTGGGATCGAGCCCCGCTTCGGGCTCCCTGCTCGGCGGGAAGCCTGCTTCTCCCTCTGACCCTCCTCCCTCTCATGCTGTCTTTCATTCTCTCTCTCTCAAATAAATAAAATCACTTAACGTACAAGTGTTGTGTTGTGTTCCCCCTGCTTGTGTTCCCTCTCTCGCTGTGTCTCTCTCTGTCAAATAAATAAAATCTTTAAAAAAAACCAAAAAACAAAACTCCTGCAGAGCAAAGGAAACAATCAACAAAACCAAAAGACAGCCTACAGAATGGAAGAAGGTATTTGCAAGTGACCTCTCTGATAAAGGGCTGGTATCCAAGATCTATAAAGAACTAATCAAACTCAACACCCAAAAAACAAATCCAGTCAAGAAATGGGCAAAAGACATGAGTAGACAACTTTTTCAAAGAAGACATACAAATGGCCGACAGACACATGAAAAGATGCTCAACATCACTCATCATCAGGGAAATCAAAACCACTATGAGATACCATCTCAAACCAGTCAGAATGGCTAAAACTAACAAGTCAGGAAACAACAGATGTTGGTGAGGATGCGGAGAAAGGGGAACCTCCTACACTGCTGGTGGGAATGCAAGCTGGTGCAGCCAGTGTGGAAAACATATGGAGGTTCCTCAGAAGTTAAAAATAGAGCTACCCTACAACCCAGCAATTGCACTACTAGGAATATATCCAAAGGATACAAACATGGTGATTTGAAGGGGGCACCTGCACCCCAATGTTTAGAGCAACAGTGTCCTCAATAGTCAAAATATGGAAAGAGCCCAGATGTGCATCAACAGATGAATGGATAAAGTTGTGGTATATATATACAATGGAATATTACTCAGCCATCAGAAAGAATAAAATCTTGCCATTTGCAGTGATGTGGATGGAACTAGAGTGTACTATGCTAAGCGAAATAAGTCAGAGAAAGACAAATACCATATGATTTCACTCATATGTGGAATTAAGAAACAAAACAGAGGATCATAGGGGAAGGGAAGGAAAAATATGATAAAAACAGAGGGGCGCCTGGGTGGCTCAGTCGTTAAGCGTCTGCCTTCAGCTCAGGTCATGATCCCAGGGTCCTGGGATCGAGCCCCGCATCGGGCTCCCTGCTCAGCAGGAAGCCTGCTTCTCCCTCTGACCCTCCCCCCTCTCATGCTCTCTCTCTCTCATTCTGTCTCAAATAAATAAATAAAATCTTTAAAAAAAAAAAAAAAAGATAAAAACAGGGAGGCAAACCAAAAGAGACTCTTAAATATAGAGAACAAACTGAGGGTTGCTAGAGGGGAGGCGGGTGGGGGGATGGCCTAGATGGGTGATGGGCATTGAGGAGGGCACTTGCTGTGATGAGCACTGGGTGTTGTACGTTAAGTGATGAATCGCTGAATTCTACTCTTGAAACCAGTACTACACTATGTGTTAACTAACTTGAATTTAATTTTTTTTTTAAAGGAGTACCATTTTGCTTTTATATAACTATAGGCTTAAATTTCATCATTTTTGAAAATTGGTGTCTTTCTTTCTTTCTTTCTTTTTTTTTTTGAGTAGGCTTGACACCCAGCATGGGGCTCAAACTCACAACACCAAGATCGAGAGTCCCATGCTCTACCGACCAAGCTGGCCAGGTGCTCGGACAATTGGGGTTTTCTAACTTAACTGACAACTAAAATTTTTCTGTTAATCCTCTGATGTGACTAATTGGGAAAGCGAATATAAAGAGCCTTGTACACTGCCTGGTGAAGAGCAGGCGTTCAGTAGATGTTAATTTAGTTTGCTCATCCTCCCCATCCCTCTGTCCTCTTTTCTCTCAGGATCCTCTCAGTCTTTGCTGCAGACCTGGATTCTGGTTTGGGGTTTTGACAGTGAGATGAAAACCTGACGAGCATGGGTCTGGAGCTGCGCCACTACCGGGCCATTCTTATTGTTACAGCCGTCAACAGCAGGTTTAGAGCCGGGCATTTTTCTGCTGTAATTGTTAGACATAATTAACTACTCTCTTGGAACGCTCCTTTAGTTTGTTGATATGTCGTTTTCCTAGTTTTCCCCCAGCTCTCTGGCCATTTCTTAGTTTCCTCTGACCAACCAACCCTTAAATGTAGGTATTGCCCAAGGTTCTATGCTTGACCCTCTTTTCTTGTGACTCTATTTTTTTCTGGGCAATTTGACTTATTGCCCATACATTACTTCCATTACCTCCTCTTCTGTTCAAATAGATCTCCAGCTCTGGCCTGAGCGCTGGCTCTTTAGTTTGTTTGCCATGTATCCACCTGTTTATTGGATATATCCACCTTGATTTCACATTGGCACTTCTGAGTTTTCCGTTAAGATATTTTCAGTTTAGGTAACAGAAACCCTAGCTCAAACTGGCTTACACATTAAGAGAGTGTATTGGCCTGTGGAACTGGAATCCAGAAACTGGCCTCGGGGCAGTTTGGTGTGTGGCACGGCTCTGTGACTAGTCCTGTGTCCATGCTGCTTTGCGGTATCCACTTCATCTGCCGGCTGCCTGCCTCCCCTCATGTGTTGGTACTTCCGGGAGCACCGGGCCAGGACTGCGTCGTCTCACAGTCACATTCAGTAGAGGAGAATATAGGACCAGATAGGACCTGGTGACCAAGATTGAAGTCACGAAAAGTCAGGGAAGATTCCCAGGCTTCTAGCTTTTGTCTGTGGATGAGTTCAGTTCTCTTCATTGAAGTGTAAGTGAAAGAAGCAGGCTATAAGAAGGCAGAGAAGATGGGTTCACGTGAACAAGTACTTATTTTAGTTACATGCACATCTTCTCCTATCAGAATGAAATTGTTAAAAGACAGTGACCTAGGGGCGCCTGGTGGCTCATTCATTGGGTGTCTGCCTTCAACACAGGTCATGATCCCAGGGTCCTGAGATCAAGCCCTACATCGGGCTCCCTGCTCCATGGGAAGCCTGCTTCTCCCTCTCCCACTCTCCCTGCTTGTGTTCCCTCTCTTGCTGTGTCTCTCTCTCTCTGTCAAATAAGTAAATAAAATCTTAAAAAAAAAGTGACCTAATCTTTTTCATCTTTATTCCTACCAGCTAACCGTGAACTTGGCATATAGTATACTTAATATTTGTGGGGGATGGATGGATGTGCACATTCATGAATACCCAACATTGCTTCCTAAGATTATCCAGCTTTGATACATCAATCTGTATAACAGACTTCTGAAGTGAGCTAGTCCTGCATAGGAATCCCAGGTTCACTGTCTATAGTCCTAGCATACTTGATTTAACATTTTCCCTTCTGTAATGTAGGGATAAGACCACTTAGTAACTTGTTGAGATTTAAATGAGAACACATGGGGCACCTGGGTGGCTCAGTCCGTTAAGCATCTGCCTTTGGCTCAGGTCATGATCCCAGGGGATGAGCCCACCCCCACTTCTGGCTCCCTGCTCAGCTCTCCCTCCCCCAGCACATGCTCTCTCGCTCGCTCTCCTTCTCAATCTTTTAAAAAGGCAAAATACAACACTTATTTTATAGAATTTTTAAAGTTTTATTTTAAGCGGGCTCCACACTGAATATGGGGCTTGAACTCACGACCCTGAGATTGATGAAGCAACACATGCTCTACTGACGGAGCCAGTCAGGCACCCCGATTTTGCAGAATTTTTGTTTTGCTTTTTTGGAGAAGAATTTTTGTGTGATAAATTTACATTGAGTATTATTTTCACAGCTTTTTTTTTAAAGATTTTATTTATTTGACACAGAGACAGAGCACAAGTAGGCAGGCAGAGGGAGAGGGAGAAGCAGGCTTCCCACCGAGCAGGGAGCCTGATTCGGGGCTCGATCCCAGGACCCTGGGATCATGACCTGAGCTGAAGGCAGACGCTTAACGACCGAACCACCCAGGTGCCCCTGTTTTCACAGCTTTATTGGAGTATAATTTTAAGTCTATGTTTGTGATTTTTTTTTTTTTTTAGAGATTTTATTTATTTACTTGACACAGAGCACAAGTACGGGGAGTGGCAGGGAGAGGGAGAAGCAGGCCCCTGATGTGGGACTTGATCCCAGGACCCCGAGATCATGACCTGAGCCGAAGGCAGACACTTAGCCGACTGAGCCACCCAGGTGCCACCAAGAACTTTTTCTTCATCCCAGAGATTCTGTTCCCATTAAATAATAGCTCCTCACTGCCCTGTCTCCACTTGCAGTCACGGGTAGCCTCTAATCTACTTTCTGTCTCTGTGAATTTGCCTATTCTAGGTACCTCATGTAAGTGGAACCATAAAATATTTGTCCTTCTGCGTGTGACTTCACTTTGCATGTTATTTTCAAGATTCATCCATGTTTTACTGGATTTTGAGGCAGAATGGCTAGATCAGTAAAAAGCAAGGAAAATTTGGTCAGAGTTCTCAAGGCATCTCTTGGGAAAGATTACTTACCTTAGACATTCAAATATCTGTTTCCAGGGCACCTGGGTGGCTCAGTCGTTAAGCTTCTCCCTTCAGCTCAGGTCACGGACCCAGGGTCCTGGGATCGAGCCCTGCATCGGGCTCCCTGCTCCACGGGAAGCCTGCTTCTCCCTCTCCCACTCCCCCTGCTTGTGTTCCCTCTCTCACTGTGTTTCTCTCTGTCAAATAAAATATTTAAAAATATATATATATGTTTAAAAAAAAGTATGTTTCTGGTTTCTCCCAACTTCTAGTGTATCTGTTTATTTCATTGGAGTATACTGGGGGGGGGAGGTATTTGAGCAGTGTTCAATTGTTTGTATAACCATATGAGAAGCCGGGATGATGATGGCGTCCCAGACTCCCTTCAACTCTAGGTTATTGAAGTTTTGTTGCTTTGTTATATATTTTCAGTGCTCATGAATATAATTTGCCCCAAAACTTGGAACACTGTGCCATATTAATTTGCATTTATGTTTCTTGCTGTGTACTTTTCTGGAGTATTTTTTGCATCTAGGTGTATGATCAGTTGAGTAACAGACTTTTCCCACCTGCAACTTCCTAATGGACCTCTCAGTATGAGATGCTTTGTTTTTTTAAAGATTTTATTTATTTATTTATTTGAGAGGGAGAGGGAGAAGCAGACTCCCCACTGAGCAGAGCGCCTGATGTGGGACTCGATCCCAGGACCCTGGGATCATGACCTGAGCCGAAGGCAGATGCTTAACTGACTGAGCCATCCAGGTGCCCATCAGTATGAGATGTTGATCAAGTTCCCTGGAACACTGTTACTGTGGAGTTGGGACTTCACTTTTGATGTTCTGTAGCATTCAGCTTTCCAGTTTCCACCTTGTGGGTATTTTTCAGAAGTAAACCACTTCAGAAATAACATAAATCAAAATACC
The DNA here is from genome assembly GCF_054177405.1 of Leptonychotes weddellii. Classification (NCBI taxonomy): domain Eukaryota; kingdom Metazoa; phylum Chordata; class Mammalia; order Carnivora; family Phocidae; genus Leptonychotes; species Leptonychotes weddellii. The sequence goes on from NC_138374.1 coordinate 138,143,779, forward strand.
AGATCTTTAGGGGGACCTGTAGCTAAAGACTGTTTGTATATTCTATAATACGTCTCCTATCTGAAGCTGTTAAAACTAAGAGGATATGGAGAAGTTGGAACCTCATGTGCTGCTGGTGGTGACGTAAGATGGTAGGGCCCCTTTGGAAAGCAGCCCAACACTTTTTCTAAGTGTTGAACAAAGGGCTACCATGCAGCCCAGCAGTTCGCTCCCAGGTCTTTACACAGGAGAACTGAAAACATGTTCATACAAAAACTTGCACACAAAAGTTCATAGCAGCATTGTTCATAATAGCAAAAAGTAGGGGAGAAAACAAATGTCCATCAGTTGATAAATGGATAAACAAAATACATCTATACAAATGGAATATCATTTGGACATAAAAAGGTACAAAGTAATAACAGGCTACAAACATGAATGAACCTTAAAAACATGATGCTCAGTGAAAACCAGTCACAAAAAAACCCACACATATTATATGGTTCCATTTATGTGAAAAGTCCAGGGGTGCCTGGGTGGCTCAGTCAGTTAAGCATCCAACTCTTGATTTCGGTTCAGGTCGTGATCTCTCAGGGTCATGAGATCAAGCCTCACATCTCCCTCTGCGCTGGGCGTGGGGTCTGCTTAAGATTCTCTCCCTGTGGGGTGTCTTGGTAGCTCAGTCATTAAGCGTCTGCCTTCCAGGGGCACCTGGGTGGCTCAGATGGTTGAGCGTCTGCCTTCGGCTCAGGTCACGGTCCCAGGGTCCTGGGATTGAGCTCCACATCGGGCTCCCTGCTCAGTGGGGAGCCTGCTTCTCCCTCTCCCACTCTCCCTGCTTGTGTTCCCTCTCTCATCGTCTCTCTCTCTCTCTCTGTCAAATAAATAAATAAATAAAATCTTTAAAAAAAAAATATTCTCTCCCTGCCCCTCCCCCCTCTCGCACACACTTGCTCTGTCTCTCCCCCTCCTTCTCAAAAAAAAAAAAAAGTCAAAATTAGCAAATTTAGAGACAGAAACTAAATTAGTTGAGGACAGAGATGTGGGCAGAGAGACTGCTAATGGGTATGGGTTTTTTAGGGGGTAGATGATAATGTTCTAATATTGATTGTGGTGATGATTACAGTTCTGTGAATACAGAAAAAACCATTAAAATGCACACTTTTTTTAAACATTTATTTGAGAGCACCCATACACGAGACGTGGGAGGGCGAAAGGGAGAGAAGAGAATCCTCAAGCAGACTTCCCTCTGAGCGTGGAGCCCAGTGTGGGGCTCCATCCAGGACCCTGAGATCAGGACCTGAGCCAAAATCAAAAGTTGGCCACTTAAAAAACAGCTGAGCCATCCAGGCACCCCAAAGTGTGTGCTTTAAATAGGTGGATTATGTGATCTGTGAATTAACATCTCAGTAAAGCTAATCTTTTTAAAAAGAGAATTAAGAACTATTGCCCAGGGACGGCCAGGGTGGCTCAGTCGGTTAAGCATCTGCCTTTGGCTCAGGTCATGATCTCAGGTTCCTGGGATCGAGTCCCGCATCGGGCTTCCTGCTCGGCTGGGAGTCTGCTTCTCCCTTGCTCTCTGCCCCTCCCCCACCCCCCACTTGTGCTTGCCCTCTCTCAAATAAATAAATAAAATCTTTAAAAAGAAAGAAAAGAAGAAACATTACCCAAAAATTCAGAGATCTGGCTTCTTTTTTTCTGATCTCCAAAATGTCTGTTTCCTTTTGTTGGATTTTTTTTTTTTTTTGTCCCAGGAAAGGATCAAATAGCTCTTATTTTACTCCTCACTACAAGAAGGAAGATGCCTCAAACACAAACCTATTTTTCTTTGCAAGAGTACCAGTTAACATTGGTAGTGTTCTCTGTCCTCCTACTTGAGTCTGTGAATTATTGGGTCTGATCTCATGTCTTAGGTATAGAAGTCATAACCCTAGGGTATAGAAATTAAATTTTGTTGAGCATCTTCTGAGTCCCCACTTTCACAGATAAAATTGAGATTTAGGGGGATGCCTGGGTGGCTCAGTTGGTTAGGCGACTGCCTTCGGCTCAGGTCATGATCCTGGAGTCCCGGGATCAAGTCCCGCATCGGGCTCCCTGCTCGGCGGGGGGTCTGCTTCTCCCTCTGACCCTCTTCCCTCTTGTGCTGTCTCTCATTCTCTCTCTCAAATAAATAAAATCTTTAAAAAAAAAAAAATTTGAGATTTAGGGAGGTAAAGTAACTTATTAAATATTTGACCTTATAAAAGTAATTAGCAGTTTGATCCTATGTTTCTATGATTCAAAAAACGTTCTTTCCAGTGCCTCATTGCTGTTTCTTACCAGGAAAACAGCCCTGGATTTAAAAGTATGGAAGAAATTCTGCATTTAGATTTTGTTAGCATAAAAAATCAAAGTGAGAGGGAAAATGATATTTTCTTGCCTTTAATAATTTTGCTGCATAAGTAGAGAAAGTATTACCTTCTATCAGCCTAAACACCTGAGTCTTTCATTAAAGCCAAGTATCTTTTTTTTTTCTAAGTGGGCTCCATGCCCAGTGGGCTTGAACTCACGACCCCAAGATCAAGAGTCACCTGCTCTACCAACTGAGCCAGCAGGGCTCCCCCTAAAGCCAAGTATCTTAAGATATGGAGTCTGTGGGCGCCTGGGTGGCTCAGTCGTTAGGCGTCTGCCTTCGGTTCAGGTCATGATCCCAGGGTCCTGGGATCGAGCCCCGTGTTGGGCTCCCTGCTCCGCGGGAAGCCTGCTTCTCCCTCTCCCACTCCCCCTGCTTGTGTTCCCTCTCTCGCTCGCTCTCTCTGACAAATAAATAAACAAAATCTTTAAAAAAAAAACCAACAACAAACCAACGCATCTGACTTCGAGCATACAGACACAAAAAGCCAGTCACAAAAAAAATGTTTATTTTCTGAGAGATGTAGGCTTTTAATGGACCATCCAGCTGAGTGTAGTGATGATACAGTTAATCTATAGTAAGGAAGATTTCTCGATGACTAGAAAGTAGTTGAAGTTTACTTTCCACTGCTGAAGTTGAGTGGAGAAATCTCCTTTAGTGTAGGTGTTCTGGGAACAGGTAGAAGGTTAGCTCAGTGACCTTTGAACTTCCATGTATCTATGACTTTTTATTTTTTATTTATTTTTTTTTTTTAAAGATTTTTTTTTTATTTATTTATTTGAGACAGAATGAGAGAGACAGAGAGCACATGAGAGGGGGGAGGGTCAGAGGGAGAAGCAGGCTCCCTGCCAAGCAGGGAGCTCGATGCGGGACTCGATCCCGGGACTCCGGGATCATGACCTGAGCCGAAGGCAGTCACTTAACCAACTGAGCCACCCAGGCGCCCTGACTTTTTATTTTTTGAAGTAAGCTCTACACATAATGTGGGGCTTGAACTCACAACCCTGAGATCAAGAGTTGCAAGCTTTACCGACTGAGCCAGCCGGGTGTCCCTATGGTTCTTCTGAGTGCCTCTTCCACTCACCCTAGTTCCTTACAGACTGTTGAAGGGGCTGTGTTCTGATCTCACTTTTATTTTCCTTTCTGTAGGATGGATAGAATGACAGAAGATGCTCTTCGCCTGAACCTGTTGAAGCGAAGCTTGGACCCAGCGGATGAGCGAGATGATGTCCTGGCTAAGCGACTCAAAATGGAGGGGCATGAGGCCATGGAACGCCTGAAAATGCTGGCACTGCTTAAACGGAAGGATCTGGCGAATCTTGAGGTGCCACACGAGTTGCCCACCAAGCAGGATGGCAGTGGCGTCAAGGGCTATGAAGAGAAGCTCAATGGGAATCTCAGGCCTCACGGAGACAACAGGACTGCTGGAAGGCCCGGCAAAGAAAACATCAGTGACGAGCCTGTGGATATGAGTGCAAGGCGGAGGTACGGCGCTGTTCAGCTGCCTCCTGCAGTGGGGTCTCCTCCTAAACTAAGCCTGTGAAAATGGGATGAAATCCAGTGAGAGGAGGTGCTTCTTGAAAGAAGACGTATGTGTGCCATTTGGCTTGACCATGAATTCCTCTCACTTCCAAATGAAACTTGGTGCCTCATCTATCTGCTTAGCACAGAGAATCTTAGAGTTAACACCCTTAAGATAAAGGTCATTTCTGGATGAAGGAGGCACCATAGAGCTGGAAGTGAGGTGATGCGGGCTTCACTCTTAGGGCCATTTTAGGAAGGCAGCAGACTTTCCTTCAGGTCACCCTGAGAGTTTTAGAATCTGTTTGTTACGGAGTTCCCACTTCTGTTACATCCAAAAGCATGGGCCCAGCTTCTCTTTCATGAACAAGGAAATTGTCTTCATGTGCTAATTCTCTGCATTCTTGCTTTGTGCCACTCTCTTCAACCTCTCCATACACAAACATACACACACACTTGTGTGTGTACACTCTCACACGCACACGTTTTCACAGGATTTTTTTCTGGTGCCTGTCAAGGCTGAGTACTTGAAACAGTGAAAGGTACTGGCTGAGGGTGACGACTTCCGGGACAGTGAATCACAGTGTAGACAGCCCTAGCTTTAAGAACATTCAGTTTATTAATAGTTCAGATATAGCTGATAGGGCATGAGAATGATCCTTTAGTGTCCACTTGCCCTTCAGATGGCCTTGCTGAATTTGTCTATGACTGAAGGAGAAAGGAACAGTTAGAGCCTCACCTGGGATTCTTTCTCTAGCTTTAATGTTTACTTACTATCCCAGGATTATTTTTTTAAACCACACCCAATGAGGGAACATTCTTTTTGGTAATAGTATTTAAAACCCTTAGGAAACTTTAAATAAATTCCCTATTGGTCATAAAAGAGGAGAACAATCCTTGGGTAGCTTGGAAGCTATATGTAGTGTCAGCAGAATATTATGAAAATAGATTAATTCTGAGATCCTTTGGGGAAAAAAGAAAGCAGATGAATGAGATCATGCCCCTGAGCAACCCACTTGCCCATAGCCACCGTCACCTTTTTGGAGCAAGTAATGATCCTACTTGACTGGGGAGGAGGAAGAGGACAAATGTTGGATGGATTCCTCACATCCCAAGTTGGCCCTGAAAATGCATTTTTCATGGGAACATTGCTGTACATTTTGGTGAGATCTCAGTAGTGCTATTAATTGGTATTGTACTAAATAAGTTTTAAAAATTCTATGTTGAAAAGTCAGACTGTCCTGAAAACCCTACCATTGCATTTAATTTTATTTTAGGGATGAACTTTTGAAACTTGATCCTCTGGAAACCGGGAACTGTTTTTAATAGTCTCCAGGAAAAGCGGGTTAATGTAAACTATCTAGATCCCCATTCTACATGGAAAAATAGGCCCCATTGGCCCCTCCCACTCTTCTCCCCTTTCACCAGATATACCGACAGTTATTTACACTTAGCCCCAAGCTTTTTATAAGAATGAACGGGATTGATAGATGGTTCAGCAAGGAGAACAACAGTGTCTTTATCTGGGTAAAAGAAGACAATTTAAAAGCAGAAAGAATGAAGAGCCCCTGACATCAATGATAGCCACATCATAATTGCCTAAATTTTTTTTTGCCATCAGTTGGGCAGGTTACAATGTATATGAAATAAGGTGTGTGTGAAACCAGTGCTTGCTTATATTTTGGAAAGCTAGAGAAACATGGCCATTTTCTATTTAGTTGTTTTTACAACTGGAATGAGGATTAGAAGTTACATAGCTTTTGGGAATGTGCCAGTCTGGGTCGTAAGTGAGGTTAGCAACAATTCAGGGTTTTAGTAATCTCCAACAGGTAAAGCTTCATACTTAAGAACACCAAATAATGTAAATCATATATATATTTGGGAAAGTAGCAAAATAATTTCTGTCCCCGGAAAGCTTAATTAATGAGACCAGAACCTCAAGTCAGATGTAAAAAAACAGTTGAAGAATGAAACAAGACTTGACTTGGGTTTTGCCTTGCCTGTGCTGGTCTGATTATATCCAGGAATAAAATGTCATTTAGTTAGGGTTGTTCTCAGATACAATTCCTTGATAAATGCTGCTCGGTTCCACAGTCTCCATCCAGGAATGTCTCTACCTGTCTTGTTGCTGGGCAGTCCATCAGCAATGGGTGGCATTCATTTGAGCAAGGAGGAATTCTTAGAGATAATATTGATGCATGTATTACAGCCAGGACCAGAATGGAAGGAGCTTTGGACTGTTGATGTAAACAAACACCAGGAAACCAAGTAGAATTAGAAATCCACCAGGTCTCAAAATTAGTCATCTGTGTTAGTGTTAGGGATGGGAGACAGGGATGAAGGAATATAGAAATGAAAAATGAAATCACCAGAAAATAAAATCAAACACTGTGAGGTCTGACCATCATTCCAGCAACTTGGGGTCAGAGAAAGATGGGCTCTTCTCCCTCTCCTGGCTTCTTTTTCTGTAATCTCACATCCTCAGCTTGCCATCTGTGACCAGTGGTTGTAGGGCAATCCAGACAAATGGAATAGTCCCCAGCATAGTCACACATGTCACTCTCTCCCTCTGTTCTATCTTCTCAGCTAAATTTGTTTGATTTTACTAACTCTGTTTTACCCTGTTGAGAAATTGGATGCTCACCCCATCTAGGCAGGGTGCCCTGTTCAAAAAGTATCTATGTCCCAACAGCCGAGAAGAGACCCAGAGAAATGGTAGAGAGGCTCACAGGACTAAAGCTCTGTGGGTGTTAGGGATTCGAGTTTCATGTTTAAGTTACAACTACAAAATTGCTTTAGATCTGTGTATTCCTAACTACACTGAAGATCTCGAGGAAGTAGGTTCTGGGAAGATAATCTTTGAGTTAAGAAATCAGAGAGTTAGAAGATGTGGTCATTGATTTGGGAACCTGAGGCAATTAGAATCTCCAGAATTCAGTGCCATTTTTTATCATCTTAGAAAAACAGGTATGATGCTTTTATGGCTAGCCCCAAAAGACCAAAACTACAATTGTCTAATAAATAAGATTGGGAATACAGGGACCCAGTATGGAAGATTTAGATTTCAAAGTCGTTTCTAGACAGTTTCTTGCTGAAGGAAGATGCTAAGTGGAAGTCTGGCAAGTAGATGCGTTTTGGAGTTTCAGTCCTCCCGAAGGCTGTAGACTTGGCACTGTCCATTCCTTCAAGCAGCTGACAACAGACCTTCTTTTGCCTTAACTCGTGAAAGGACAGACTACCGTTAGGGCTCGTAAAACCTCTTCCGTAAATCCTCGCATAGCCGGGACCGTGTTGTTACGGGTATAGTGAGCTTAGGATCCTCGTTAGCACTGTACTGTCTATACGTCAGCTCTCCCGCCTTTGCCCTTCCAGCGAGCGGTTTCCTTCTTGAGCCTCTACGTGACTAATGAGACAACCCAAAGGAGAGTGAGATATAGGGGGAAACATTCAGAATTTTGATTCAGATCGACGTGATAAGAACACTCAGCTCTTACTCCCATTTCTGAAGCCAGTCACTGTGTGTGTGTCTTGTCCCTACACAAGGAAATCAGATGGAAAGTACTGTGACTGAGGCTTTAGCACCACTTCTGTCTTGGTATTTTCTTCATCCTAGGATTTGAATCCCCTGGGTGAATTGGGACAGACCTAAGTTCCCTTGAATTTCTTTGTTCAGTAGAAAAAAAGTTTTAACTTTTCTGTGAACCTGCACTGTTGAAATACCTTAATGTTTTTCTTGTCTAGTGAGCCAGACCGAGGAAGGCTGACTCCCTCCCCAGACATCATTGTTTTATCTGATAATGAGGCTTCCAGTCCCCGTTCCAGCTCCCGAATGGAAGAAAGACTCAAAGCAGCCAACCTAGAGATGTTTAAGGTAAAAAAAGAACGAGAAGAAAGAAAAAACAGTATCTTCATTTTTTGCTCCTCCTATTTTAAGAGTCCCAGTTCTGTGTTTTTATAGTTTACTTTTTTAATCTAAGTAATTACCCATTGATGAAACTTTTTATGTGATTCTCAACCTCAAGGGCATGCCCTTTAATTTTTTAATTTTTGTAATTTTTTAAAGATTTATTTATTTTTATTTGAGAGAGAAAGCACAAGTGGGAGAAGGGGCAGAGGAAGAGAGAGAATCTCAGGCAGATTCCCCACTGAATGCAGAGCCCAACACTGGGCTCTATCTCACGACCCTGGGATCATGACCTGAGCCGAAGGCAGATGCTTAACGACTGAGCCACCCAGACGCCCCGCCCCTAAAGATTTTATTTTTAAGTAACCTCTACACCCAACATGGGGCTCGAACCTACAACCCCCAAGATCAAGAGTTACATGTTCCACCTACCTACTGAGCCAGCCAGGCACCCCAAGGGCATGCACTTTCACAGGGAATTAGAGCGGAGTGAAGAAGATAGTTTGACAATCGCTTCTCAGCCTTTTGGCTAAGATCAAGTGTAGAAGATAGTTTGACAGAGCTTATTCAGTATAACTTATCTTTGGAAAATATGAAAACAAAACTTCGTAAGTCACATAAACTCTTGGCTGGAACAGCTCTATCCTGGTTCTCATAATATGAAGGGATTCCTCAGTTTTTATGTATATCTAGAGGAAACTTGGCTTAAGAAGATCCAGAAACATTATTTTAAAGGAAAGCAGTGTCGGGTGCCTGGGTGGCTCAGCCGTTAAGCGTCTGCCTTCGGCTCAGGTCATGATCCTGGGGTCCTGGGATCGAGCCCCGCATTGGGCTCCCTGCTCCGCGGGAATCCTACTTCTCCCTCTCCCACTCCCTCTGCTTGTGTTCCCTCCCTCGCTGTGTCTCTCTCTGTCAAATAAATAAATAAAGTATTTTTTAAAAAAGGAAAGCAGTGTCTTCCTGTGGCCATTCTTCTATTTTGCCAGAAATCTGGTTGATTATGATTTATATGCGGTCTCTCCTTTGATTCTGTAAGCATTTTTTGAGCACCTGCTGAATACCAAGCACTGTGCTGGAATCCAGGGACACAAAAATACCAGTCCCGGTGCTGCTTCTGCTTGGTGTGGAAGATGATTTCAGACCGAGAAGAAAAGATCGTCTTGCAGGAAGGGACTCTGGCTGGGTGCCTGCTCCCATAGCTAGCGCTCCTGTCTCCTTAGGGGAAAGGTGTGGAGGAACGGCAACAACTCATCAAGCAGCTGAGGGATGAGCTGCGATTGGAGGAAGCCCGGCTGGTGCTGTTAAAGAAGCTGAGGCAGAGCCAGCTACAGAAAGAGAACGTGGTCCAGAAGGTATCACGGCCTAGTAATACGGGTCTGGGTTTGAGAATGGACTCCCCCAGGTAGGTTCAGTTGGGTGGCCCGTTCTTCTCTGGTTCCGTGGTTTTTAGTTTCTAAGAATAGTGATTTTTTTTTTTTTTTAAATCTTAGGCTTTAATCAAGAAAGCCTTGATTCCATTTTTCTCATTTTTCATTTGGTCAACAGAAGCTTTACTCCAACAAGGAATTTTAAAAGTCTGGGAGTGTTCCAGATTTCTGCCTCTGTTTCATTGTCTTTTCTCTCTCTCAGACCCCAGTTGTGCAGAATGCAGCATCCATTGTTCAGCCGTCTCCTGCCCATGGGGGACAGCAGGGCCTGTCCAAGCTTCCCTCCCGGCCTGGAGCCCAAGGGGTTGAACCACAGAGTCTGAGAACATTACAGGTATGTGACCCGCCTTGGGGTCTTTGTGTCGGAGAGCCCTGTCTATCCCATCTCTGGTTTGGGACTTTTGTGACAATTATAGAAGAACCTGGCCATAGTGGGGATGCTTTTACTCAGTCCTGGGTCCCTCCTGGCATGACTTGGTGTGTGGTACTAGGTGGCATAGTAGGGCGGATAATCCTTAGCTTCCCATTGTGGTTTTTCTTATCTGGATGTTTCTAGCTTAGCCCTTTTCCATCTAGGGTTAGATGGCTTATACCAAGGTATAAGGGAATTCCTACCACTAATCAGGATTTACACTGATGGTACATTTATTCCGTAGATCATTAGACAAAATTACCAACTCTGTGTTTCCACTCAGCTGTGTGTTACAGACAGTGTTACCTCATTAGCATTTTGGTGGGGCATTTTACCAGCTATGACTACTTCCTTTCCTCTTCTCCCCCTTCAGGGTCACAGTGTCATCCGTTCAGCGACCACTACCACCCTCCCACATATGTTGATGTCTCAACGTGTTATTGCACCAAACCCAGCCCAGCTACAGGGTCAGCGGGGCCCACCCAAGCCAGGCCTTGTACGCACCACAACACCCAACATGAATCCTGCCATCAACTACCAGCCGGTAAGAGAGCCCTCGTGTGGAAACAGAGAAGTCTTTTATTGCTCTCCCTGTTGAAAGGACCATAGTGTTTAGGGGTTTGGACATAGAGAAGCTGTAGGACAACCCAGGGTAGTTTTGGTGGAGCTTGAATTGACAGCACTGGGGAGTTCCCTGAGGACAGGAGTGGACAAAGGGAGTCTGTACAGCAGGGCAGCGGTGAGCCTGACACCTGCCTGGAAGAAGGCAGGGGCCCGGGGAAGAAGAGGCATAAGGACAGAGGACAGAGAGCATCCCCTTGTTTTCCTTTCAGCAGTTGTCAGTCCTAGCCACTATCATTCTCCTTTCCTGTGTGCTGGAGATCTTTTTCATTGAGGTTGGACACCTCCTATCTTTTCCTGAGTTTTGGGAAAGCTAAGCAGTCCAGACGAGGCTCAGATAATGTTTTCTGCCATGAAAGCAAGACTTGGTCCTTGCTCCCACATCCCGTCACTGACCCCTGTGCTCCCTGCATTCCAGCAGTCGAGTTCTTCTGTTCCCTGCCAGCGCACAGCATCCTCTGCCATCTATATGAACCTTGCCTCCCACATCCAGCCAGGGACCGTGAACAGAGTGTCCTCACCACTTCCTAGCCCCAGCGCCATGACCGATGCTGCCAACTCCCAGGCTGCAGCCAAATTGGCTCTTCGCAAACAGCTGGAAAAGACACTCCTGGAGATTCCACCCCCTAAACCTCCCGCTCCCTTGCTTCACTTCCTGCCTAGTGCAGCCAATAGCGAGTTCATCTACATGGTGGGCTTGGAAGAAGTTGTACAGAGTGTCATCGACAGCCAAGGTGAGGCTACTTCCTCTGGTCAGTCTTTTATCTGAGCAAGAGGCTGCCAAGCCTGATTGACAAGTAACCTCTCCTTACTCTTGCCAAACCACCTCTCCTTCGTTATTCAGAGGCCGTTCGGGAGCAACATAGCAGAAACGCTTTGTGTGTGTGTGTGTAGCTTAGGCTTCATATTTTTATTGTATTTTCTGTATGTTGTATAGTTTTTGCAGTGTATTGTTCAGTTCTTTTCAGTGGTGCCTAGCATGATGTATGCATAATTTGGTGACTAGAACACTTGTTAATGTCCGTGTTTATGTGGCATTGTGCTACATTATTATGTTCAGTCCCTGCCGTTTGAGTACTTAGAGTTGAGAAAGTAGACTTACTGAAGGAGATGACTATGACCACATAAAAGCTGTGAACCAGCCCTGAACCAAACTGTGAAGTATTAACACTAACAGAAGTTACTAAGCCTGAATTTCCAAACATGGGGACTTAGGGGGACACCTGACAGTAGAGGAAAGTGCCTGAAAGTATTGGCTCTAAACAGATCACAAAGTGAGTGATTCAGATACTGATAACTAAAAATTGTGACTGTCTGGGCTGGGAATAAGTGCAATCTGACGTAAAAAGATGCTGTGAAGCAAAAGTGTTGGCGGAGTTGGATGGATCCGGTGTCCTCTGAATGAAGCAGGTTTCCGTCTCGCTGGTGGACGAGGAAGTCAGGGAGTGTGGGTTCTTGGGCCAGCTTTGTCATGAGCAGCCACGCTTCTCAGACTTGGCTTCCTCGTCTGTAAACGGGGTGCTGTGCTCTGAGTTCCCTAAGGTGACGTTGTTACAATTGAATGAAATAAAAGTATTTTCTAAATTGTAGAGTCTCCTCCTTACTTCAGCAGAATAACCTTCTGAAAAATTGATTTGATGAAGAAACAGGAGGTGGGGAAATGTGAAAGCCCTGATGATTCTTTTTGTTGGCATCTAGGCAAGAGCTGTGCTTCACTCCTGCGGGTTGAACCCTTTGTCTGTGCCCAGTGCCGCACAGATTTCACCCCCCACTGGAAGCAGGAGAAGAACGGTAAGATTCTGTGTGAGCAGTGTATGACCTCCAATCAGAAGAAGGCTCTGAAGGCTGAACACACCAACCGGCTGAAAAATGCTTTTGTTAAAGCCCTACAGCAGGAACAGGTAAGAATTCTGACTTCTCACCAGCCACCTGCTCAGGTTGGGTTTTCCCAAAAGGTGGTTCTTTCTAGTTTAGTGGAGTTGTCTATGTGATCCCCACAGTCCCCGACGACCTAGGGTCCTGGAGCCTCAAGGCCCAGGTTCCCTGTTGGTCTGCTTCCCGTTCTGTCTTCCCATTTCCATTTGACTGTCTCTGGTTGGGCAAGAGCGCAACGACAGAGTGGTCCGGGGCGGGGAGGGACGAAGGCTGAGATGTGGCTTTCCATCCCTGGTGGCACCAAAGAAGTCCCTCCATTCACTCACCTTCATTTCCTCCTCAGTCAAATGGATTTTGGCGGGAGGGATTTATACCTGAACCTCTTGGAGAGACAGAATCTCTCTAGTCCATGTTTGGCAAGGGAATGACGGTGGAGGGAGTGAACTGTGACATGGCCCAGGGAAGAGGAGTGGCGCGGAGTGAGCAGACCTGGGAGAGGGGAAGATGTGTTGGGAGGCTTGGATCCTTCTCCTCTGTCCCGTCTCCACCCCACCACTCATCAGACCCCTTTGGGTAGCATCACGGATCTTCTGGAAAATGGGTAGACAAGAGGCAAAACTAAAACCTCAGTAAACTCGTCGGCATTCAGCGCTTCAGTCAGCTGGTTGCCACCACCCAGACCTCTCCTGCCCGCATCTGAGCACCAGCTTTCCTGGACAGACGGATCCCCGAATCAGCGAAGCAGTGTTGGCTGCTTGTGCCCAGAGATCTTAGCGCACCTACCCCACCCAACTCTTGCCTTTTCCATATCCCTCCTCCTCGCTGGCAACGTTAGAGATAAGAAGACCTCTAGGTTTTCTGGGTAGGAAATGGAGTACTGTCCCGCCAAGTTGACCTGATGACTCCCGACAGGAAATTGAACAGCGACTCCAGCAGCAGGCAGCCCTCTCCCCCACTGCGGCTCCAGCCGTGTCCAGTGTCAGTAAACAAGACACCATAATGAGACATCATACGCTTCGGCAGGTGAGGTTCTCTGGGAGGGCTCTCAGCCGTTGGTCCCATCTTGTCCTTTTTCGGTGGGAAGTCATTCTGCACTTCTGGGCTCCCATACCCTTCCCTCCCCCTTGTCCCTTCGGTGGCGGCAACATTGTGATCCACCGTCTGCTCGCCGTTGCAGGCTCCCCAGCCCCAGAGCAGCCTCCAGCGTGGCATACCCACCTCTGCCCGTTCCATGCTTTCCAACTTTGCGCAGGCGCCCCAGCTCTCTGTGCCCGGTGGCCTCCTCGGGATGCCAGGTAAGAAGGGCTGATGGGACCAGCTCCCTGGGCGAACAGCTGCTGCTTCTGTTTCTGCTCTCTCTTTAGGCCCCCTCCCTTCACTCTGTTATTTGGCAAGTGTTGGCTAAATTCATAATACATTCAAGACACAGCACACTAGGGTTTTGGTAGTGAAAACGGCCCAGTCCCTGCCATTACCGGTTCGCTGTCTGGTGCGCCCTGTTGGTGGGCGTGTGGTTGCTGATCTCTTGGCGGGAAGAGCAGGGTGCTGTTTGAATGATGGAGGGATGCTTCTTCACAGTCGGCAGCCCCAAACCCAGAGCAGATTCCGTGAGTGCATCTCTTTGCCTTGGTTAATGCCCTCTCACCACTGTTCCCTCTGACTGTCCCATCCCATCAAGACTGTGCTTACTATACTCCTGGTAGGACCGAAGTGTCAAGAAGACCTCGTTCCCTAAAAGCTGGGGTGCAGAGGGGCAGTTGACCGCTGACATAGAGCTTGGCTGAGTCTGGACAGGTGCAGACGGCGTCTGCTGCCTCCTCCCCAGCTCCAGCTCCGCGCCCCTGGCTGGCGCAGTCCAGAAGGTTCCGCCTCTTCTAACGCCTGCCCCCCACCCACCCACCCTGCTTTTGTCTCCTGGGTCCAGGTGTCAACATTGCATACTTGAACACCGGCATTGGAGGACACAAAGCTCCCAGTTTGGCAGACCGGCAGCGGGAGTACCTTTTAGACATGATCCCTCCCCGGTCTATAGCGCAGTCCATCAGCGGGCAGAAATAACGCCCGTCCACTCACGCTGCCCAGCCTCGAACCCTTCACCCCTCCTCTCCCATCGCCCCCAACTTCCGTCGCATGCAGTGCCTGTGCCGGTGCCCACCACGGAGAACAGAGACGCAGAGACGCAGAGAGACGCAGAGACGCAGACAGCAGACACCGCCCTAGAGGCCCACAGGACGCGCCGGCCCCGCCGCCCCCCTCCCTCTCTCACCACTGCGGTCCTGCTGCCTCATCTTCTCTGCGGTTTCCACTCACAGTGAGGTGCTCCTCACCTCCGGTGGAGGTCGGAGTGAGGTCCTGGGGAGACATCTAAGCCCTCTGACGTGTGTTTCTAAAGTTTTTATGCTATAATTATTGTCATTTTTAATGATGTTGTGTGTCCTCCCTTTGTTCAGTGGACGGTTAAACCTTTTTATTTTCCCTCAATATTTTTCTTTTTCTCTTTTGTCTTTTTTTTTTTTTTTTTTTTAAACACAGATGATATTCAGATAAATGACAGGAGCATTGCAGGGGGCTCCCCAACGGGACAGGACTGGGAGTGTTGGGGGCAGAAATTTTTAATGCACTTAACCTGGGGTGGGGTGTTGGCATCAAAGAGAGGACGTCAGCCCTGGGTGTCTCTGGTCTGGACAGTCTGGGAGGCAGTGTTCAGCTGAAGTTGGGCTCTAAGAATGAGGGGAAAGATCCTGGAGGGAGAAGCTTTAATCCACAGAGAAGGGGACAGGGACATATGAGGACAAGCCAAGAGGAACGGAGGCTGGTCTTGGCCTCCTGGATGCTCTCCTGGTCCCAGTGGAGGTGGAAGTCTCTTCCAGGTCAACTAGCCCAAAACTATTTCATCTTATTTTCTTTGTAAAATTCTGCCCCTCCCCCCTGCCTTTTTAATCCTGATCTGCTCCTGGCAAGAGGGAAGAGCAGCCCCGTTGTAACCGTGTCCTAGAAGTGAGACAGAGGAGGGAAGAGAGAGACTGGGGGTGGGGGCGGAGAGACGGAGGGCTTTGTCTCCCAGCAGGTGAGACCCCATCTGTCTTTCCCTCCACCCTGGGTGCCAGGTGCCAGGAGGGGAGGGCAGGGAGGCCTGACCAGCCTGGAGTCCGGCACTGAGTGCAGCACCAACTGCCCAGAACCAGACACCTCTCGTTAAAACCAGCTCTGCACCTCTGTGCAAAGTAGCTGTTGTCGCCCCCCCCCACCCCCCAGAACTCTCTTAATTTTCCTTTTGTGTTGTTTTCAGCTTTTTCTTAAGTGCTACTAATGTAGAGAATGAACTGAATTGTGCAATGTTGCTGTTCTGGGGTCAGGGGAGGTTAGCATCCCATCTATCTGCCCACACCCTGGGGGCGGGGGGGGCGGGGACCAGGCTGGTTTGAGGTAAGGGAAGCCCCTTCAAGGTGGGGGTTTCTGCTCTCCTGTAATGTTCACTCACGGGCCTGTGCAGCTCTAGAAGCTGCCAGAGTGCGGGGAAGGGGGGAAGGGTTACTCGGAGCAGAGAGGTGTGAAGACTGGAGTTTGCCCTTGAAAGCCACCTGGAAAAATTCTCCCACTTTTATGTTAAGAAATTAAATAACTTTTTTAAAGTAAGAAGGCACTTTTAAAATTAACACACACACACACACAAACTGCACACCCTCCCCATAAAGTTTGGGGGTTGGGGGGGTGGAGAAGGAGTTGGGATCAGGCTCAGTACCCCCCTCTCCGTACCCCAGAGCCCTGCGGGCCTCCCTGGGTTTTTTCTTTCCTCCCTTCCCCCAAATTCATTGAGCACTTAATAAAGGAGCAGAGATACACCCTGTGTCTGGGCTCCCCCAGTGGTGAAGTGATCTGAAGCTAGATGCTAGTAACAGATAATGATGGGGCTGTTCGGAGTATTTTCCAGGGGGAATATGGTACCCCTGACTGTAAGTGGTGGGAGAGGGAGGGGGGTTATGAAACTGGGTCTGGGATTATTTTAAAATTATATATATATATATAAAGATATATTCTTACATCTTTTCTTTACCCTCTGTGCTTTGAAAGCACTGGATAAATCGTTTGGTTTTGCTTTTCTCTCTTCCACGAATTTGGAAGCTCCTCTCCCCCCCCCCACCCCCCCACCCCCCGCCCAAGTCATCTTGCCTTGTGGCATGTCTGTCGAGCCTCTTCCACCCCGCCCACCATGATGAAGTGCCATTTCTGTTATGTCTCCCCTCCCCCAGCTCGGAGGTACCAGGTGCCCAAGCCTGTCACTTGAGATTAAAAGTAAGGAACAGAGAATGTGCAATACCGTCTGGTTGGGGCCGTCCCTGCCCTGAGCTGAGCCTCCTCCCTGGGAGCCAGGCCACCTTTGAATGGGGTTTGGAAGTAGGATGTGTAGACAAGAGGGGAGTAATGGGGAAGGAATGCCCAGCCGAGTGCCTGCCAGGGTGCTGAGGTAACGGGGGTGGACGGAGGACAGGGGGAGCCTTCCCTGCTTCTGTCCCCTCAGGCTCAGTTGCATAGAGGCTGCTTATTGACTAGTATAGCTCCGTGACCCTTTGCTCAATCGCTGAGGTTTGATTTCTTATCCCTCCTCCCCATTTTCATGCCCTTCCCTGGGATTCGTGATGGGGGTGAGTTTTCCTTAATCATGGTGAAGTATTAGCCTTCCACCTCCTCCCTTGCCCCCCACCCCCATCCTTCTGTCTTCCTTATTTCTCTAGGTTTTCATCACTGACCACCTTGTGTCCCTCCGAGTCTCTTGTTGCTCTCCATCCCCCGGCTGGGCCTGTAGACACTAAACCTCATGCCTAAAGATGGGAGGAAAGACGCTCTGTTCAGAGTTATCCTCTCCCCCAGAGCTCTGAAGCTCAGGGGACGACTAGAGTCAGGACCCCCTGGTTCTTCCTGGCTTCCTCCGTATCCAGAGGTTCTCCAAGTAGTGGTTTATGGACAGTGGCTTACTCCCTAGACGCCCGAAACGAGTAGATGAGCAGGAAAGCTTGGGTAAAGCTGAGGGACAGAGGTCCTCATTTGTCAATTTTTTTTTTAATTTTTAATTTTCATTTTCTATTTTTGTCATTTGACCACAGCATCTGGACTTCTCCATCCCTGGAATAAGTATTTTTCCACATTTTTGGATGTATGTATGGTAGACAATTTTTTTTTAAGACACAAAGATAAATGTTTTCCTGCTTTGGTTACCTTTCCTTTCCCCTTTAAAAGGACTTAGCTCTAGAGCCGCTTTGTAAAGATGCTTCTTGGTATTTTACTTTTGTCCCTTTCCCCAAGCACTCCTTCCCCCTAACCCTCCTCTCCACACCCCACCCCACCCGGCCCTAGGCTCCCCTGCCCTCCAACAAGACCTTCATTAGCTTATGATAACTTGCTGCCGAGATGTTATAACAAGGACTCATTCGTGTATATAAGCTATTTCTTGATCCATTTAAAAGGAATTGTACATTGTGTAGAAAAAAAAAAAAAAAAACCTGAAAAAGAGAAAAAAAAGCCCTCGCCATGGATATTGTGAAACTGTGTTACGTCATTTTGTAATGTGCCGTTTGTGTATGATCCGTGCAAAAGGGTTTCTGGGGAAGGGGCGGGGGTAGGGAGGCAGGGCTGTGGAGGGTGGGGCGGGGAGTGGGCCGGGCCCAGCACACTGAGACTGGCGGCTGCTCCAGCCCCATCCCTCCTTAGAGATGCCACCTCCCCCACCACCCACCCCTAATTTGTGCCTTGCCTCCCGCCCTGGAGTAGTCCTCCGGGTCACCAGCACTGCCTTGGCAGAGCCCACTCCCTACCCTAACCTGCCCCCCTCCCTACACCCCAGCATTAGGTGGATACTGTGGGGAAGTGCTGGGGGGTCGGGAGGTAGCCGAGGAATGGGGCAGTTCCCGGGGGCATTGAAACCAAGTATTATTATGAATTGTAACTGTATTTGCACTGTTTTTTTTCCTCTGATTGCATCAGCATATATACAATATACCTATGTAACAAAATTCAGTGTCAAGCTTTCTTATGCAAGGGATCTCCCCTACCCCGCCCCCCAAAAAAGAACCTAGTTCCACGGGTCTTTGAGAGTAGATCATCCGGGGTGATAGAAGGAAAGGATTTTAACAAGTCATCCTAAGAGAGCCTCACGGACGGAGCCACGTGTATCTGCACACGGTTTTCGGCTTCGTAAATTGGGGTGAGGGGGTTCCCCGTGAAAGCCAGAGCTCCTGGTCTGGGCCGTGGAGAGTGGAGCGCTGCAGCATGCGGGTTGGGGGTGGCAGCACCGTCCGGAGACCTGGGGTCTGGCCCCGGGCTCTCCCACGAACTTGCTTTGACCTTCGGTAGAGTTCCTCTTCCGGGTCTCCGTTTTCTTACTTGCGAAGTGGCAGGGGCGATCACCTGGCCACCACGTGTAAAATTCGACCTGATGCTTCCTTCCTCACCTGCAAAACAACAGCTTGAGGTGGGGAAGGTGTGGGGCTGAAGATGCAGGGAGGACACCTACGTGTTGAGGTGCAGTGTGTGCGACCGGGCCCATGAGGGCTGCCAGGCCCCTGCCATTACTTTGGTTTTGGGAGAGGCGGCAGAGTGATGTCTGGACGTCAGGAGGCCTGTGACTGCTTTGCCCTCAGACCCACAGGGCCCCCGGGGTGCTTGAGCGGTGGTGCCCGGCTGGCGGTCTAGTCACGCACACCCTTGTGGGCTGCAGGGTGCAGAACTTGCCCATCTTCCTGGCGACAGCGTAGCGGAGCTCAGATGCACCCCAGTTCCTGTGCCCTTCAGAACTCACGCCAGCCCTCGTGGGGGCTCCCCACAGCCTGGCTGAGGCTCCCACACTCCAGGCTCCCGGCCGGGGAAGCCTGGAGAGCATCTGGGAAGGTGGCCGAGGCCTGGCGAAGGCTGGGGCAGAGGGGTTGGGGCGGGGAGCGGGGCTGGGGCGGGACGGGCCTCTCTGAATGGGGGTGGGGGGGCAAGACCCTTTTGCACAGGCCCTAAGTTTCCTTTTTTTAACTCATTCTGATTTTCTGCATTGTGTTTGGAAATTAAAATGAAAAAACCAAGACCAACGGAAACTGGTTTTCAAAAAGGCAAATACACTCCCATCTGTTTCAGATGCTGCTGAGCATTTCAGCAGTAACAGATTCAAGTAATAAGCTAATTTTTGGAGAAAGGATTAAAAGAAAAACTTTGTAATATTTATCACTTGCAAGCTATGTTTAATAAAGAAAGGAATGGTTTCTAAACTTCCCTGTGGCTCGTGCTTTAGTCCTGGCAGGCATGGGGGCGGCAGTTTGGCGGGGGCGTTCCAGGGGTGATTGGGGGAGGAGCTCTGCCTGTGCCCCCTACAGGGACGGGGTAGCTCTGGGTGCCCCCTTTCCTGCCAGTGGTTATTGACACCTTCATGTGGAGCTGGTGTTCTAGAAGCCACTGACCTGGTGACGGAGGGTCTGACACTGTTGGGAAGGAGGCTGGGTCCCCAGCTGTCCTTGGTCCTTCCCATCATACTGCTCCTGTCTCTCCTGGTCACTGGACCCTCTGTAATGTGCTGGTTTCCGGGGTGGCGGCATTCGGAGCACCTACACTGCCCTGCAGCAGCTCCCTCATCCACACACGGCGTCCCCTGAGTTCTCCTTCCAAACCAGAATATTGACCAGATCCTAATTTTTTTCCATTTGGCTTTTTATTTCCAACAGAGCACTTCGGTCAGGTCCACCCAGAGGACAGGATGTTGAAGTTTGGGGCTGTTTGGTTTTTTTTCTTTGAACTATGCACTTAAATTTAAATCCAATTAACATGTATTATTAGTTCTAGAGCTAGAGTTCAGTGATTCATCACTTAACGTACAACACCCGGTGCGCATCCCATCCCGTGTCCTCCTTAATGCCCATCACCCAGGGACCCTACCCCCCCACCCCCTCCCCTCCAGCAGCCCTCCGTTTGGTTCCCTACAGTTAAGAGTCTCTCATGGTTTGTCTCCCTCTCTCTGATTTCGTCTTGTTTTATTTTTGCCTCCCTTCCCCTGTGATCCTGTTTTGTTTCTTAAATTTCACACCGCACTCAACACCCAAAGAATAAATAATCCAGTCAAGGAATTGGGCAGAAGACATGAACAGACATTTCTCCGAAGAACACATACAAACGGCCGACAGACACATGAAAAAGTGCTCCACGTGAGGCTCGGCATCAGGGAAATGCAAATCAAACGCACCATGAGATCCCACCTCAAACCAGTCAGAATGGCTAAAACTAACAAGTCAGGAAACGACAGGTATTGGCGGGGATGCGGAGAAAGTTTGGGGCTGTTCTTAACCCCTGAGTCCCCTGCCACACGTCTGGTCGAAACCGGCCCGTCCCTTCTGCAGAAGGCGCAGACGCGCTGCGGCAGGACCAGCCTTGCCGAGGTCTTGCCATCATTCTGCATTCTGCAGGGGCACAGAGGGAGGCAGGGTTCAGGGTCCTCCTCTAAACCTGGGTTTTCCTTCCTCCAAGATCCTCCCTCCTTCGGTACCGTACAGGATAGCCATGGAGGGCCATTCTGGGGCTTTGGCTTCGGGGTGTGGTAGGGGCTGGGTGAGGCGGGACAGCAGGGCCCTGGGTGCCACAGGCCGGCAGAGAGCGGAGGGGAGGAGGACGTGCTCTTCAACACCTGCATTCGAGGGGCACCGAGGGGTGGGGTGCTCCACAGCCTCTCTGCTCTCTCCACGAAGGATTCACAGCCACCACAGGCCCAGCGCCAGCCGCTGTCTCCTCTCAAAAATAGAAATCAAACGGGGAGGAGTGCTCCGCCGCCCACAGCGGGGCCAGGGCTGTGGATCTGGAAAGAGGGAGATGGCTGTTCGGTTGCTCAGAGAAGCAGCTCCCGTCAGCTCAGATGTTCAGGACGTTCGTGGTGTTGGGACAAAGGGGCAGGGAGCTCCCTTTGCCCACCTGCCCACTCAAGACTATGAGAAGTGCAGGCTGCCTGTCCCTGGGGCAGAGCTCAGCTTGGGCACAAGGAGACCGATATCAGACTAGGGGTTCTGGCCATGAGGTAGAGGTGAGCCCCTTGCCCTGCTCCCCGCCTAGGGGAGACCCCTAAAACTATACATCTTTGGGTAGGTTCATATTTGGATCAAGAGCATATCCTGGATGGGGTTATGAGGCAGGTGTAACAGTGTCAGGGATGACTCCCAGCTGAGCTTGGTTTAAGCTGAGGCTCTTTAGTGTGTTGGGGAGAATGACATTTCCTGAGGAGGAGAGAGGAACAAAGAAACCACACGGTCTTCTCTCCCTCTGTGGTCAGGCCTGCACTTCCGTGGAGAGGAGCGGAGGGACCCGGGGTTCTTTCCAGACTCTAGGGTGACGGGACAGGTGAGGTATTCTCTGGTGGGCCAGTTGGTGCCATCGCGGGGGGAGCCTGCTTGGAGGGCCCTAGGCTAAGGGACGCTGTCCCAGCCACGGTCAGGCCTCAGTGCCGGGCCTCAAGCACACCACTTGCCCCACCCACGCCTCTCCGGTGAACCCCCCTCACCTGCAGGGTGAGTGCAGTCTTCTCTCCCTGGAGCCTGGCCTCAGCGGTCCCCAGCGCGGTCGGAGGCAGGCAGAGGCAGTGCCGAGGAGCACCCTTGGGACCCTGTCTGCAGAGCAGGCTGCCCGGATAGGGACCTGCCTGGGGCCTCCCTCCGGCTTAGCACACTCCCCGAGGGCAGAGGGCGCAGGCGGCAGCCGCCTGGCTCTGGCCCGCTTCTGCCCCCTGTCCTCTGCCTGGGTGGGGCATGCTCTCTGCCCACCAGGCCGGCCCTGCTCCGCAGCTCTGGGAGGGGCGGCCGGCTCTGCCTCTCTGCTCTGCCTCTCTGCTCTGCAGCCCCCGGCCACAGTATGCGGATGGTCTCCTAGCAGCTTTGCAGGTGCTGTGGGCAGCAGGGCCGCGAGGCCCGCGGGGACACCACAGCCCCAGGCAGCGGGGGGCTCCCATCCCGACTGGAGGAGCACCCAGCCTTGGACACTGGACACAGTGCCGTCCGTCAAAGCCCAGCCCCTCTGCCTCCCTGAAGACTGACCTTCGTGGGTCCTATGGGAGGGGCCTGCTGTGCCCCGGCCTGCCACCCTCTCACTGGACCCCACCTCACGCAAGGAGACAGCTGCTGGGACCCTGCCCGTAGCCACTGAATGCCTGGAGCTGGATCTCATACAGGGAGCAGGACGCGGGGAAGGCCGCAGGCCTTTCTGGGCTGCAAAGCTCAGTGTCTGGCGAAGGACACGGAGAAGGGGGCCAGGGGGCCGTAGAAGGGTCAGGGCCTCACCCAGGTCTGTGCAGAGGAAGGGGTGACACTGTGAGGCAGGAGCAGGGGTCCCTCGAAACAAGCAGCTGGGGGAAGAGTTTGAGGCCGTGGATGGGCCCCCGGCTGGGGTGGCAGCCGCTGGGAGGCCTGCACACCAGTGCCACTGAGCACGTCGGTGGAGAAGCCTAGGGCGGCGGAAGCTGCAGAGGACATGGTATGAGCCGGTCTGCGGGGCTGGGGAGGCTGCCACTCACCGCGGCCCATGGTGGAGGCGTCCCTGGAGGCGGAGTCCCGGCTGGCACCCTCCGCTGAGGAGGCCCGCACGTGGGTGGAGTCGGTTGTGGTGGGCTCCAGGCTGGAGGAGACATGCTCAAAGCTGCCTTCGCCCACGGCCTCGTGGAGCTCTGGGCCAGCTGTCTCTGAGGAGCAGAGCGGCTTGGCAGCTTAGCACCCCTCTTCCTCAACACAAACAGCCCCCACTCCACAAAGGGGGCATGAAGGCCCTCCTGGTGCCTGGCTGGGCCAGCCAGGTCTCCACCAAGAGCAGGGAAGGGGCTGCAGAAATTGGAGCTAGGATGAGAAGGGGCCTAGGGCATGAGGAGACACCAGGGAGCCACAGACCCAGAAGCCCAGCAAGGGCCCAGCCAGGTCTGGGGATCGCGAGGAGTGGAAGGAACTTGCCCAGGGGTACCACCCATCAGGCGCAGGGGTGGCCAGGGATTCCTGGCTGCCCACCCACACCCCACCTCCCACAGGCCGGAGGTTCGGCACATAGCCAATGATGTCCCTGTTGGGGGGCAGGTGGTTCCCAGGACACTGGAATGACAGAGATGGAGAGGGCCATCCCCTGCAGCCCCCTTGGGGCAGGGGGTTGCCCTGGGTCCCCTGTCACAGCCAGACGGGAGCCTGCGCTGTTCCCGGCCACGCATTGGTAGATGGCCTTGTCCTCCTCTGAGAGCCCCGCCAGCGTCAATGTGCTAGGGAAAGACAGGGCAGCCGGGGGCTCCTTCCTGCCAAGCCCCCCTGCCCCGGTTAGGTGGCCCTAAGGAGGGGACTTTCTCTCTCAGACACCGCAGACCTGTCCAGGAGCAGGACCCGCCCCCTGTGTGGTCTTACCTACAGCGGAGCTGCCTGGGGGTGCACTTGCCGGGGCTTTGTGGGGACTTTAGAGGGAGGTAGTGTGTTTGGTGTTTGGTGTAGGTGGGCACACATGCCTGGGGTGGCTAAGGCACCCACTTTGGGCGGGGGTGGGACACAGGAACCTGGGGCACGTGTTGTCGTGGGCCAGCCGAGTGTTTTCCCCAGGACTCAGCACCTTCCCATCAGGGACACCCCGGGCCACGCAGGTGAACATGTCAGTGCTGCCTGGAGGCTTGAACAAGGACCGTGGCCACTGGACAAACCGGGGGTGGGGGGGTGGCGGGGAGGCAGAGGGGAGGGCAGTGCTGGGCCAAGGGGTGGACGGCACCGTAAGGCCCTGCGTATTGTCCCCTCCTGCCCTCCCTCTCCCCCACGCAGGTTCCCATGCGGGGAGAGGGAGCCCAGGGCCCTCCCCTCCCGGCCTCAGGACTCACCAGCAGGATGCTCTGTGCCATGTGCTGGACACAGGTGCCCGGCCGATTGGCAGCACAGACATAGATGCCCCAGTGCTGGACAGACCCTTCAGAAATCATGAGGTTCCCGGTGCCCAGGACTTGGATAAGCCCCCCACCGATGGAGCGGCCATCTGCGGGGAGGCCGGGGGTCAGGGCTGGGAGAGGGCCAAGGGCTGAGGGCTCTGGGGGGGGCGGCTGCATACCCAGCAGCTTCGGGAGACGAGCGGCTGTGGGTGGCCAGGGTCAACGCACTCCAGCCACCGTCTGATGCGCGGCGGGCGTCAGGTCCTGAGGCCCGGACAGGATCTGAGGCTCCTGCAGCAGCCGTGGGGATCCCACTGTGAGGTGCAAACAGCAAGCAGGGAGCGAAGCAGAACTGGACCACTCTGCCCAGTCCACCCTACTGCTCCCAGCCCTCGAGGGACCAGGCCTCAGAGCGCTGCTGGGCAGCTGGGCCTCGTTCCTGGTTCATGGATAGAGAAGACGGCTCGCCCAGATGCTGTGCTGGGAAAACCAGCGCTGAGGTTCAACAGGTGGGGGGGAGAGGGACTGCTAAGCGCGCCTCCCCCCCCCACCAGCCCCAGATGGCTCTCCCCGGGCTGGCAGGAGACCCTCCCTCAGGAAGCAAGCCAGGCCCTCCTGAGAACTCAGTGATGTCCCAACTGCTCAGGAGGGATGTAAACATGTTTGAAACTCACTGCCATTTGGGTTTAAACCATGTCTTTATACCACCCTCTGCCATTTTATCAGGTGATTCAGCAAATCAGTGGGGGCTGCTGTGAGCCCCGTCCTCACCCTGGAACATGGCTATGAACTTGCAGAAAATGCACCTTTGTTTTCCCTCACCTGGTCACCCCATTCCTATTTTGTACTTTGTAATTTATGCAACTTTGTAACATATCTTAAACCCTTTCATAAATGTCCTTTCTTAAGAAAGTCTCATACATGGGGCGCCTGTGTGGCTCAGTCGTTAAGCGTCTGCCTTCGGCTCAGGTCATGATCCCAGCGTCCTGGGATGGAGCCCCGCATCGGGCTCCCTGCTCCGCGGGGAAACCTGCTTCTACCTCTCTCACTCCGCCTGCTTGTGTTCCCTCTCTCACTGTGTCTCTCTGTCAAATAAATAAAATCTTAAAAAAAAAAGAAAGTCTCATACAAAATTTTGTCTCTCTAAAGTGAAAGTTGAGTCTCAAGAACTGGTATAAAGTCTTACACACCTTTAAATACTCCTTGAGACCTAGAATAGTTTACCCTTTCTTCCTCCCTCTCTTTCCCTCCCTCCTTCCCTCCTTTCTTTCCTTCATCCATCTATCCCACAACTAGATATCGAGGACCTATTCCAGGCCAGGCACCCCTCAAATTGCCTCTCACGATCTCTCGTTCAGGCGAGACCATCCAATGTCCTGGCCTTGGCCACGGAGGCTGTGCTCCTTCTGGTCGCGCTGTTCATGGAGGCAGAGCCCGGACCCCAGGAGACACTGCAGCCCCCACCTGAGCCCTTGCACCTGCCAAGACTTGTGCTGTGACCCCCGCCCACATCTAATCCTCATTGCAGACTGTGAGGCAAGTGCTTTTATTTCTCCAAGCTTACAGAGGAGAGAAAACCGGCGTCAGAGAGGGAAAGTAACTTGTCCGATGGCAGAGGGACTAGCCGGAAAGGGGCTGAGACTGGGTCCTGGAAGGGTCCACAGCGGGCAGCACACCCTCCCGCCGCTCTGAGCTGGAAGTTTGGGAAGCCCCCTCCCCCTGCTGCCTCTCAAGTGCAAGGCCTGCCCCAGGGGAGTGTGTGAGCAGCAAGGAATGGTCTGGGGCCTCGGTCCTCAGCTCCTGCCCCTGGGGAAGGGTCCACACTGACTGCAGCTCCTTTCCTGACCTTTCCCAACAGGTGCCTCCTCCTGCTGACGTCCTGGAAGCTTCCTGCCTCTGCCCCGACGGCCGGCACTGGCCCGGAGCACCGAGCATCTGGAGGCATGGTACCCTGCCCTGCCCTCCTGCCCCAGATGCTTGACCAGCAGGAAATGGGAGGCGGGAAGAACCCCCCCCCACACCGCCGGGCCTTCCCTCTGCCCTTGCCCACCCCGTTCTTTCAGTTTCTAAATAGCTCTGGATCAGAGACCTGCCCCTCTCAGTCTTCCACTTAAAAATTACACATCCTTTGGTGACATGTCAGCGGTGTTTTGGACGTGGACGCAGATGCGCCCGGTGCCGCGCAAGGGCCGTCGTTAGTTGTACTGTGGGGCCCCCTAGTGGACAAATCGGTAGGCCCTCCGCCACGGGCACCAGGGCTGACCTGGCTTCAGGCTGTGGGATCCGAATGGCCTCAGGCTTGTCCTCTGGGCTCTGCTTCAGCCCTCACAGCCCCTCGGCCTGCATTTGGGGTCATCCTGGGTGTTTCGTCTTCACCCCAAGGAGCACACACACTTCCGTGTAAGTGCAGAAGCGCCCCCAAGCCTGCACTCCCAGCTGAGACAGAGGCTGACTCCAAATCCCCCACTCCAAACCCATCAAGGGCTCCCACAGTCCTCTGGGCCAAGTCCAAACCTTTGCCATGATGGGCCTTGCCTACATCATGTCTTTGTTACCCTGAACTCTGCGTGCTCTGCGGCCCGGCAACTGCCCACATCACCCGCCCTTCTGCACCAGGAAATGCAGGGACTGCCGCCCTTCCTACCTCCCTGACCACGGCGTCTCTCTGTTCCCCCTCCAACACTCAGGCTCGGAGAGCTCACCCTTGAAGCCGCTGCCCATCCCTTGCCAGAGCCCAAGGCTGAGTTCAAGCCCTGCCCTGGGAGGTTGGAAGCTCTGGAAGCCCACGACGGACCAAACCCGTATCATCTGCTTACTGCTCTGCTCCCAACCCCAGCACAGCCTATGGGAGCAGCTCAGAACGTCTCTGCTCCAAACTCTACCTGCACCGCCAGCCACACCCACTCCCAGCACCCAGCCCCTCCTCTCCACCCAGTGCACACTCTGACCCCTGGCCCTTGCGTACAGCTCGGCCTCAGCTGGGCATCTTGGCTGCGGCGGGCCACACACGCCCAGAAATGGAGGGTTCTGGCACCCCCCGGATCAGGCACTAGAAGCCGGTCACTCCACTCCACTCCACCTCAATGGATTCTGGATGTGGGCAGAAGTGGGACAGACTTAGGGCAGGGGGACCACCCACAGAACCAGCCCTGGGCTCTGCCCCAGCAACTATATCCCAGAGCCCCAGCTCCTGCTGACCTCTCCACTCTTCACCCCTGCAGTCTCCTGTCTGTGATTTTCGTGAGCCGTGAGCACTTTGCCTTTCTCCATAAAAAATATTTAAAATTTGGGGGGGGCGGGCACCTGGGTGGCTCAGTCATTAAGCGTCTGCCTTAGGCTCAGGTCATGATCCCAGGGCCCTGGGATCGAGTCCCGCACCGGGCTCCCTGCTCCATGGGAAGCCTGCTTCTCCCTCTCCCACTCCCCCTGCTTGTGTTCCCTCTCTCGCTGTGTCTCTCTCTGTCAGATAAATAAATAAAATCTTTTTTTAAAAGTTTTTTAAAAAATAAAATAAAATTGGGGGTGACTCGGTGGCTCAGTTGGTTAAGTGTCCCACTCTTGGTTTCAGCTCAGGTCACGATCTCAGGGTGAGCTCTGTGCTCAGTGGGGAGTCTGCTGGAGATTCTCTCTTCCTCTCTCTCTCTCTGCCCCTCCCCCCACTCATGCACACACGCACTCTCTAAAATAAATAAATAAATCTTTTTTTTTTTTTTTTAAGATTTTATTTATTTATTTGAGACAGAGAGCATGAGAGGGAGGAGGGTCAGAGGGAGAAGCAGACTCCCTGCCAAGCAGGGAGCCCGATGCGGGACTCGATTCCGGGACGCCAGGATCATGACCTGAGCCGAAGGCAGTCGCTTAACCAACTGAGCCACCCAGGCGCCCTAAATAAATAAATCTTAAAAAAAATAATTTAAAATTGTTTTTTATAGGAGTGCCTGGCTGGCTCAGTCTGTAGAGCCTATGACTCTTATTTCAGGGTTGTGAGTTCAAGCCCTATGCTGGGAGGAAAGCTTACTTAAAAAAAAAAAAAATATATATATATATATGTATATACATAATTATATTTTATAATTGCAATGGCATAAAAACAAATATAATCCGTGTTTATATATTCAATATTATATTCATCATTATTATATATTCATTATTATGTTCATTTTTTTCTTCTGGTTTTAAAGATACTTAGAATAAAACATTTTGCTGGGCCCCCGCAAGTACTCTGGGCCCTAGGCACTGGGCATACTGGATCTAACAGCTAAGTCGGTGCTGCCTGGACCCACTCTGGGCAACTCTGTGCCCCTTGGATGCCCCTGCACTGTCCCATCACTTACTTGCCCGCTGTACCCGGGCCCACCGGCTCCCCAGCCGCCCATGATGGTTCTGGGCCATGCAGGGGTACCCGTGGGCTCGGGAAGGGGGGCTCCAACATGGGGGCAGGACGGCCAGAAGCAGGGAGCACTCCGGCATCAGGACGGCACTGGACCAGACCATCCCGCTGCCGGGAAATGGACAGGGGCGACTCACCCTCCCCTGGCAGGGCAGCAGGTTGCTCCCGCACGAAGGCCAGCTCCGAGCCTGCAGTGCGGCCTGAAGGGACCACGGGAGAGGCCTGGGCATGGTGGCCTCCTGGGGCCCACTGCCTCCTCTTAGTTTTGACTGCCTCCCAGCCTGGGTGAAGGGAGAGGACGTCGGACTTCCGCTGGGGGCCTTGGGGCAGCAAGGGAGGGGAGCAGGGCCTGGCCGTCTGGAGAAACGGGACCAGGCCAGCCACTGCCCAGCTGGCGGTGAAAGCCAGGCCTGGCAGGCTGCCATGATAGATGGCCTCTTTCATCCGGCCCTGGCAACGCAGAGCGGGTGGGACAGGCACAATGCTGAGGTCAGGGGCCCCGGCGTGGGCATTGTGCTCCCTGGGGCACAAGGGGGTCGCCTCTCCCCCCACTCCTGCCATCCCATCTGCCTGTCTCCCAGCAGGGTCAGCTTCCCAGGACTCCTGACTCTTCCCCTCCCCTGGCCCCTCCTCCTCCCCTCCCCCTCCCACTGCCAGGACCCTGGCCCCCAAATAAAGAAGGAACACACATACACTCACACGTTCATAGACACACACACTTGGACTAGAATCCCAACCTCATAGGCCACTCCATGTTCTAGACACAGTTGGGTTCCATCCCAAATACATACTTCCACGGACAACGCACACACGTCACATACAGATTTCCCTCCAGATTCAAAGTCACAAATACACAAGAACAGGGTAACAGACACCAATGTCAGGACCTCAGAACCACAGGAGCAGAGCTCTGAACCCACATGCATGGACCCCTTATCATACACACCCTCAAACATAACAGCCTGCAAGGCTGGGCTGCAACCCACCCAGCAGACTGGGGGGTGGATGGACCGGCAGACGGTGGCCTTTAAGGGGCCAGAGCCTGCAGGCCCAGGACTCAGCCAACCTCGATACCCTCAGGGACCTCTGTGGGGAAACCTCTTGGTCCCTGCCTCTCCAAGACCTTCTGTCTGACAGCCCCTCCCAACCACTCACCAGCAGGACCCCCAGCTCTCCTTCCAGCTGGCAACCCCAGGACTGGAGCCAAAGTCCCCACTCCCCAGAGGCCCTCCCTCCACACAGCTCCTCCCTGCACGCATCTGTCCTTCCAGCTTGCCACCCCCCCACCGACACCCTCCAGGGTTTCTGCACCTCAGCTGTCCCTCAGCGCCCCCCACTCTCCCAGAGCCCTCATCTCCCTTCTCCCCTAACCCCAGCCTTGGAGCCACAGCAGGAGCACTTCCAGACCCTCAGCCTCTGGCTACTCCCCAAATAGCCCTGGTCTTCTGTCTTCAGCCTGGGGGCCCCTGGGCTGTGGGCATCCCCCACCCCCACCCCAGGGGGCACACTGAGGGGGCTCTGGCCTTGCTTTGGAAGCCTGGGATCTGCTCCCCCCACCCCACAACCCCCAGGTCTGGGGTAAAAGCTGGAGGCTGCTGTCCTTGGTAGGTCCTCCCTGGAGCTGGGTCTCCTTGTTTTCAGCCTGCACCCCCATCCCACTCCCATCTGTACTATCTCCTCCCCCTGGGGCCAGGACCCAGACACCCGGACAATTGGGGCAGGGAAAGGAGAGGAGGCGGGGGCCAATGACAGAAGGGAAAATTTGGGTAAGTCAAGCCCGCCCCTTTCCCAGCCTCCAGAACCTTCTCCCAGCCCATTAGACACCCCCTTTTCCCTCCCCAACTTTGCTGAATGAGACTGGAGTTCCAGGGAGCTGAGGTATCTGCCCCTCAAAGCCATCTCTGGGACCCAGTGTCCAAACAGGGGTCCAGGGAAGGGTGCAAGACCTCACCCTCCCAGCAGAGTGCTATCCCAGGTGCTGAGCCAGGGCCCAGCATGGGGGGCTCATCCCATCAGTGTGGTCACACCCCCACCTTCTCTGGTCACCATGTAACTTTCCAAAGCTGTTGTGTCTATTCTTGTGGGAACGATGGATTGAGGCCATCAGGCGCCAGGAGGTGACCAGCTGCAGCCTCCACCGCCCCACTCTAAAGAGAAAAAGGAGACCCAGACCCCCTCTCCTTGCCCATCTGACCATTTAAAACATGCAAAAAATGGGGCTACCCTTCTGCCAAAGGAGCTGGGACTCAGAAAGGGGCTGATTTTGATTCTGCAAGACCTCCCTCCCCTAAACTGCAGCCTCCCCCAAAGAGCAGAGCTTCTGGAAAGATGATGGAGGTGAGGGGTGACAGGGTGCAGGGGAGTCTCTGTGAGAGAGGTTAAGGAGAAAAAACAGGAGTGGGTGAATCATGTTGGGGCAGAACTCAACCCCAGAAGCTCCAGCCCTTCTGGCCCTGAGCCCCCTCCCCTGCCTTTCTCCCTTCGGCTTCCTCTGGTGTGGGAGCTGCCCTTCCCAGCTCAAGCTGGTCCCCTTTCCTGCACAGGCCCCCATCCACAGACTTCACCGACTTGCTCAGCCTCCTCTCTGGCTCTCCTCTCCTAGACCAGCCTCCGAGGCCTGGGCTACCCCTGAAAAGGGACTGTCTGGTGGCAAGAGAGCTTGCAGCCTCCCCCCAAGGCCTTCCTCACCCAGCCCTGCATCTCTGTCCCAGAGCCTTCCTGTGGCTCCTGCCCCTTGGTGGGGAGCAGGAGCGGGCAGACTTCTCACTCAGACGTCAGGGAGACAGACATGGTCCAAATCACTTACCAGCTGTGTGTCCTTCAATAAAACGGGGACTGATATGTGATAGAAACAGCTTCTCCTCATGCCTGGGAGGGTTACTTGAGGTGAGGCTGGGGACAGAGTGTGGCCTGGTAAGCAGTGAGTGTTTGCTCAGGGCCTCTCCTCCTTAGGGTCTCCCTCACTCCCTTGCTTCCTCGCACCTAGAGAAGATGCCCCTCTGCAGCACCCACCTCTTTGCCTCTGACTTCACCCTCCAGCAGGGCCCACAGAACAAAAAACGACCAGTGCAGAAGACCTGGGTACAAGTCAGTAACCAGCCATCTTGCCTTGGGCTGGCATCCCTCACCTCCGAGATTGCCCACCTAGGAAGGAGGACACCTGCCTTCAGAGTCAGTGAGGAGCATGGGAGGACCATGGACTTCAAGTGCCAAGCAACCACCTCTTCGTCTCCTCCTTCCCCTTCTCCTATCATCTATCTATCTATCTATCATCATCTATCTATCTATCATCTATCTATATCTTTCTATCTATATCTATCATCTATCTATATCTATCATCTATCATCTATCATCTATCTATATCTATCTATATCTATATTATCTATCTATCTATCTATCTATCTATCTATCTATCATCTGTCTGTCTATCATCTATCATCTGCTAGGTAAGCTCTATCCCCAGCATGGGGCTTGAACTCACGACCCTCAGACCAAGAGCTGCTGCTATGCAATGGAGCTGACCAGGTGCCTCTCCCCTTCTTCTTAAGACTTGTTTGACTGAGGGGCATCTGGGTGGCTCAGTCAGTTAAGCATCTGCCTTCTGCTCAGTTCATGATCCTGGGGTCCTGGAATCGAGCCCTGTGTCAGCGGGGAGCCTCCCTCTCCCTCTGCCTGCCGATCTCCCTGCTTGTGCTCTCTCTCTCTCTCTGTGTCAAATAAATAAATAAAATCTTAAAACAAATAATTGTTTGACTGAGATATAATTATATACCATGAAGTTCACCCGCGTCAGCGGCACAGTTCAAAGTGTCACTATTTTTACAGAGACTCATGACTACCACTGTAATCTTTTTAGAATATTTTCATCAGGGGCGCCTGGGTGGCTCAGTCGTTGAGCGTCTGCCTTTAGCTCGGGTCGTGATCCCGGGGTCCTGGGATCGAGCCCCTCATCGGGTTCCCTGCTCGGTTCTCCCTCTGCCTGCCGCTCCCCCTGATTGTGCTCTTTCTCTCTCTGTATCAAATAAATAAAAATAAAATCTTTTTTAAAAAAAAGAATATTTTCATCACTCCCAAAAGAGACGTACCCATTAACATTCCCTCCCCATCTGCACCTCTTGCCCCAGGCAACCACTAATCTACTTCCTGTGGTCTTTTGTGTCTGGCTTTTCTCACTGCTCCTCTACCTACGACTGTAATAGCACTTCCTGGCTGAAGAGTCCATCATATGCGGACACTGCAGCTTGTTTATCCGCTCACCACATGCATACTTGGGGTGTTTCCACTTTTTGGCTATTATGACTAATGGTGCTGTGAACATTAGTGTGTAAGTTTTTGCATGAAGATATGCTTTCCACACTCTTAGGCATATACCTAGGGATGGAATTTCTGGGTCATAAACTCTGCATTTTGAGGAACTGCTAAACCATTTTCCAAAGTGGCTGCGGCATTTTACATTCTTTTTTTTTTTTTTTAAAGATTTTATTTATTTATTTGACAGAGAGAGACACAGCGAGAGAGGGAACGCAAGCAGGGGGAGTTGGCGGTGGGGGGAGAAGCAGGCTTCTCGAGGAGCAGGGAGCCCGATGCGGGGCTCGATCCCAAGACCCTGGGATCATGACCTGAGCCGAAGGCAGACGCTTAACCATCTGAGCCACTCAGGCGTCCCACCATTTTACATTCTAAGCACTTCTTTTTATACCCCTTAAGATAAGACTTAACTTTTTTTTTTTTTTTAAGATTTTATTTGAGAGGGGCGCCTGGGTGGCTCAGTCGTTAGGTGTCTGCCTTCGGCTCGGGTCGTGATCTCAGGGTCCTGGGGTCGAGCCCCGCATCGGGCTCCCTGCTCCATGGGAAGCCTGCTTCTCCCTCTCCTTCTCCCTCTCCCTCTGCCCCTCCCTCTCCCTCTCCCTCTGCCCCTGCTCGTGTTCCCTCTCTCGCTGTCTCTCTCTCTGTCAAATAAATAAAAAAAAAAAAAAGAAGAAGAAACTGCCTGCATTTTGGGATGGCACATTTGCAAATAAAGTTGGCTTTCGCTCCTGGAAAAAAAAAAAAAGTTGCATACGCTACCAACTGACCCAACTGGGCGTCCCAATAAAGGTAACAATAATTTCTTGGTATCACCTATACCTAGTCCAAAATCAAATTTCCTTAATTATCTCAAAAATGTCTTTTTTAGGGGCGCCTGTGTGGCTCAGTCGTTAAGCGTCTGCCTTCGGCTCAGGTCATGATCCCAGGGTCCTGGGATCGAGCCCCGCATCGGGCTCCCTGCTTAGCAGGGAGTCTGCTTCTCCCTCTGCCTCTGCCCCCCACTCGTGCTCTCTCTCTCTCAAAATAAATAAATAAAATCCATATATTAAAAAAGGCCACCTAATCTGACTGTATTAATATGAAATGTTCAGAATAGGCAAATCCATAGACACAGAAAGGAGATTAGTGATTGCCAGGGACTGCAATGGGGGGAATAGAGCGAGACTGCTAATGGGTAGGGATTTCTTCTGGGAGTGATGAAAATGTTCTAAATTAGATAATGGCTCCGCTGCCCAATTTAGGAGTATAGTAAAAAACCCTGCACCTTACACTTTAAAAAGGTGCATTTTATGCTATGTGAATTATATCTTAATTTAAAAATGTTTCTCATAGACTTTTAACTATAGAGAACACACTTGAGGTCACCAGAGGTGGTGGGGACAGGTGATGGGGAGGAAGGAGGGCACCTGTGGTGATGAGCTCCTGGTGATGTATGGAAGTGCTGAATCACTATACTGTGCACTTGAAACTATTAGAACACTCATGTATGTTTTTGTTTGTTTTGTTTTTTTTAAAGATTTTATCCATTTATTTGACAGAGAGAGACACAGCGAGAGAGGGAACACAAGCAGGGGGAGTGGGAGAGGGAGAAGCAGGCTTCCCGCTGAGCAGGGAACCCGATGCGGGGCTGGATCATGACCCAAGCAGAAGGCAGACGCTTAACGACTGAGCCACCAGGTGCCCCAACACTCATGTATGTTAACAGGAATGAAAACAGTTTAAAAAATGCAGCAGATAACAAAGACAATTTGCAAAAAAACCCAAAAACTTTAAAAAAGATTTTACTTATTTGAGAGAGAGAGAGGGAGAACACACACGTGCGGGGGAGGACAAGCAGACCTGGCACTGAGCACGGAGCCCCACGGGAGGCTCCATCCCATGACCCTGAGATCAGGACCTGAGCCAAAGCCAAAAGTCAGAGGCTCAACCCACTGAGCCACCCAGGCGCCCCCCAAGTCAACATTTCTCCCCGCTTTTGTCCCTAGAGGCCCAAAGAAGAGAACTGCGGATACGTCGCCCCCACCGCCCTCTCCTCCTGGCGTTTCATAGAGAGCCTAAGGAGCCCCTGCACCAATGCGCAGGCGCCATTCTTGGTCGGAAGGCGCCCGCGGCTCGCCCCGCCCACGCCAGAGGACTCCTCCCACTTGTCAGGCCTGCTCCACCTCCCTCGGGCCCGGGCACGTGCCTGGCGGCCAGCCGTGGGCGCCAGTTCGCGCTTGCGCCGAGACGCGAGCGCGCCCAGGCAGCCCGCAGGCCCGGGGCGCCCGGAAGTGGCCGCGCCGCCGGCGCTTCCGGCCTTTCCCGAGCGGGTCGTGGGAGAGGGCCCCGGGCCGGGAGCCCAGCGCCGAGCGCGGGCGGTGACCCGGTGCGTCCCGCGGCACAGGCTGGTCCTAGGCCGTGCGGTCCTTCACAACGGCCCGCCTTGGCTCGGTGCAGGAAGGCGGCCGCAGACCTCGGAACCCCACGTGGTCTTCACACGTCATGAACTCTCCTTTCATCTCTTCAGTCGCGTAAAATGCAAAATCCATGCTTGGCCCCCTGGCTGTGCAGCCCCCGGCACCCGCGCCCGCGGCCGGGGCGCGGCCGGGGGCGGGCTGGGGCTCCGTGTCCACCGCCCTCCCCTCCAGCCGCCCGGAGAGGGAAGCGCTAGAGGCTTAGCCTGGTTCCTCTTTGCAAGCTGTCTCAGCATCCCATTCCCATTTATTTCAGTGGATTTTTTTTTAAAGAACCTAATTCTTCTAAGATTTAGTATTTTTAATTGTGGTAAGTGGACAACTTAATTCTTTTGGATTTAAAGCATGCCTTTTTGCACCTGTCCGTTTCTACTGCTGATCACATCTGCAGAGGCTGCATCTTGAAGACAGATGCTGGTCCCCGTCACCTGCCTGAGCCTGGGGACAGAATGCTCTCCTCCGGCTGTCTTTGTAAAGTGTTGGCTCAAGGGCGTGCACCAGCCAGGTACCACTGACGCTATGCTTGGTATTTGTGGGTCTGAAGAGTGAGGCCTGGGGACAGGATTTAGGCCAGCCACTGTTCACTGGAAATACGTGACTCATACGTAATTTAAAATTTGCTAGTAGCCACATTTACAAAAGTAAAAATAAACAAGTTTATTTTTTTAATTTTTTTTTTTTAAGATTTTATTTGCGAGAGAGAGAATGAGAGACAGAGAGCATGAGAGGGAGGAGGGTCAGAGGGAGAGGCAGACTCCCTGCTGAGCAGGGAGCCCGATGCGGGACTCGATCCTGGGACTCCAGGATCATGACCTGAGCCGAAGGCAGTCGCTTAACCAACTGAGCCACCCAGGCGCCCAACAAGTTTAATTTTAATGTTTTATTTAACTCAATACATCCAAAATGCAATTTCAACATGTAAGGAATATCAAATAAGAATATAAAATTAAAAAATGCATTTTGGGGGGTACTAAGTCTTTGAAACCTGGTGTGTGTTTTACACTTACAGCACATCTTGCTTTAGACTAGCCACATTTCAGGCACTCAGTAGGCAGGTCTAGTGGCCACCATATTGGACATCGCAGACTTAGGTGAAATGAAACAGGGATTGTGGAGAAAAAAATGTGTGTGATTCCATGAGGGAAGAGATGGCTCCTCAGCTCACCGTCCTGGGAAATGGGCTGAGTTAAGGTTTTTAAGAGGGCAGCTGCAGGACGTGGCCCTGCCAGCCAAGTGACACACCTACCCAGGCCCCCCATGGCCCCCCCCCATACACTTAACTATTGCACTCTTTCTGGCCGAATTCGGTGAACGGAATGAGGTAATTCCTCATTTATTGGTCAGTGTGTGAAGTCACCTGCACCTCAGTGTGCACCTCAATTAGTGTGTTGTTGATGCTGAATTGGGTTTTCTGATGGAGGGTGGGGTAATGCATATGTTTTAGAACAGGACTTAGCCATTGGGACCTGAAGTTGTTGGTGGGGCCCGTCCCCTGACCTCTCATGTTGGGGAGAGGAATTTGAGGGAGAAAGACAGCTCAAGGGAAAGTAACAAAATATGTCGCGGACCCACAGCTCAAAACAGAAGGGACTTTACTTAAAAAATTAAAAAAAAAAAAAAAAATCTCCACACCCAATGTGCGGGTCAAACCCACAACCCCGAGATTAAGAGTCCAATGTTCCACTGACTGAACCAGCCAGGCACCCCAACAGGTGGGACTTTAGTTTTAGGGGAAGCAGGAGTTTCATCTAGATGATGAATTTTATTGATGCTTCATTTGGAGGCTAAGGACAGGCCTTTTTCCTTTTGAGTCCCCCGTTCTTCCTGCTGCCACGTGCACACATGCACTGTGAGCCTTGCTCCCAGGAAAGCCTTCAAAGTCTCCTCAGGGCCTGAGGGGCTCCAACCTGGGCTGCTGCTCTGGGAATGTAGGACTAAGATTAGGTAAAATTAGAAACACCTGAGCTGGCGTGCCTCCACCCTTTCCCCCTCACTGACTGGCGCTAGCAGAGGCTGTGAGGGAAGAGGGGTGTCTAGAGGACCCTTTTCCTCAAAATCAAACCTTTGTTTTGCCTGGTTGACTCTTCTCCAGCCTAGCCACACCTGCGTCTGTGGGGACAGGCTGGCCGGCCACAGGGAGCAGCATTTCCGTGCCTCTGTCCACTTGTGCCATTTGGTCAAGGCCTCCAGTCCCATAGCTCCCCCGACAGAGCTGCCCAGTGCTCAGGGCGTGAAGCTGGGGTGGGCACACACAGCACAGACTGACACCCACCACCAGGGGCTCTCCAAGGACAGGGATCACACGGAGTCACCTGAGAGGAAAAACACTGCGGTCCAGACGCGGAGCTCAGGCCCACATAAAGTCAGGGCAGAGGTATGGGGCTCTGTGCCAGGAAAAAGCAGTTCCACAGACAGGGAAGCCCCAAACCGCAGATCAGAAAGACAGAGCTAGACTGGCTCTGGTCCTATTTATTACAAAATAATGATTCCAAATCTGGTATAAAAAAGACCCCAGACAGTCCCCAGTACACCTGCCATGCCCCCAACCCACAAAGTCACTCCCTCAGGCACCTGAGCATGCGGGGCTCTCAGATGCGAAGGTCCCCAGCCAGGAGGGCACTGTACCGGGCAGGTGTGAGGGGCAGGTAGGCACCCCCAGCCTGGTCCAGAACATAGAGGGGGTCAGACAGTGTGCTTGGGTCAAAGCCCTCCTTTGTCATCCGCACCTTCTGCTGCTTGAAGGTCTCCGTGGTGGCCAGAGACTCCTGAGGAGGAGCATCAAAAGGAGTTGAAGGAAGGCATATTCTGCCCAGTGGTTCAGGTGAGTCAAGGGACTGAAGTTTGTCAAGGGGCAGGGAAAAGGAGGTATGAGGTCAGAGTTTAGGGGACGGGGTGACAGGGAAGAGAAGGACACAAGCCTGGAGGAGGGCAGAGGGAATGAAGGGGGGCAAAG
Source organism: Leptonychotes weddellii (assembly GCF_054177405.1). Lineage (NCBI taxonomy): Eukaryota > Metazoa > Chordata > Mammalia > Carnivora > Phocidae > Leptonychotes > Leptonychotes weddellii. The sequence goes on from NC_138374.1 coordinate 138,181,898, forward strand.
GAGTGCATGTCTGGGAAGGAGCTGTTCTTTCTCTTCACGGAGAGTATCACGTGAGGATCCCTGTGTGGGGTTTGGGCGCTACCAGCTGCTGCAGATAACCGGGCGGGGGGTGGGGGGTGGGGAGGGGTGGAGCAGGAGCAGCTGATTACCTGGAGCCTTAGGAATCGAGGCCAGGCATACGGTGGCAAGTTCTCAGAAACATGGGTGTAGAGCTGCACAAGGTCCAATGAGTGGGGGGGACGTAGAACCAGGGCCGCCATTCCAGCTCTGCCTTCGTGCCCTGGTGGTCAGTGGGGAGAGGTCAGCTGTGGACCACCCTCCAGCTTCATGCTCCCTGGGCCCAAGTAATACCAGGTCAGGGCAGTGGGCCAGCTGCCTCCCACCTCCCGTGTCTTGGCACCTGGCACGGTGACTCCGTAGACGTTCACCTCCTGAAGAAAATCCAGGGACTCCAAGGCTTCCGCCACCTCAGTCGTGGCCACGTTCTCCCCTTTCCACCTGCAAGAGGGCAGAGATCCTGGGCCTTAGAAGGTGGGTGGGGGAAGACACAGGGTGCCAGATGCTCACAGAGAAGAAGTGTTCCAGAGGTCTGTCTGACAGGAGAGGTTAGATGAGGGGCTGGGTTTGGGTGTGTTTGGGTGCAAGTTAGGGAGATAGGTTTAGGGGCTTTGGGTCACAGAGACTGGACGTCTGGGAAAGGACTCAAAGTCATGGACAGATACCTGAAGGTGTCTCCAGTACGATCGTGGAAGCGGAGAAAACCCTGGTCATCGCAGACCAGCAGGTCCCCAGTGTTGAAGAAAACATCCCCAGGCCGGAAGACATCCTTTAGCAGCTTTCCCCGGCCCAGCTCTGGCCCCCCAGCGTAGCCCAGGAATGGGGACTGCTGGCTCACTGGGGCCACCAGCAGCCCTGGCTCACCTGGCAGAGTCACTGGGGTCAGGGGTGACTGCCCACCTCACCAGAACCTCCTGCCCCTCACCCCACTGCCTAATCCCAATCCTCCTCTGCCAGCTGCACCCCCCCCACCCCACCTGAGCACGAACCTGGACATGTGGCCACACAGTGCCCCTGAGTGTCCCGAATTGGCTCCCCTGTGGTGACATCACAGCGAATCAAAGAGAAGGGGAAGACATGCTGGGGGAAGGGAGACCCGGGCACTGGGTCACTTCAGTTGCACGAGCCCCCTCCCTGCCGGCCCCCCCTTCTTCCCCATCCTTCCCTTACCTTGTAAAGCCAGGAAGCACGTCCCACAGCACCCAGCTGTCCCGTGTAGTTGAAAGTGGCAATGTTGCCCTCCGTTAGTCCGTAGGTCTCCAGCACCTGCAGGGGCCCAAAGCGCCGCACAAAACGCTCCCAGGTGTCTGGGCGCAGCCCACTGCCCACCGCCAGCCGGACCTTATGTCCACGTTCTGCCTTGCTCTGAGATGAGGAGAGATGGGCAGAAGGTTCACCACCGAGACGCCAGCTCCCAAAAGTGAAGTCCTGTTTCCCACTGCCCTGGAGCCCCTTCCGCGGTGACCTCACTCAGATATCCTGTCATCCCAGGCCCTGCACCCCGCCCTGCCGTTCTCTTCCAACTCCCAGACCACTGCCTCAGCGTCTCCCGTGAAGTGCCCACCTCCCTGCCTGGACCTGTGCCCACGCACCGGGGGCTGGTTGACAAGGTATCGGCACAGTTCCCCGATGTACTGGAACACTGTCACCCTGTGCTGCTGGCAGTCCTCCCAGAACTGGCCAGCCGAGAACTTGGACTTCAGCACCACTGTGGCCCCTGCCAGAAGTGGAGGAGGGGGGAGGAAGGACGGTGAGGTTAAGGGCTATGGGGGCGCCCTGACCACCTCCTTCCCAGACGCTAGTCCTCAGTGCAGTGTGTAGTCCCTGGGAAGGCCCTGCTGGGACATTCAACAGCAGGCCCAGCTTGGCCTTCTTCCTTTCCCACCTGTGCCTCAGGGAGGTCAGTGCCCTTTCTCTACTTCCTGTCCCCACATAGTCCGTGCTCTGTACCCTGCCCCCAAGTCCCAACCTTCTCCATCTGCTTCTTCCTGGGCTGACATCCACAGCCCTTCCCCACCCCGACCTTGGAGTCTGGAGTTCTGTGAACGATACGGCCTCCCTAGCCAGTCTGTAGGTTGGGCAGGTGATGCCACTCCGCTGTACCAGGAGCTCTTGGAGAGGAGGCCCTGCCTCCTCCCTCCTCTGGATTCTCTACCCTGAAGGACTCAGGAAGCATCCCGAGGTGTGCACACCACTTAGGTACTTAATAAATGTTTGCTAGAAAAAACATCTGCTGGAGGACTAAAGGTGGGGGTTGGACTGGGGTGGGAGTTGGGGAGACTGACCAATGCCCAAGCAGCCCACAATGCCCAACAGGGAGCCGGACATGTGGTAGAGTGGGAGGGCAAGGTAGATCACATCCTCCTGGTGGGCTCCGCACAGCTGGTAGAAGGCCTGGCACTGCAGAATCTTCAGATGACTGATCCGAGCAGCCTTGGGGAGGCCTGTGGGTGGTGGGGGGAGACCCGGGGAAGGGTCTGAGCTTCAGGCCCTGCCTCCCTCTGCCCCTGGTTTCCCAAAGAAAGAGGCAGAGGCAAGGCTGAAGCTGAAAAGAAGGGAGGCCAAGCTGTCCTGGAAATGTGGGAAGTGCAGGGAGGTGGAGAAATTAGTATGATCCTCGGGACCAGCATGGAGGGGCAGGGAGGGTTTGGAGGAGTGGCCTGGAAACTGAGGCCATAGTTCCTGTCCCCAGCCCCCTGCCTTCCTCTGCCTAGTTTCTGGGAGGTAAGGCCAGTGCTCACCCGTGGTGCCAGAAGTGAAGATGTACAGGCACGTGTCCATTATGCTCTGGGGGGCAGATAGATACCCCGGCACTGGCTCATCCACTTCAGCGGAGGCCTCAGCCAGCAAATCGCTGATTCCAGCAGAATGGGTTTCAGGGCCTGCAGCCCAGAGACGGAGCCCCATGGCTCTCAGGGCTGGCAGGTCAGGCTCCAGGGACTCCAAGAACTCTGGATGAGGTGGGAAGGCATAGCTTGGGGACCCAGAATTCTCCACCCCACAGCCTATTTGCAACCCCCCCCCGCCCCTCCCCACCGCTTCACTGCTCTTGGGCGAGAAGAGTAGGAACATCCCATCACCGTTCTGGGAACCAAAGACCCAGCTCCATCCCTTCGCAAACCCAAAGACTCAAGTCCCCGAGCACCCTTTCCGAACCCCCTCGAGGAGGCTCGGCTTCCTTCCCCCTCCCCGCCCCCCACCGACGCGCCCCTTTCCGAGGCCGGTCCCGCCCCCGCTGGCCTCGCGCTCCGGCCTTACCTGGCGCCAGCACGAGCGCGCGCGCGCCGCAGCTGCGGAGGCAGTGCAGGAGGGGACCCCGGCGCAGGGCGGTCGGCACAAAGGCTGTGCGCAGGCCGGCCTTGGCCAGCCCGAACCAGAGCCACAGGAACTCTGGGCAGGCGGGGAGGAGCAGCGCCACGGTGGCCCCGGGTGCCAGAGGGGCCGCGGCGCCGGCAACTCCCGCGGCCCGCTCGTCCTCTGCGCCGCCGCCGAGCTCCGCGTCCCAGCCCCGGGCGCGCAGGAAGGCGCGCGCAGCCCGGTTGCTCTCGCGCTCGGCCTCCGCGTAGCTGAAGCGTCGCGCGCCGTGGATGAGGAAGATGTGTGTGGGGCGCTGCCCGGCCAGTTGCGCGAGGCGCCAGGCCAGGCTGCAGCCCCCCTCGGGGCCCCTCGGGTCGGCGGCGGCCGCGGCCAGAGCGCGCGCTCGAAGAGCCCGTTTGCAGCGTAGGGCGCGCACCGCGAAGGCCAAGTCGGCCGCGAGCCAGCGCAGCCGGGGCCAGAGGTGCAGCTTCCGCAGCAGCAGGAGTGGCAGCAGCAACAGGGGCAGCAGCAGGAGGGCGGCCATGGTGCCCTCGTCCCTGGCGCGGCCCAGAGACTCCCTTCCGAAAACGGGCCGCTCGCTTTTGCTCGGAGACCTCTCCCTCTTGGGAGCGCGCGTGCGCCGGCACACGCCCCTTCCCACCCAGCTCCCCCCTCCCCCCTCCCGGTTCTCCACGGGCTGGGAGCCGAGGCCGGGAGTGCGTGGGGGGCGGCCCCGCGCTCTCCGCCCTCCCCACAGCCGCGCTCCGCCCTGTGCGCGCTCCCTCCCAGACAGCCGGCGGCCCAAACCCTCCCAGGTCCCGGTTCAGGTTTTCTCCCCAAGGGCGCTTCTGGCATCTGAACTGTGGCGTCCCGGCCTAAGGATGCCATTGCTCTCCCCCAAAACTGGCCGGAGAACTCGGCCCCTTGCCCACTTGGCGCTGCAAGACCGGGCCCGATTGCCAGACCCGTGCCCTCCCCCAGCGCCAGCAGCAGCCCCAGGGGATGGGTGGGGGCCCAGCCAGCCAGAGTTCTGGAGGGGCGACTGCGGAGGCCCCTCCTTCCGGGCAAGGGCACAATAATTGGGGCCAGCCAGCGAATGCTTTCCATCCTGGTTTTAATTGGGGCAGAGAGAACGGGAAGGGGAGAGGAAGAGGCCTCCTGCGACTAAGACTTTTAAAGGAAGGAATAACAGCTTTGAAGAAGGGGACACTGGATTCTGCAGGAGCCCTCTGTCCTCCGCCAAGACCTCACTCCTCTCTCTTCTGTCGGCCACCCAGCCTCCTGGGCAGCCTAGGGGATTCTTTTCTGCTGGGACACAGGGGACAGACTGTGGAACAAAGAGGGTTGGTTCCTTCTTGCTGGTATCTGAACTCTCCCCACCAGGCCTACTTCTGTCCATCAGAATCCGAGTTGGGGGCATCCTTCACCCCCAAGCAGTCCTCCAATAGTTGATAAGCACACAGATCTACTAATACTCACTTTCGGGAGCCTCTAGTTTCTTGACAGAGAAGTAGGGTTCAACTTCACGGGAGATGGTGCCTGGACAGGTCAGTGCCTGGCCCACAGCCCCAGTGGCAACAGGAAGTTTGGGCAGGAGGGGGGCAGCAAAAAGTCCCTCCTGCTCCAGACAAGGGGGTGTTCAGGAAGGGAAAAGGGGAAGTTCTGAGGCCACCAGGGGAGTGGGGGCAACCAGTTAGGTGCATAGGGTAAGAGCACCTGGGCCAGCAACTCCAGCACAAAAGAGGTTCTGGCTTGTTTTATTGTCATTTAAAAACTTTTAAAACGCGATTATCTCTGCCAAAAAAACAAACAAACAAACAAACAAAAAACCCCAAAAAGACAGAACGGAGGAAATGGGACCATTCGACAGTTCTGTGGAAGTCTCTCTCTGGGAGTCCCAAGGGCTCTGGCCTCCCTCTCCCCTCAGTCCCTGCCTGAACTCTTATGGCATCTGCCCCATGTTGAGGAACAGGCAGGCAGCTGGACCACATCACTGATGAAATGCCCATTTCACACGGGAGGATGGAGAGCAACTATAAAATGCCTGTTAGGAGCAAATCAAGGCCAGACGGGGAACATGTGGAAGGGGCATCCATACACTGTCTTCACTCCCATCCTGGCCTCTCTGACCAGCAAGCCCCATCTGCCATTTCTCTTCTCTTTGGGAGGCTGGGGAGGGGCAGGGGCTGAGGACCTGCACCAGCCCAGATTTCACACAGCCTCTGGCTTCAGGGGGACCCAAGTCGGTGGGAGCAGCAGTGTGACGGGGCTGGAGGCGCCTGGACAGGAGGGAGCAGGGGCTGGGGCTGCATGGGAGCTTCTCAGGCTGAGCCAAAGGAAGCAGCTCATCCTTCCCACCAGGCGAGCCTTGGGCAGAGGGAGAGGGTGTCTCCCCACTATCTCCCCAGCCCTTATTAACCTCTGATTCACCACGGAGGGGAGGGCAGTCCAACTGGGGGTGGGATGGCGGAACACGGGGACTCAGTCACTGTCAGACCCCACTGCAGAGGACCCTTTCCGTTTCCTCTTGGTAGGCTTCGGTTTTGTGTCTTCTTCCTCCTGGAAGAGATGGGGGGGGGGGGCAGTCATTAGCGTGAGCAGCTACTAGTCCCAGCCCCACCAGCCCCCAATGTTCCTGCTGCTGAGCAGAGGTGAGGGCTCTCACCGAGGCACTGCTGGAGCCTGACTCTTCCTCAGCATTGGGGGGCTGTGTGGCATTCTTTCGACTGCGGGGGCTGGACAGAGCTGCTTTTCTCCGGCTCTTGGGCGGCTTGGTGGATGAGTCTTCATATTCCTCAGCCAGGGAGAAGAGATCGCTGAACCTGAGAGAAAGAACACACCCTCAGCACATTCCTCCCAGCCTCTTCTCTGTCCTGGGCAGGACCCCTCCCCACTGCTTCCCAAGGCCTTACTTCATCTTGTGGGCCTCGTCACAGCTTGCCTGCACGTGCTGCAGAGCCTGGAGAATTGGGGTCTGGCTAAAAACTAGAGGGAGGAGGAGGGAGAGCAGGGAAGCAAGGACAGTGAGCGGTCCAGAAACTCACTCAACTCTCCTGCCCCTGCCCCCACCCACTCTAGGGCTCGTCTGAGCCAGGGTCTGCAACGCATACAGTTCTGCTTGGTGTTGGTCAGGTTGAGGCGCAGGTTGTCCAAGTGCTCCAGGATCTGCTCCAGAGTCAGCTGGGCCAGCTTGCTGCTGGAGCTCCTCAGGCTGCAGGGAAGTCACACAGCCAGAGTCTGAGCTTGAGGGGAGGGCTCCAGGAGTGTGGGACACCCTCCCCACCAGGGCCCCTCCTGAAGACAGACGCAGCCCATATGGGGAAGGATGGGGTGGAACAGGGACCAGCCACCGGGCACTAGGGAAAGGGGGAAGGGCCAGAGTGGGCCCGCACACCATGTAGCTTCAGACCACTAGGTGTCACCCACTAACCAGGAAGGAATTGCCCTGGTGATGGCCTGTGGACAGTGGGCAGCCCTCCACAGGGCCCACGTCCCCCCTCTGCCTCTTGCTCCCACCTCTGCCTCTTGCGCGGGAGGCTGTTGTTCTTGATGAGCAGGGACTTGATGTGCTCGGCCAGCAGCTCGTCATGCTTCATGCACCAGTGCCGCAGGATGCTGGTGGTGAACTGGTCGTCAGGGTGGCAGGGCCTGCTCAACACCATCTTCACCATCTCCTCGCTGGGCCTGGGGGTGTGAGAGGAGTGGAAGGCACCCTGCTCACACAGCTGGCCTCAGGATCCCCTGGTCTCTCCCACCTACTTACTCCCCAAACCTCAGCCCCCTACCCCCATCCGCGTCGCTGCAGCTTCCTGCTCTCACACCCTCTCCCTCTTCTCTCTGGGCCAAGGAATGCTGGTTTCATCCTTTCCCGAAGCCAGGAGACACAAGTGATTCTTCAGTTTCTGCAGTAGCAGCTGGTATGTATACTGGGGGGCGGCTCACCAAATCTCTCCCACCTTGCCCAGAACAGTCAGGAAATGGGCCAGGGAGGCAAAAGGACCACACGGTATCTAGCCCGAGACGGCGCAGCGGAGGGGGCTGGCAAGCCACAGCCCTCAACCTGCCCACTTCCTTTAGGATGTTCTGTACCACTTCTAGTCTCTTGGGCAAGAGAGCAGAAAAGGTGGAAGGAAGGCAAGAAGGTAGAGAAGATACACAGCTGCTGTCCTACTCATCTGGGCTGTTGGGAAAGTGCCTGTGCTGGAGGGTGGAGGGGCCTCTGCTGGCTCCCCCTCCAGGCCCCACCCCTGTACTCTGACCCAGCCTCCTCTAGGATTAGCCTAGGGTGGCCTCAGCAGAGTAGGGGTGGGGAGCAGGAAACCAGGATGTCCGGTCCCCACCCCCTACCCCCTCCTCCCAGGGCAGCTCCTGGTGGGCAGGGGTGTAAAGTCAAGAGGAAGCCCAGATCCCAAGGGAGCTGCATGTTTGTAAATCATTTTAGGGGAAGGGCAGAATAAGTAGATGTCTACAGTAGAAAAAAGCATGGCCAGCCTCCTGAAGGAGCAGCCAGGAACCCTTTACAGGATGCTCTCTCTCGGTATGCTGTGACTGGGAGCTAGAGTCCCCGGAAGTAGAACTCACTTCTCTCTTCGGAGCTGAAGCAGCAGGCAAGACAGGGCCTCTGGGTGCTCTGTGGGGGAAGGCAGAGGCTGCTCAGAGGGTTGTAGAATTCCAGGAAGAATCTTGGTACCTCTCCCATCCCCCAGTTAATAGCCACTCGAAGGAGCAAGGACAGTCTTCCCCATGGAGCCAGGAAGAACAATCCCTTGCTTCTAGAAAATCCCAAGTGGCCTGAGCCCTAGCTCATGCCTGGCTCAGAGTGGGCCTGCCTGCAGGACTCATCTGAAGAGCCTAAGTGACTGACCAGGGAGCCTGGCCTTCCGGACTTCGCTGGGAGGGGCAGCAGTGGGTCTGATCATCCAGAAGCCTAGGGGCCTCAGCCTTGCCCCAGAGGGACTGGGACGGTCCTTCCCTCAATTCTCCCTACCCACAGCCCTACTCACCTTTGTATTTGAGGTGCTGCAGGATGGGGATTATGGTCTCCAGGGGGATGTTGTGGGCCAGGAAGAGCTGCCAGGCACAGTACTGCTCAAAGGTCTCCCAGTCCAGGCTCTGGACTGCAGGGGACAGAGAAGGGGCGTGCTCACGCTTGCGCGCTCTCTCCTTCACACACACATAGGGCTAACTCACTGACTAACAGCGTCCCAAGCAGGGGTGATACACAGGTGAGGACAGTGTCCCCAACCCTACAGACACTCTCCCTTTCCACACAAAGCATTGTTTTCAAAGACTTCACTTCACTCCTATAGTCCCAGCAGCCCTGAGCTTAAGCAGATCCAGAAACACTGCCCGAGACCACAGAGCAGGGCAGAGTGATGGTCTACCCCATTCTCAGCCCAAGCCAGCCATGCTGTTACTAGAAAACATCCAGGGCTGCCACACGTCTCTTCCCCCCGGGGTGCCTGCAGCGTCTGCTCACTTACTGAGTATGTTGAGGACAGAGTCCTTTCGAAACATAACCAGGTTCCCCATCATCACGTGGCAAACCAGCTCCTGGAGCTGAGGAGGGAGAGAAGGAAGAAGGCAAGACCCATTGGTTCTAAAAGAAGCCAGGAAGCCAGTATGGAAAGAGAAGCAGGAGGGCTCACATGGGGAAAAAACCAAAGGAAGGGAAAACTTGGTCTCTGAAGGATGCAGGGGCTGGTGAAGAACAGGTGAAGGCTTGTTTGGGGCAAAATAGTTAAAGAAAACCATTAAAGTGGTTTCCGTGCCCTCACAGCAGAGGGAGAATGGACAACTTGTCTACCTCGCCCTAGTTTGGGCCCCAACCCACACCAGCCTGTGCCTGAGGAGGAGGAAAGGGCCCTGGGAGGCTGAGTCTGGAACAGAGGTGTGGGTAGGAGAAAGGCAAAGAAAGAAGGGCTCTTCTGTCATAAATGGGGCGAGTGGAGAGGAGGAGCAGAAATGGGACCTCAGTTCGGCACAAGAACAACACACAAGAAAAGCTGCAGCCTCCGGGGCCCGTACGTGGTGGCAAGGCCAATGGCCTGATCATTTTCATCCTGAGCCAAGGGGATGGCCAGCTGAAAGCTAAAAAAAACCCACCTCCTAGCTTTCCGTGTGGAACTGGAGTACCCAGGAGAGAATGAGCCCCACCTGCCTCCCTGGGATCCACTTCCCTTCCAGCCCCCAGGCCTGAAGTGCACACAGGTGCAGGCCCCCCTCCCCCACCACTGCCCAGGCCTCCCAGGAGGACAGCTCCTTGTGCACCTGCGCAGAGTCAATAACAGCCACGATCATGTTCAGCAGTTCGCCGCTCCGCAAGGTCTCATCTGGAAACTGGGCAGAAAAAGAGGGAAGCTGGGGCAGGAGTCCAGGGTGCACCCCTTGACTTGAACCTCATAATCCACTCCCCTTTCTTCCCACATGCTCAGGGGATGGCTGGGTTAGCCAGATGTGGGGTCTAACACAAATACCTAAACAAAGATCCAACAGCTGTGAAGCTGGGACTCTAACTCTTCCAAAACCCAAATTTGCTCTTCGTGTGCCCACAGCATGAGGAGTGTGTGTATCTCAGGAAAGCAATGGGGAGCCATCCAGAGATGGAGCTAGAGCCAAAAAGGACTGGCCATGACTGGTGAGTGCTGTGTGGCAGCAGTAAAAAAAATCCAATCTATATTAACCCTCAGCCAAAGAAGAGAAGGTGCAGAGTGTGAGTGTTTGGGGTGCATGACAGGCAGGCATGACCCCTTCTTGGGGAGGCCAGTTTACCAGGGAGGGAGCAGAGGAGGAAACTGCCACATGCTGGGTATGTGCACCCCTCCCCCTGCAGTTTTTGGCTGAGATCACAGTTCCTCCTGTCATGCCCACACCCCGTGCCCTGATTTCCCTGTTCCCAGGAACCTTCACCAAGAGGAAGAGCTGATACCTCCTCTGATGTCCCAGTTCCTAGAGAAGACAGTGAGTGAGTGAGGGAAATGAAAGTCGAGTCCCCACCACAAAGGCCCTGGTCTTTGGGAACCACTAGAGAAACTGAGAGTGAGCAATCAAAAGGCAAGAGGGCCTGCAATGTGTGAACGTGGATTTGGTTGGGGCCTGTCCTGGGTCCAGAGGATGGGGCCAAAGCTGAGAAGCCAAGTGTAGAGGCCCAGACCCCAACTCACACCACAAAGCACAGGACAGGAATTCTGTGGGTCTTAGACATTTTCTAAACTTTAACGGGGGGGCCCACAAGCAGGTGTGGGCTGGAAAAGGCAGCCTGCCGAGGCCAGCAGGCGCTGTATGCGGAGATGCGCAGTCTCGGGAGCCCTGCCTGCACAGCTGCCCTGCCTCGGTGGCACTCCGTCAGGGGCACTGACCTCTGTGTAGATGGAGGGCGTGAGGTGGCACAGCAACCGCACATCGTCTTCCTGGCAGGCCTTCATGTCCATCATCAAGCAGGTGTGCAGGTCACCCAGCTGCGTGGCCTGGGCAAATGACTCGTACAGGTTCATCTTCCCAGCAGCGGCTTTGCTGCAAGAGCAGTCGGGCCGAAGCCAGCATCCAGCCTCAGCATCCAGCCTCAGCAGACATCCCCCAGGTAGGCCCTCCTCTGCAATCCCTTTGCTGCCCTGATGCTCTGGGCCAATCAGTCTCATGGCTTTCCCCTGCCTTCCTCAAGAGATTTGTAGCTTATAGCAACCAGGACACACTCTTCTTTCTCCCCATCCTTCCCCAGTGCTCCAGACAGGACACTGACCACAGTTAATGAAGCTGCTAACTGGTGAGAGCTGAACATAGGAGAGGGCTCAGCTCAGGCTAGAAAGCTCACTTCCTGATTTCTGGGCTCTGAGCAATGAGGACAACAACACATAGAGGCCCCCACCTCACATCACGTACAAAACAACTCAAAAGGAGTTATAGGCCTAAATGTTAAGAACTGAAACTATACAACTCCTAGAAGAAAACACAGGAAAGGGGCGCCTGGGTGGCTCCGTTGTTAACCGTCTGCCTTCGGCTAGGGTCATGATCCCAGGGTCCTGGGATCAAGCCTCGCACTGGGCTCTCCGCTCAGCGGGAAGCCTGCTTCTCCCTCTCCCACTCCCCCTGCTCGTGCTCCTGCTCTCTGTCAAATAAATAAATAAAGCCTTTAAAAAAAAAAAAAGAGAAAAAAAACAGAGGAGAAAATCTACATGACACCAAAAGCACAAGTGATGGAGAAAAGATAAATTGTACTCTTCAAAATGTAAAACATCAGGGCGCCTGGGTGGCTCAGTCGTTAAGCGTCTGCCTTCGGCTCGGGTCATGATCCCAGGGTCCTGGGATCGAGCCCTGCACCGGGCTCCCTGCTCCGCAAGAAGCCTGCTCTCCCTCTCCCACTCCCCCTGCTTGTGTTCCCTCTCTCACTCTGTCTCTCTCTCTGTCAAATAAATAAATAAAATCTTCAAAAAAAAAATGTAAAACATCTCTGTTTCAAAGGATGCCATCAAGGAAGTAAATAGACAACCCGGAGAATGAGAAAATATTTGCAAACGTTATGTTTTGTAAGGGACTTGCATCCAGAATATATATATATAAAAATCTTAAAAATCAACAATAAAAAGATGAATAACCCCAATTAAAAAACAGGAGAGGGGGCGCCTGGGTGGCTCAGTCGTTAAGCGTCTGCCTTCGGCTCAGGTCATGATCCCCGGGTCCTGGGATCCAGCCCCGCATCCGGCTCCTGCTCCGCGGGAAGCCTGCTTCTCCCTCTCCCACTCCCCCTGCTTATGTTCCCTCTCGCTGTGTCTCTGTCAAATAAATAAATAAAATCTTAAAAAAAAAACCACACAAACAGGAGAGGAGGGGCGCCTGGGTGGCTCAGTCGGTCAAGCGTCCGACTCCTGGCTTCGGCTCAGGTCATGAGCTCTGGGTGGTGGGATCAAGCCACGCGTCAGGCTCTGTGCTCAGTGTGGAGTCTGCTTAAGACTCTCCCTGTCCCTGCGCCCGTCCCCACTGCGCACGCTAATAAGTCTTAAAACATAAACAAAAAACAGGAGAGGATCTGAACAGACATTTCTCCAAAGAAAATATGTAAATGGCCAATGACAGGCACATGAAAAGCTGCTCAATATCATTAGCCATCAGGAAAATGCAAATCAAAACCACAGACCCATTACGATGGTTGTAATGAAAAAGCTGCCCAACAACAGGCTGGGAAGCCCGTGAAAGCACTAGAAGCCTCGCCCACAGCAGGTGGCAACGGAAACTGGCTGCAGTCACTCTGGAAAGTAGTTCGGCAGGTCCTCACCAAGTTAGAGATGGAGTTACCGTTCGACCGGCATCTACTCTTAGGTATATATACCCAGGAAAATTGAAAACCTGTGTCCAGGTAAAAATCTGTATGTGAATGTTCACAGCAGCTCTTTTCACAATAGACAAAAAAGTGGAAACAAATCAAATGTCCATCGCTGGGTGAACGGATAAACAAACTGTGGTATACCTAGACAGTGGAGTATTATTTGGGCATAAAAAAAGGAAGTTCTGACACAGGCTACAGCGGGGATAAACCCTGAAAACATTACACTAAGTGACAAAGCCAGTCATGAGAAACCACACGTTGTATGATTCCATTTATACGAAACATGCAGAGTAAGTAAATCTATAAAGACAGAAAGCAGATCCTTGGTTGACAGGGGTGGGGTGAAAGGGACAATGGGAAGGTGACTGCTAACTGGGATGTGGTTTCTCTTACAGATGATGAAAATCTTCTAAATTAGCCAGCAGCAACAATTGTACAACTTGGGGAATATACTTTAAACCACCGAATTGTGGTTTTAAAGCTGTTATTAAAAAAGACAAACGGAAGGCCGTGGTGATGCCAGTGGGGGATCAGCATTCGCAGGGGAGGCTCTCCAGGACACCTCCTCCAATGTGGGGACCATACCCACCTGGCCCTCAGGTAGTACAGCAGGTGGTAGCCGATCTTGGGCTGTTTTTGGTACAGCTCAGAGAGAAGATCCAGAAGCAGAGAGAAGCTGCTGTTGTCTTCCTGCATTTGGCACAAGTTCCTGGAGGCGGGAGGTGGGAGGAAGGGAGCAGAGCTGTATGTAGGGCAGACTCTGCTGTGGAGGCATGAGCCACCTGTGCCCACTGCATATCCTTCCCCTCTGGAAAAGGAGTCCCATTACCCTAGGACAGAAGCATAGGACTGCTGAGGGGAAGGACGGAAGGCCCAGCACTGTCTCCTACAGCTGGATTCTTACCTAAATATTAGGTAGAGAGGCTTTCCCACAGACTCCTCCAGGGACCTGCAAGAGGAGGGTGACATCTAAGAGTCCGCGTGAGTAGAGAAGATGGGCTGCAGGCAGACATTATGGAGGCTAGATGCCAGCCTGCTCCTTTCCAAACCAAAGGTCAACTTCCTGCTGCCCCAGAGGCTCGGTCACAGAGAAGACAGAGTCCTAACATGCACCACAGTCTGGGCAGTGACTGTCATTGAAAATGAGATTCCTGGGGCGCCCAGCTGGCTCAGTTGGAGGAACATGCAACTCTTGATATTGGGGTTGTGGGTTCGAGCCCCCATGTTGGGTATAGAGACTGCTTAAAAATAAAATCTTTAAAAAAAAAAAAAAAGAAAAAGAGGGGCGCGTGGGTGGCTCAGTCGTTAAGCGTCTGCCTTCGGCTCAGGTCATGATCCCAGGGTCCTGGCATCGGAGCCCCACGTCGAGCCCCACGTCGAGCCCCACGTCGGGCTCCCTGCTTGGTGGGAAGCCTGCTTCTCCCTCTCCCACTCCCCCGCTTGCATTCCTGCTCTCGCTAACTCTGTCAAATAAATAAATAAAATCTTAAAAAAATAAAAAATAAAAAAAAAAGAAAATGAGATTCCTGCCCTTCTGGGAGGGTCTAGGCAAGGGTCCAATCCCACCTACAGCAGCAAGGGCTGGGCACACAGGAAGGGGCCCTAGTCTCTGCCCCACGCTCTGCATTCAGTAGACAAAAATGAATCCTTAAGTGAATCAGCACACGTGAGAATAAAAACAAGTAAAGAGAGGGGCGCCTAGCTGGTTCAGTCGGTGTAACGTGTGACTCGATCTCAGGGTCTGAGTTCAAGCCCCATGCTGGGTGTAGAGATTGCTTGAAAATAAAATCGTGAAAAAAAAAAAGTAAAATAAGTGATTATTTCTCTCAAGTCTACAGCAAGATGCCTCCTGGACTAGGGCTCTAAGAGCATACTTCTGGCTCCCAGAAGCCAGTGGGTAGGTGGAGGGGTCAGGAAAGATAAGCCTTACTCCTCGGTGATCTCCTCAGGCAACACCTCCCCTCGAAAGTGGGCCTTGAAGAGCTCCTGTAGGCAGGAAGCAAGGACAGACAGCTGCTCCGAGTCAAAGTCTTCCTGGGTGGTGAGACAAGTGAGCAGGTATCACCACGGGACCCAAGCCTTACTGCCCCCACGACCTGGAGCCTCTGCACTCAATCTGCTTCCACCTCCAGGATCAACAAAGCCCTGCACCATCAGAGGGGACCCATCTTGGGGACAGGAAGGAGTCAGCTGCCTGGGTGGGGGAGTTCTGCGCTGCGTGGGCTAGGCTGCTTCCTCCTCAGGGGATGGGATCTCCTCACCTCTAGGACCTGGTCCACGATTTCCTGCATGACCTCACACTGGGCCTCAGTGTCACTGTAGTGAAGAATTGAGAGAAAATCTCAGGGACGTAAATGACAGCAGAGGGCAGGACACACAACCAGCAAAGCACACTCATGCACAGACAAAACAAAGGAGCTCTGTATGAATCTGGGCTTGGGTCAGGGAGGCTTTAGGGCAGAATTTGCTACTCTCCGGGCAGAGACCCTAAGGAAAGGAAATCCCCATCATCCCACTTTGGTTCTCAGAGACTCTTGTCCTCAGAACCTACAGAGTGAGAAGTGCATGCTGGGGAACGAGGCTGCCTTCCCCCAGCCCATACCCCCCAACCCAAACTGCAGAAGGCACATCACGGAGCTTCTACTACCTCTCCATACTCCCCACCACCCCACCAGGTAGCAGGGCGAAAGCCTGGGGCTGAGCCTCCTGAGGCTGAGGGCAGGAGCTGCACCTACCTCCCCTTCTGGAGCTGAAGCACTTTGTCCCTTAGGGACTCATCCAGTTGGTCAAGGTAAGGGGTGATATCGACTGGCTCCTCCACAACTGTCTCCTTGATAGGGTGGAAGCGAAACTCTCTCTTCTTTCCTGAAGGGAATGATTCAGGAGCGCGGTCATTTCCCCAGACACCAGCAGCAGGGACAGCCCCACACGCTAGGTGTGCATGTGCCCTGGATGTGGACACACCCAGCCTTAGGAGCACACAAGGGTAGGGGCCACTCCTCCTTCCCTCCCTCCTGCTTCAGGGCCAAGGGCAGGGCTCTGCGCCCTGGGGTCCCATCCAGTAACCCTGCTAACGAGACTAACTCAGGGGGCCAAGGCAACAGAGAGGCTGCTCCTGCCACCTGGTCCTCTTGGGGGTGATGCCACCCGGAGCCCCTTCTCTGCTGTGCCCACCTCTGCTGCTGAGGTCCTCCTCATCATCACTGAAGGCTGCCTCTGCGTTGTCATAGCAAGCCTCATCTTTGTCTGACATGTGGTTGTCCATCTCCACGGAAACCGGCTCCTCAAGTTTGACTTGGGAGGAAAGAGACAAGGCATTTGATGGTTTCCTGTGACCTAACATGCCTAACTTGGGGGACAGGTGGATTACAGACCCTGGAAGGACAGACATCGTGTCCTCACAACCTTCCACAACTTGCAGGGCAATTCTGCCAGGAATAAGAATGGTATAGGAAATGCCTGCTATGCTTAGCTTGCATCGACAAGTAGGTAAGACCAGGGACAGTCCCAAGTGCTCTTCACTTTATTTATTTATTTTTTTAAAGATTTTATTTATTTATTTGAGAGAGAGAATGAGATAGAGAGCATGAGAGCGGGGAGGGTCAGAGAGAGAGGCAGCCTCCCTGCTGAGCAGGGAGCCCGACGTGGGACTCGATCCCGGGACTCCAGGATCATGACCTGAGCCGAAGGCAGTCGCTTAACCAACTGAGCCACCCAGGCGCCCGCTCTTCACTTTAAAACCAAGCTGGGAAGTTCTGCTTGGCTTAAGCCTTACCCCAAAACAAAAAAGGGTGTATGTGTATAACTGGGAGCAAGACTTGAGACCCAACATGACCATCTCTTATCAGGACTCAGGGCCCAGGGATGGGAAGAGAGAAGAGTCGCACGAAGTTACAGTGAGGCAAACACAAATACCCATGAAAGCCTTCCCTATGGAGGGTAGGCTACTGAGAGAAGACACAGGAGCTGAGGAGCAAGAGAGGTCTGTAAAAGTCAGGTAAGATCAGATGGAGAGGGAGAACCAAGGAAGACAACTCAAAAACTCATTAAAGAGAAAGTGCAGAACAAAAACCTGGAATGGACAGTCACAGAGGTGAAGAATCGCCCCAGGGCGACATACACGGGCTCCAGGCTGAGAGCCCTGGGTGTCTCCATCCCTCTTCTCAAACAGGTGATAGAATGGGAGGGCCCCATACCTTCCACCGGTGGGCTAGGCGAACTGCAGAACTCAGGAAACTTCTCCCTCAGCATTGCCCGAAGCTCCTTATCCAATTTAGGGTTGTCAAACAGGGGAGCCAAATGCCTGGGGGGGAGCATGAATGGAGGTCAACATCAGAGCGCCTCACTTCGGTTGGGAGAGACAGGTCTACGCCCAACCAGTATAGCTGGGCCATACTCAGACTCCTGGAATGTGGTGACAAGACAGGAATTTCTGTAAGTGTCAAGAGGACATACTCTCAGCAGTCTGAGGCAGAGCTAGTACTTTCTATACCTGTCAAGAAAAGTCAGCAGTGGTAGGACAGTATCTGAACGTGCCTGACCTAGTGACACATAAGAAAACAGCCCCTCCCCGCTGCTTACAGACATGTAAAGTTCTTACGCCAAGACCCGTTTCTCCACAATGTGGTTGAGGGAGGAGAACACACCCTGTCGCACATGGCCCTCCAATGGTGGATAGAAGTTGGGAATGATCTGGAAGGGAAGAAAGGAAGCAAAGAATGAGCACACAACACAGAGTGTTCTGCTGAACTAGAGCTAAAAAGCTGCTTCAGTTTTGATCAGAAAACACAAGTATGGCTGCAGAAAGGTCTGGAATATTCCTCACCATTCCAGGTTGCTAAAATGGTTAATTCTTCCTAGACCTGGCTGCACCTCAGAGAGACCAGATTCTACCTTAAGTCATTATCCCTGAGGTCAAGAAAGACATGGAAAGATCCCACGGCACATGGCACATGGCAGGAATACGGAAGGGGAATATTCACTAACCTGGGGGGTAGGACCTACGACCACAGCTGCTCCCACGATGAAGGGCACTGGGAAGACCTACTTGCGGGCCTATAAGGTGAGGGGACACACACTTACACGGCACATGAAGTCCAGGAGTGTGGCAGTGATGGCTGGGTGTGGCTTCATGGAGTGGTGCATGACCAGGATGGCCGGTTCTGGGGAAGGTGGAATGAAAGGGCCCCCACATCAGACAGTCTGTGCCCAGCTCCATGAAACAAGGCATCAATACTTACGAATGGTTCGGGAGAAAGCTGTATCCCTACCCCTATTCCCACTGAGCAGACCCAAAAGCAGACAAGCCCTGAAACAGCTCCTCGCTCTCATCTCCCTTGTCCCCAGCATATAGCTTGGAGAATAGGAGTGGTAGGAGAGGAAAAGCAGGGTGTGGCACAGCCCTGCGCCTAGGCCCTCCCCACCAGAAGCCCACGCATAAGCTCTAGGGCAAAAGGGGGGGAGTGAGCGCTTGGCTTCATAAAAGCAATCTTCCTTCTACATCAAGGGAGCACTGGTGAGGAACTATGTAACTGCTCCCAGATAAGTTGCCTCTCCCCGGGCTGCCCTGAGATTTATGACTACTGTCACCAAGGCTAGGCGGGGGCTTGGGAGTTGAGGGTGGTGTTGCCCGGTCTGGTCACATACCTATGTTCATAATGCTATCCTTGTCTGGGCTAAAGAACAGCCAGTCGTAAAACAGAGCCAGCTTGGCATTGGAGGCAGCGACATTTGACTGGAAGACAGAGGAGAAGGGAGGGCTGATTTCGTCAACCAGCTCCCTTCCCTTCAGAAGCGCAAGGCAGCCTCCAGAGCCCACACAACTTCCCATCTATGAAATAAATTCACTTCTAGTGAGACAGATGGAACCCCCCAGGGGTGAGGGGCACACAAGTCTGCATAAGAGTGCAAGTGGCCATGTTCTCACTGACCAAGGGGCCAGGGATTGACCTGGGTTCTCATACATCCAGAAGAACACATCCTTGATCCTAGAAAAGGAGCTGGGACCTCACTGACATGCACCCAGACCAGCCCCTAGGCTGCCCGGCTGGGCTCCCCAGGCACATTCCTGACTGAAAGACCCCCTAGGAACAGCCTGTTGTTGTGTCTGAATCAGCACATTCCAAGGACCCAGTTGGGGCAGGAAGGGTGTCAAAAGGCAACTAGAGGCCAGAGAGCAGACAATTTGGAGTTTCCCACCCAAGGAACAGGGAGAAAAATGCTGGGAAAGACATGGCTGTGCCATGGAGTCCCTATGTTTGCATTAGTATCCAAAGCTGATGCCAAAAGGTTGCCAAGTGAGGGTCTAAGGAACACAAGCCCTGAATCTGAGGAAGGAACCATTCAGAGGAATGACCATACATGGTTCTGAAAACTAAAAGGAAACACGGGGAGGCGTGAGAAATCTGGGCTCGAGGATCGGCAGTAAAGGCAGAGATGGACCTGTTCAACCCCAAACCCAGATGGGGAATAATGAGTGTAGTCCACTTCGAGAGACACGGATGGAGGCTGGACGAAGGCGGAGACATTCAGCAGGAAGAAAGTGAAGGAAGGGCCCGTAGGGGTCAGGAGGCCCAGAGAGGCAGGAAGAAGCATGGAAATACGGGGAACTCAAGGGAAGAGGACTCTTCACCACCCGAGAGCCTCCATCCCACAGCCCAGCCCCTCACCGTGCATGTTGTCAGGAGCCAGCCAATGATGGCCCATCGGGGCAAGATATCTGAACTCAGCACTTCGTTAGAAGGGTGGACAACCCCACAGATGTAGCGAATGAGGTCACAGCGGAGAGACTGACTGTCTGGGGTTGACAGGTACTGGCGCTGGAACCAATCCTGGTAACGCTTTTGTTGACCAAACCGCACCTGGAGGAAGGGGGCGTTGGAGAGAAACTCGGAAGGAAGGGTGTGGTCTCTGGGCAGAGGAAAATGACACTAGGCTTGACCCAGACTTCAATCTCTTCCCTCCATTCATTCATTAACTCACTTTCTTCTTGACTTCTCCTCCGTTGGGAAGACTTCCTGATGTAAATAGTCCTTGACTGAAAAAAGTGCCGAGACTCTTTCCCACTCACCTCTTGTGCCTTCATTCCTGCCACCCACCTAATGTCCTGAACATTTACCCCAACTGTGACTGCAGCCCATTTTTGGCTCCTTTCTCCTGTTCTGGTCACAGAGGCTCTAGTCCTAAGCATCATCTTTTCTTATCTTCTAGAGCCCCTTGTGGTCAACAAGGAGTGTTCCTCGAGAACAAGAGTGGAGCCCGTTTGCCACTCGGCACTGACAGAGCTTTCTGATGTTCAGCAACCTACGGGGTCACTAACCCAGGTACACAGACTCTCCAAACCTTCTTGCAGCAACTCCTTCCCCGATCACACTCTAAAGTGGTACAACAGCAACACCAGGTAAGAGAGATGTGGTTTTCTCCCCTTCTATTCCCCAAATTCAAACAAAACAGCGAGGAGAAGGAATAAAAAGAAAGAAACGGGCGCCCGGGTGACTCAGTCGGTTGAGCATCTGCCTTTGGCTCAGGTCATGATCCTGGAGCCCTGGGATCGAGCCCCGCATCAGGCTCCTGCTCAGTGGAGAGTCTGCTTCTCCCTTTCCCTCTGCCCCTCACTCTGCTCATGCTCTCTCTCACGAGTACGCTCTCTTTCTCAAATAAACAAATACAATATAAAAAAGAAAAGAAAAGAAAGATACAACTAGATCAACACTGTCCAGTAGAACTTTCTGCAACGATGGCGCCTACTGAGCACTTAAAACGTAGCTAATGCGACTGAGGTACTGAATTTTTAATTTTACCTAGCTTTAATTACTTTATTTTTAAAAAAAAATTTTTTTTAACATTTTATTTATTTATTTGACAGAGAGAGACAAAGCGAGGGAGGGAACACAAGTGGGGGAGTGGGAGAGGGAGAAGCAGGCTTCCTACTGAGCGGGGAGCCCGATGCGGGGCTCGATCCCAGGACCCTGGGATCATGACCTGAGCTGAAGGCAGATGCTTAAAAACTGAGCCACCTACGCGCCCCTAAAAAAATTTTTTTTTTAAGATTTCATTGTCAGAGAGAAAGAGCGAGCGAGCATGAGCAGGGGGAGGGCCAGAGGGAGAAGCAGGCTCCCCACTGAGCCAGGAGCCCAATGTGGGACTCGATTCCAGGACCCTGGGATCATGACCTGAGCCGAAGGCAGACACTTAAGTGACTGAGCCACCCAGGTGTCCCTAAAAAATTTTTTTTAAAAGATTTTATTTATGTATTTGTCAGAGGGGGAGTGGCAGGCAGAGGGACAAACAGATCCCCCTCTGAGCAGGGAACTAATGTGGGACTCGATCCCAAAACCCTGGGATCATGACATGAGCCAAAGGCAGATGCTTCACTGACTGAGCCACCCAGGCGTCCCCCTGCAAATTTTTTAAGATTTTGTTAAGTCATCTCTACATCCAACGTGGGGCTTAAACTCATGACCCTGAGATCAAGAGTCACACGTTCCACCAACTGAGCCAGCCAGGTGCCCCTCGCTTTAACTACTTTAAGTTGTAAATCATGGTTAGTGGCTACCACATGGGATAGCACAGATCTGGACGGCTCTCCGGCATGACTCAAGAAAACAAAAGTGGACTAGGCCAGTAGCTTCCCAAGCCCAGACTGGCTGTAGAGGAGCCGTTGCCTGGAAACTCTCTGTTAAAAACATAGATTCCTCAATCAGATTATCTGGGAGACTAGCATCTAGGAAGATGTATTTTTAACATGTTGCTCAAGCAATTCTGTCATAACTCAGCCATGTTTGGAAACCAAAAGGCCATAGCTCTCTTCCTGAGAACTCACGTGCAGGCCGAGGAACAGTGGAACAGTGGGTTTCCCAGAATGAACACTCTACCCTTTTACAGCACATTTCACACTTGTAAATTACGTAATTTGTGTATAATTATTGGTTTAACGATGGTTTTAGACAGACTGGAAGCTTCACAAGAGCTCCAACTGGATGCACCTCTTTTACTAAACCCTGTATTCCCAGCTCATAGCACCCCGCCCAATGCCAGATAGACTGGGTACCCACCTGACCACCACTCTGCCAGTCAGCACTCAGGGGTAAGGCATCTGCAGGCTGGAGGAAGAAGCCCAGCCAACCTGCAGCTTCTGTTCCTGCTGCAAAAGGTTAGCTTACCCGGGAGGTCATGAAGAGGAGCTTAGTCTCCATGTCTGGGGTTAGACGACATGCTAGGAATTTCCGGGATGTTCTTGACTGAAGAAGCTGCAGGATACCTGAACGAAGTGTGTAAGGGAAGAGAAAAGAGACAAGCCTGAGGACCAGAAGGAAAGAAGGCAGGTGGGGAACCTGGGCCAAGTTCTGATGGCCAGTGGTCTTGCTCTTGGGGAAATTCTAGGACAAGACCAAGAGAGGTCAAGCACAGATACAAGTGGGGTTCTAACCAGCAATGCCATGTTCTGCTCCAACCAACCACCACCCCCAGGACCCAGATATATTACTTCTCTTCTGCTCCTGGCCATCCAGAGCCCCCTACTCACATTATTCCAGTTGGCAACCTGTGGGAAAGTTAGGGGAAAGCAGGGGAAACCCTAGCCTCTCTTCCTGCTCCTGATGGTCCCATCCCTGGGTCCTGGGATCAATGTTGTGGTATAAGCAGGGACTCTGGAGTCAGACAGACCTGGATCCAAATCCTGCCTCTGACACTCACTAGCTGTGTGGCCTTGGGCAAATTACTTAATCTCCTTGAACCTCATTTTCTTTATCTGTAAGTATGGAAAGTAAAATATCCATTTTACAGGGTTGTCCTGAGGATTAAATGAGTTAACATACATGTGTCTAGCACACAGTAAGCACTCAAAACAACTCAACACATGTTTAATATAAGAGCAATACAGCATAAAGGAGAACCGGGACTTTCCTCTCCTTCCTGACTCTCCAGGGCCTAGACAATTGTTTCCGCGTGCACACCCATGTACATGCACACACACGATCTACATATACACACATACATGCTGGAGGTGGGATGGGGACCCTGAGACGGGGAAAGAGCTATCAAAAAGACCTTGTCAGGGAGAGGCACACAGAGGCTCCTTCCACTGAAGAGAATTTTGGCTAAGCTGGATCCTTGGAATTCAGAGGCAAGACTGCTCCCAGGGAAAAGCATTCACTTAAAAGGCTAATCCCAGGGGCGCCTGGGTGGCTCAGTTGGTTAAGCGACTGCCTTCGGCTCAGGTCATGATCCTGGAGTCCCGGGATCGAGTCCCGCATCGGGCTCCCTGCTCGGCAGGGAGTCTGCTTCTCCCTCGGACCCTCCCCCCTCTCATGTGCTCTCTTTCTCATTCTCTCTCTCTCAAATAAATAAATAAAATCTTTAAAAAAAAAATAATAAAAAAAAATAAATAAAAGGCTAATCCCAGCCCCTCTGCTGACTCAGTCTCACGAGCTGACCTCTGACTCCCCTGCTGGACCCAGTGAGGCTGGAAGCTGGTCATCAGCTCACCTCCCAAGCCAAAGAGCTGCAGGGAGAGGAGGAGGATGATCACAGTTCTGTCTCAGTTTTTCTTAGGAGCAATGGCAGCTGGAGTCTGCCAAGCAGGGGCTATCTGGGAACCACATGAATTATTCTATACCTCTGCCATTCCCACATTCAGCCATACTTGGCAGAGCCTGCCTAGTCCCAAGCTTCCTATATCTGGCTGTCAAAGCCTTTCCTACCCTCCAGCCTCTACCCTCTGGATTCACACAGCACACATACACTGACCTCCCAACTCCCAAGGGCAGGATGCCCTGGTCCTTACTTACCTGTGAACTGAGGACTTAAGGCCTGAGGGTTATGGATAATATCTTTCCAAAGCAGTTCAAATTCTGGTATCCTAGCAACATTCTGAAGTAGTCTTACAAGGTCCCGGCCAATCATTAAACATTCCATGAACTTGGTGAGGGGAGGAGGGACAGGAGAGAGAATAAAAACACAGACAGTTTACCTGCTGCAGGAAGGACCAAGGAGCAGCTTGTTCTAAGGAAGGAAGGAAAGAGGGCCCAAGGGACAAGA
Source organism: Leptonychotes weddellii (assembly GCF_054177405.1). Classification (NCBI taxonomy): domain Eukaryota; kingdom Metazoa; phylum Chordata; class Mammalia; order Carnivora; family Phocidae; genus Leptonychotes; species Leptonychotes weddellii. The sequence goes on from NC_138374.1 coordinate 138,205,608, forward strand.
GGGTTTCTTCTGGAACCAAAGGGGAAGAGAGCTGGAAGCTGGAGACTGACCTCAGAAGGACAGGCTACTGGAAACTACCGAAGCCCCGTTGACTTCCGCCTGAATCTCTTCCCCTCCCCTCCCATAATGGTTGTGATCCAGAGGGAGAGAGACCATTCTAAAAGGACAGGACTGGCAAGCTGAGCCCGAGATAACTTTCCCCAACCCTCCCTAGTCCAACAGAACAATCTCTGATAATGGAAATGATCTCCACCTCTATGCTGTCCAAAAGGATAACCATTAGCCACACATGTGGCTAATGAGCACTTGAAATGTGGCTAAGTCAACTAAGCAACTGAATTTTTAAGTTTTATTTAATTTTAATTAACTTTGATCTAAATTGCCACATATGGGAAGTGGCTACCACGTAGAGATCCTAGCTCTGGGATCTCTCTCGGAGACCTGACAGTGGACAAGTCACAATCCCACTTGACCACAGCCATCACCCAGGTGGGCAGGTGGGGAGGATGATATAATAGTGGCAGCTTACGTCTGTGGTGTGCAACAGCGTCTACGAAGCTGACCAGGAGAATCCCTAGGAGGCCGGTCCAACAGACAGCATTTCTAGGAGCCAGGGCTATTCTGCATGGATTCCCCACCTCCCCCCTTCCTCTGTCTCAGAATGATGAAAAAACACCAGGTCTTGAACCACCTCTTTCTCTTTAAAATGACATCTCTTGGCCTAGGTCACCTCACAAAACTCACATAGGTGTCCCATCCTGGGTTTCACTTGCCCACACTGTTTTCATCCTTACCCGTTCCCGAAGCAGGGACATGCAAAAGTCCACCTCCTTCTGCCGCAGGGCCTGGAGCTGGGCAGTCCCGTGGTGGTCGACGATGAGGCGGAGGTATGTGTAAACAGCCATGGCAATGAGGATGCTGCTCTTCAGCACCCACTCCCTGCAGAAGTTGCGGGGGGGGGGGGTACCTGACACCCGGGCTCTGTCCAGGCCTGTTCACTCTCCCAATTCACTCCCACACGTGGCTCTGGGGCCTCAGCAATGGCTGGTGATTAGCACTGGGAGGAGGTTCTTTGATTCCTTGACTGCTTGCTCATTACCCATCCTGGACTATCAATTGTCTAAGGTAGTGACAATTTCCTACTGCTCCACCAGGTGCCCAATAAAGATAAGCACTGAATGAAAGCAATCTCTCTTTTCCACATAACTACTTAGCTTCCGATAAAGTAACCATTCGTTGATTCACTATTCAAACATTTACTGAGTGCCTATCATGTGCCAAGCACCATGTGAGGTACTAGGTACAGAGAATACACCATAGCTTCTCTACAGCTCAGAGAATAGGAGAAAGAGGTTCTAGAGGCAACCCTAAGTCAGCAGTTCTTACGGTGTGGAACGAGGACTGTCAGGGGTTAAGACCCTTTGGAGACCCTTTGAAGACCCTTTAGGACACACCGTGTCAGCCCTTTCATCATGCCTATCATTAGTGGCCCACTATGCTATATGTCTTTCCCTGGTTCTCTCCCTGGCCACTGCTCCCACTCCCAGACAATGAGGTACCTGCCCTAAATCACAATCTAAAAAGAATATGATTTTGGATGGAAAAGCCTATTTTCCCAGGAGTTTTAGAACTTCCATGGGGGGAAAGGGGGTAATGAAAGAACTGTGTGTTCCCTGCTGCTTCACAAAGAGTAGAAGGGGGGACGCTTGGGTGGCTCAGTAGGTTGGGCGTCTGCCTTCAGCTCCCGTCATGATCCTGGAGTTCCTGGATTGAGACCCACGTTGGGCTCCCTGCTCAGCGGGGAGTCTGTTTCTCCCTCTCTCTCTGCCCCTCACCCTGCTCATGCTCTCTCACGTGTGCGTGCGCTCCCTCTCTCTCTCAAATAAATAAAATCTTAAAAAAAACCAAAACCATTAGGGGCACCTGGGTGGCTCAGTTGTTAAGAGTCTGCCTTCAGGGCGCCTGGGTGGCTCAGTAGGTTAAGCGTCTGCCTTCAGCTCAGGTCATGATCCCAGGGTCCTGGGATCGAGTCCCACATCGGGCTCCCTGCTCTGCGGGGAGCCTGCTTCTCCCTCTCCCACTCCCCCTGCTTGTGTTCCCTCTCTTGCTGTATCTCTCTCTGTTAAATAAATAAATAAAATCTTTAAAAAAAAAGAGTCTGCCTTCAGCTCAGGTCATGATCCCAGGGTCCTGGGATCGAGCCCCGCGTCGGGCTCCCTGCTAAGCAGGGAGTCTGCTTCTCCCTCTGCTCTTGTGCCCGCTATCTCAAATAAATAAAATCTTTTAAAAAAATAAAAATAATGCTAAAAAGACCATGAAGAGATGACAAAAACTCTCCAATGTTGCTTCAACGTGCCAAAACGGGGAGCTATGTCCCCCAAGCAAGTAGTTGTAAGGGCTTTGGCACACCTGCTGGAAAGCAAGGAACCACAGGAATAAGCCGAGGAGTTTAATTAATCCAACCAGGCAACATCCTGATTCCGGAAAAGTGCTCAAGCCACCTAATTAAAAGACTCTGGTCTTTTCCTTTCACAGAATGAACACAGTAGCCAAGGACAATGGGGAGGCCCTCCCCCATCTGCTCCCTGTTAATTCTGAGGCCTCAGAAACTCTTGGGAGGGAGGGAGGCAGGGAGAAGCTGTAGAAGACAGTCTTAATCATCTAGGGACTAACTTGCACCAAAGGATGTGAGGTTTTGGAGGGTAGGAGAAAAGGTAGGGCAGTTATCTGACACATGTATGTGGGGACTGCTCTAAATGCCCAAATGAGGAAAATTCAGCTTTACAGCACATGAACAGGGGGTATTTGGCACCAGAAACAAAATGAGAAAAATCAGTTTTCAGGAAGATTGTGAGCAGAGGTGATGAATTATCTGAATCCTGGGATGGGATAATGAAGAGAAAGAGAAAGTGAAACCATCCACCCAGGACACCAGAAAGGCTGCTGGGATCTCCGGGCTGTGCCGGTGGCGGTGGGTGGCACCAGGAAGAAGTGCGCCAGCCCCAGCCGCAAGCCGTGCCCAGCGCACTAGGTGGCGCTGCAAGGCACCTGACCCAGCCGTCAGCTTGGGCAGGGCCCAGAACAAGTGTGAGGATGGGAGGAGGTCTGTCCTTCTGAACCACAGGAAATATGGGCACTATTAGCCCTTCCAATCATCTGACTACTGTGTTGGCCTCGCACAGAAACAGACTCCAAAGTCAAGCAACAGAAGAGCAAGGCCACTGGACCAAGAGAAGGCCTCACCCCAAACAAGGGCACATACAGTACAACCCTCATAAAATTTCTGGTCCTTCACTTCGATGGGAAAGGGAAGGAATTAGCCAGAAGCCCAATGCGCCCCCTTATGCCTTCTACCACTGCAGCCCCCCAACCCTGTGTGCAAACCTCCGCCTCCCACCGCACCCCCTGCCACTTCAGGAGAGGGCGGTTTGGGTGGACAGCCTTGGAAGGGAGAAAAGGGGTACCTGCCAGGCAGGGGCGGGGCAGTTGGCTGGCCCCACTCTGCTGAGCTCATTCTCCCCCATCTCCCCCCAAAGATAAACATTCCAAGGAGGTCTGGATCAAAAATAAACCCTTATCAGATGAAGCCAGTTTTTCCTGGGCTCTGAAATATTTTAGCAAAGACCTTCTTTCCCACCCCTTCATCCCTTTGGGCCGGACAGTGGCTTGAATTCCTTCACTTGCCTCTCCCTCCCCCACCTCACCCGGTCTAAGCCCAGGTGTTCTCGGGCCACCTATCAGTGCTCACACCCCAACACCCACACCTGCTCCTGTCACGGCAGACTCTACCTCTGCTCCGTCAAGATATCCAGGACACTCTCTGCCAACCAGATATTTTTTGCAGTAACATCTCCACCTAATTTCAAAGGGGGGAGAAAACAGAATGAGAATGGCTCTGATCATCGACTCAGCTAATCCAAAACATTTCTTCACCCATCCTGTTTCTCCATCCCTGTTCTCCTGTCATGGACGTTCTGAGTGTTGGAAAAACTGCCTTCTGTTTAGTCAGGCTTTAAAGTTTCCCCTTTGTGTCCTCAAAGAAAGGAAGGTAAGTTCTAGATATTTCCAGAAACCAGAGCTGCTACTCTTCCATAGACTGGGGGTTGCAGTAGGAATACTCGGACCCTTGAAAGGGAATGTCTGAGAGAGACATGAAGAACCCCTGGTTGGAAGAAAGGGTGACATCTCAAATAGGGCCTGAGGTGCAGGTGACCAGTCAGTGGCACTCCACTGGGGACTCCCAAATCCCAAGTCAGGCTCATGACAGGCCCACGGCTTCTTGCTTCCAGGTATCATGGTCTTCCGTGCTTGCTACGGAACTTCCTGGGGCAAAAGTAACATGTGGCAACGCCAGACCGAAGTCTGAGGATGAGAAGAGGAGACTGAGGACCGAACTGGGAAGGAAATGCCAGGAGGCAAAAGAGCCAGCACAACACTGTGCTGGCTCTAGTCCTCATTTACAAAGTCGGTGTTCACACAGTCAGATATCACACAGAGTAAGTTCATGCACATCAAAACAGGAGCACCAGTGTTACAGAAATTCCTAAAGAGGAAGCAAAGAACCAATGGGAATGGTGAGATAGAGAAGCAGAGTCAGTTTTAAACAAACACACGTGATCTTGAGTAAAAGAGGTAGCACAGGCAGGCCTCTTGGATATTTAGTGGCTCAGAAAGATGTCACTGATGCGAAGGAGAGAACAAAACCTAAATGTCAGGGTCTCTTCTGTGACACAGTTCCTCCCTCAAACTGGTTCCCATCAGATGTCATAAATATTTGGAAGCAAGCGTTCAGAACACAGGGGTGGAGCCCAGGAAGATATCTGGGTTTCTGAAAGCATAATGTGATGGGAACAAATTATCTGCCCTCAACGTCTCTTCCCATTCCTTCCAGATCCTTCCTGATCCAACATGCCATGAAACCCCAGAATGAGGACTGGCTAAAACAGGCCAACTATTCTACGTCAGGCCCTGAGTTTGGCAGGAAGGACAACAAGGCAGATGTATTGCTTCAAAAGACCCCATGTGACTTTTCCATTTCTTTCTGCCAGAAGAGGCCTGTCTCAGAAGGAAAGAGTCGAGGCAACCCAGGAACTGAGACCCGCCCCCCCCGGCACTTAATCCTTCTCCATTGCCTGCATCTAGCCTTTGGGCTCCTCTCCTTTCTTCCTTGTGCTCCTGCCCTCAAACTCACCAGCAATCTGCTTCATGAATGTCATGCAAACACCGTCGGCTCCCAGAACCCCACTCTTCACTAGTTCCCGTACCAACCACACCAACTGAAAGAGAGAGGAAAAGGCGGATGAAGAGAAGGGCCTCTAAATTTGAGGAAGGCGTGAATCCAACCACATTATAGTTTAGGTGTACAAAGGAAGAGGTGTGTTACCCCCGATTTCTCCTTCCCTTCCCTTTAGGAGAGAGAGTCCATTGCCTAGTATGTCTCTGAGCTGGATCTCTCTTTTCCTGGCCTTACCTGAGTACGGCAGGTATCCTGCAACTTCAGGTACTTCTCCATGAGTATCTGGTTGATCTTATTCAGGACAATATTCATGCCGTCACGACTCACCAGAGCCAAGTCCCGGTAACACTGTGAGAAGCAAGGTTTGTGAGCAACCAGCAGACTGAGGACAGGCTCCCCCCTTCCCCTTAAATTCTACCCATGGGATTCAAATGGCAATGAAAGACCTTCCACAGGGCTCCTCCTTCCCAAACCCAACCCTGGCCCTGTCACACAGGGTGGGGAGAAGGAATGGAGCTACTCTCTAAGAAGGCAGAAAAGCCTGCTAAGAAAGTCTCCTTGTTCCCCTACCTCCCTTCTTTTTTTTTTTTTTTTTTAAGATTTTATTTATTTGACAGAGCACAAGCAGAGGGAGAGAGAGGGAGAAGCAGGTTCCCTACTGAGCAAGGAGCCCGATATGGGACTCGATCCCAGGACCCTGGGATCATGACCTGGGCCGAAGGCAGCCGCTCAACCGACTGAGCCACCCAGGCGTCCCCCCCTACCTCCCTTCTTAAAAACTGCCCCACTGTTTCATGCCACAAGCTGAGCAAAACCAGGTGGAGGCCATCTGCTTTTCATCTGCCAGCGAAAGGTCACTGCAGAATGGGTCTGGCTGAACAGACTAGAAAGGACCCCAAAGAGGTTTTTAGACCTGTATTGACTCAGCCAGATGAAGCAAAGGGCTAGGAACATTAGGGAAGGGGACTGAGGACCAGGGCCCCAGAAAGAAGGGGCAGGACAAAACTGAACTTCCTTAACTAAACATTGTTCTTCTTTTCTCTAGGCTGCCCTTTGCTTCTGCCAAACACTGAAAAAGGAGGGGTCCTTAAGCATAGCCAACCCTGGGAGAGGTGAGGGAAGGCACGCCAATCTTCTCTGAGTGCTCTTGTCCCCTTCCCCGGAGAGTGTTCTCATCCTGGCTCTCTAGAGACTAGACTCCTGGAGGAATGCCTTAGGAGGCCTCACTGGCCTGCTGAGCTCCATGCTGTCAGGATCTCAGCACAAAGGGTAAAAATTATGTGGGTATCAGCCCACCACCTTGGAAAGCCGGTGGCATCAACCATGGCGACACTTACGCTAAGCTAACATGCCCTGGGGTTGTGCACCTGCTATTATATATATGGTGGCATCTGAATCCCACAACCACCCTCTGAAGTAGGTACCCGCAGTTATATTCTTTATTCCTACAGATGAAGAAACAGGTATAACAGGGCAAAGTAACTCGCCCCAGGTCACTGAAGAGACAGAGGAATAACCAGAATCCAAGTCCAGGCAGTCCTGTTCTAGATTCCATGCTCTTTTTGTTTTTTTTAAGATTTTATTTATTTGACAGAGAGAGCCACAGCGAGAGAGGGAACACAAGCAGGGGGGGTGGGAGAGGGAGAAGCAGGCTTCCCGCCGAGCAGGGAGCCCGATGCGGGGCTCGATCCCAGGACCCCGGGATCATGACCTGAGCCGAAGGCAGACGCTTAACGACCGAGCCACCCAGGCGCCCCAGATTCCATGCTCTTAACACCTCTTTACCAGCACTAGAAATAGCTACAAGGAAAAGAGGCTGCTGGGGAGGGAGGTGGGGATTGAAGGTGGCTTTGAGACGACCATATTCCTGAGCGCTTTCATCCCAAGTGTTTGGAAGAGAAGTGCTCCTCCTCTCTGGCCTCGGTGTAAGGAGGAACTCCTGAGAGGTTAACTGTTGTTACATCCTCTTGCCTCTACTGCCCTAAGTCAAATGATGGATCTGATAAAAACACCAACACTTAGAGATCCCTCACAGGCCATAAACTCTTCATACCCAAAGGAGGATTTGATTATCCTCTGACTCCATTTGAGATCAAAGAGTACAAGCAAGGGAATAAGGAATGTATAAAGGTACCAGTGAACTACTGCCAACAAGCTGGTCAGTAAATGGTGAGTCAGCCCTGGAGCCTCCCCTGGAGGTATGACTTACAGGATGGGCAGAGAGCAGGAGGGAGGCAGAGACAGAAGGAAAATCTATGTCAGGACAAAGACAGAGACCAGACTCACCGGAGAGGAGCCCTGTCTGTTCAACCAAAAGCAGAAATGCAGAAATAGACCCAGGACAGGGAAGGAGGACAAGTCTCCCAGGAGACACAGGGAACAGATGAAGAAAGCAGAGACCGTCTGCCTAATTCCACGCGCCATGTGGGACTTATCAACCACACTGCTGCTAACATGTGCAGCTGAGCACCAGGGCACCCCATCCTGATGCTGCCAGTTGCCTCACCAAGCTCTGTGCCAGTTTTCTGATGGGCTTGAAAGAGAAGCAGATGGGGAAAAACAAAAAACAAAAACTCAGTGGGGAACACAGAAGAGAAGCACAGAGTCTCAAAAGAACGGCAGGGCAGTAGCGCTTCTGCCCCAACTGCTGGGCCTACACAGCCTCCAACCCACCTTCGTGAGCAACGACTGCCAAGACCTGAGGCCTCGACTCTTGAAAAGGAACCTTCTCACTGATGCTAGACCTTTTCCTGTCACCTCTATCTACTAACTGCTAGAGCCTGCCTACTTACCTCCTACAGCTCCACAGGCCCCGAAACTGGCCTGCTCCCAGTTATTCAGCTCAGACATCAAATAAGAAATAAACTCAAAAACTATAAACATAAGAGCTGCCCAGACGGCAGATGAACGTTAAGAAGGTACAACTAGGACAAAACCCACCCCACACATATTCCACTCTCCACCAAAACCCAGCCTGCTTTATCCTTCCTTGAATGCTCTCGTTCAGCCTGCCCTTGCTGCACCACGAAGTCCCAGAGAGCTGGCCCTGACGTCTGAACCTGCCTGCAGCCCAGACTGAGGCTCTTTAGCTCCTGCTTCCCCAGAGCAGGTTTGTAATGTGCTCAAGACTGTTTCCACTACCACCCTCTCCACCACCCCTGCTCCCATCTCCCGGCCTAAGATCTAGGAACCAGACCTCCATTCCATCCTGAGGTTTCTGGTCCAGAGACAGAGTCAACCCCAAACAAACCCTTAGAAAACACTCCCCTTGTTTTAAGCTGAAGCCTAAAACAATGCATCAGAATCAGTCCTCACCAGTAACTCCTACCTGAAACTTCTGCAGCACAGAAGCATTTCACAAGATAATCACCCTTTTAGGGAAAAGGATCAAAGCACCTCAGAGACATGTCACTAATTCTTCCCATACTCTGACCTGGCTCAAAGTCTCTCAATGAGTTACCACCTGCCAGCTCCTCAGTTGCTTAAACCTCAGTTGTCTTCCGAACCCCCAACTCCACTGCTTTGTCTGAAGAGCCCTGACAGGGGCCTGTCAGCCTCATATACTCCAGGGAGGGGATTTACTTGGAAACAGCTAGCCTGTGAACACAATCCTGGTGCAGCTGTCAACCAGCTATGAGGTCCAAGGCAAGGAAGGGCCTGGGCCACCCTCATGGGGCTGTCCCAGGGCAAGAAGACAAAGTGCTCTAGTACCTTGTCATGTCTGGTTGGCCAAATTCATGACTTAATAAGCATTTATAATGCAGAGTGCTATGGCCTTTCACTGCCAGGCTAGACAAAGACCTAGAAATACCACACATACCCTGCCCCTTCACGAAGTTTACTGATTTACCCTAGCTGACGCAGATCCCACCTGAAACAAACAAAACCAGCAGACTGGACAAATTTGCACTGAAGTGACTACACGAGATTTTAACTGTATTTATAAAAACCTACACAAGAGAAAACGAAACCTTCATCCCAACCCGTCCACCCCTGTCTTCGCCAACAATTTCTCTTAAATGGAGTGGCCAGACTGGGTCATATTACTGTTTAACAGCACCAAATTGGAGACATTCATTTGTCTTCAAGGATCTCGGTGATAAATCCAGTATGAAAATGAAATGTCAAGTTAACACAACAAGGTCCCAGCCCAGAAATGGCCTGGGACACCAAGGACCTGTGAATACCTGCTGTTCCACCACCTACCCTCATCCTGGACACTGCTCCAGTTGGCATCAGAGGAATACAAACACATCAGGTTGCCATGCCCATAGATCCTTCCCCTGAGGTTAATTCAAACAGCTATGCCAGGCGGGCATGGGCATCTTGTCCTTGTCCCTGGGGATGATTTTCTTTGGTTCTCCCTGAACAAATGATAGTATCTCTGACCTCCAGTTATCTTATAGGTAAAGTGGGAGCAGTTTGGACAGAGGGGACAAAGCCACCAACCTTTTGAGAGGATTAAATGAGATCTCGTCTGGATAGAGCCCGACACAGTGCTGGGCACCAAGCATGTGTGCTTCCTGCCATCCTTGTTCAAGGAAGGGCCAGTAAGAACACTGAATTTCCCCACTCCAAGTTCCTCTCTGTTAGTGTCACATAGTTAATGCCAGATACCAGACATACACTTCTAAACCATTGCCCCAAGACTGCAAGGACACAGAACTGCTGGAAAAGGGAAATCTGGAGAGGTAAAAGACAGAATTTTACTGCTTTATTACGTAAAGAATGGAATCCAAAGAGATCATCCTTCCCAATCCCTCACCCCAGGCAAGGATCCCACTTTAACCATTCCACATAAAGGACACTCTCCTGGCTGTGAAGACCCCAGACTAGTTTTTACACAGTATTCCTGAAGAAGTCTGGCTCCAGTGGGTTCCAGGGTTCTCTTGGTCACTACATTATTGCTGCATCAATCATCAACATTAAACTGTTAAATCCTACGTGCTACAATGTTAAGCCTACCTTCTATTCACCTGCCAATGATACAGAACCTACAAACTACAGGTCACGCTCTTCTGGGTAAGAACTCTCAATGGACTTGGTTATAACTTGTTCTCTTCTCTTCTCTGGATTAAATCCTAACTCTCATAACCTTGACCCATCAATCTACAATGTACAACTCTTCAAATGCTTTTCCACTCTCACAAATGCTTTTCTTGCTCTTTAGCTTCAGAATCTAGATAGAGAAAGGATCTAAGTCAGAGAATGACCAATTCATTGAGAATAAAAAGGGAGTTGTAAGCGTATCTGGACAACAAGGTGATCCAGTTCTGGTCAACGGGTTTGGCACTATGCCAGCTGACCCTTAAGTTCCACCATATCCTCAGACTATCTGAGGGGAGTTTGTGGGTCCAGAGCAGGGAGTCTTACCTTCTGGGCTTGGGCAGGTTCAGTAAGGACAAGGGTGAAGAGGCCCAGGCAGATTTCCTCATGCTGGGGGGGGCCTTTGCATACCTGGGAAATGAGGAAGGAAGAAAACTAGTTGTCACTCATAGGAGGAAAGTTCTTGAGCAGTTTCTCCCAGAAAACTTGGGACTCCTGAATAACCTGCAAAGGAGAATCATTAACTCTTCTATCTGATGATCTCCTTTTCCTAAAAGTGATGAAGCATCTGTTTCAGGAGAGAGGTGGGGGAAAGAACAGACCCTACTGTTTTCTCCAAGGCTTGATGCAGGCCAGAAGCAGAAAATGTAAAGTGTTTATTTTTTTTAAAGATTTTATTTACTTATTTGACAGAGAGAGAGCACAAGCAGAGGGAGTGGCAGGCAGGCAGAGGGAGAGGGAGACACAGGTTCCCTGAGGAGCAGGGAGCCCGACGCGGGACTTGATTCCGGGACCCTGGGATCATGACCTGAGCCAAGGGCAGCCGCCCAACTGACTGAGCCACCCAGGCGCCCCTAAAGAGTGTTTAAAATGGAAAAAAAGGGGCACCTGGTTGGCTAAGTCAGTGGAGTGTGCAACTCTTGATCTTGGGGTTGTGGGTTTGAGCTCCACATTGGGTGTAGAGATTACTTAAAAATAAAATCTTTGGGGGACGCCTGGATGGCTCAGTCAGTTAAGTGTCTGCTTTCGGCTCAGGTCACAATCCAGGGTCCTGTGATGGGAGTCCTGCATCAGGCTCCCTCCTCAGCAGGGAGCCTGCCTCTCCCTCTGACTGCCGTTCCCCTGCTTGTACTCTTTCTCTCTGACAAATAAATAAATAAAATGTTTTAAAATAAAATAAAATCTCATCTTTGGGATGCCTGGGTGGCTCAGTCAGTTAAATGTTATGCCTTCGGCTCAGGTCATGATCTCAGGGTCCTGGGATCGAGTCCCGCATTGGGCTCCTTGCCCAGCAGGGAGCCTGCTTCTCCCTCTGCCCCTCCCCCTGCTCTTGTGCACTCTCTCTCTTTCTCTAACAAATAAATAAATAAAAATCCTTAAAAATAAATAAAATGAATAAAATAAAATCTTTTTTTTTTTAAAGATTTATTTATTTATTTATTTATTTGAGAGAGAGAGAGAATGAGAGACAGAGAGCATGAGAGGGAGGAGGGTCAGAGGGAGAAGCAGACTCCCCGCCGAGCAGGGAGCCCGATGCGGGACTTGATCCCGGGACTCCAGGATCATGACCTGAGCCGAAGGCAGTCGCTTAACCAACTGAGCCACCCAGGCGCCCGAATAAAATAAAATCTTATGGGCGCCTGGGTGGCTCAGTGAGTTGAGCATCCCACTCTTGGTTTTGGCCCAGGTCACGATCTCATGGGTCCTGAAATCAAGCCTCATGGGTCCTGAAATCAAGCCGCATCAGGCTCCATGCTTAGGGGGGGAGTTTGCGTGAAAGATTCTCTCTGCCGTTCCCCCCACTCAAGTGTGTGCACACTTTCTTTCTCTCTCAAAATAAATAAATAAATCTTCAGAGAAAACTTAAAAAAATAATGAAGCAGAAAAAAAACCTCACTGTACCACCTTTACCAGACCGTAATAGCCTTCAGGAGGGAGGGAGCTGCAGAGCCATTCATGGGGTAATAAGCATACATACCAAGTCAAGACTTTGGGCAAATCACTGAATCTGTGGTGTTTGTAAGGTGAAGACACAATAAAAATAATATACTACTAATAAAAAGGAAATACTAAACATTCACTATGTGGCTGGAATTACTGTAAACCTTTACATGTACTGGGATGCCTGGGTGGCTCAGTTGGTTAAGTGTCTGCCTTTGGCTCAGGTCATGATCCCAGGGTCCTGGGATGGAGTCCTACACTGGGCTCCTTGCTCAGCGGGAAGCCTGCTTCTCCCTCTCCCTCTGCCTGCCACTCCCCCTGCCTGTGCTCGCTCTCTGAATACATAAAATGAATACATTTTATGAATGAATACATAAAATCTTTAAAAAAAAATGAATACATAAAATCTTTAAAAAAAAAAAAAAGACCTTTACATGTACTACTTAAAATCCTTTCAATCTCACAGATTAGGAAATATAAAGGATCATGGGGCACATGGCTGGCTCAGTCGATTGAGCATCCCACTCTTGATTTTGGCTCTGACTCTTGATTTGGTCCTGATCTCAGGGTTGTGAGATAGAGTCCTGGCATCAGGCTCTGTGCTGGGCGTGGAGCCTGCTTAAGATTCTCTCTCCCTCTCCCTCTGCCCCTCCCTCCCTCCCTCCAAAAAAAAAAAAAAGGAAATGAAATGTAAAGGATCAAATATGTGAGAATAATTTGCAAAGAAAAAAGTCACTACAGAACTAAGAGTTATTTTTAAAAGTTGTGACTTATTAAGACACCTAAGCTCCAAGAGCTGGATTCCCACAGTGAGACAGAGAGAGGAGCTGGGAAGTCTGGTTCAGGGAGCCAAGATACTCACTTCAGTCCCCTAATTCCCAGCCACTTAAGTCCTTCTATCTTTTGGATCACATCTCAAAGCTTCCAAAGCAACAGAAATGGATGGGGGAGAGCATTATACTCACGTGAGCATTGAGGGCATCATTGGCCTCCCTCTCTGAGACACCAGTAGTCATCGATGTCACAATGCTCATGCATCTTTCTAACCTCTGTAAAGGGGTGAGAAAAAGTTCAGAGTGTGTCACACCACCACCTGCAAAGTATTTCTGACCCCAAAAAGGTTTTCAGGAAATTTAAACCTCATCATACCTCTAGATCTAACTACCAGTTTACAAGTAAAGTTATACAGGATATAATCAGCTAAGTCCAGAGGGTGGAAACCATGACATGTAACCTGATTCTTTAACACACAAATTGCAAGGCAAAAAAGCAGGGAGGGGGAACCCACATATTAAAAGAGGCTTAAGATTATAATTATAGCCCACGGGGGGGAGGGGGCGCTCAGTCATTAGAGTATTCGACTCTTGATCTCGGAGGTCATAAATTCAAGCCCCATGTTGGGTGTAGAGCTTAGTGGGCAAAAAAAAAAAAAAAAAAAAAGAGGGGCACCTGGGTGGCTCAGTCGTTAGGCTTCTGCCTTCGACTCAGGTCATGATCCCAGGGTCCTGAGATCGAGCCTCGCATAGGGCTCCCTGCTCAGTGGGGAGCCTGCTTCTCCCTCTCCCACTGGCCCTGCTTGTGTTCCCTCTCTCGCTGTGTCTCTGTCAAATAGATAAATAACATCTTTAAAAAAAAATTTAAAAAAGATTATAACCCACTGAATAAAATAGGAATCCATGCTAAAACATACACACATAATAAATAATGAAGGGAAAGCTCTCCCTTATAGTGGAATGCCAACCAATAAATGCGTAAGGAACAACAGGAGCAAAAATGATTCCGGCAAATATCATCAGTGGACACTAAACCAGAGGTGAAACTGCACAAGAGGATATTTATGTGGGTTCAAAATAATTACAAAGGGGAAAGAAATTCTGGAGGATATCACGTTAACCAAGTAATCAAAATTAATAACCTCAAAAGGAGACAAACTGACTCCTGACACTACATGCCTCAACAGGGTGCACTGGAAAGGCTGTAACAGTACTTGTATGGTTTTCTGGCCCAAAAATGAATAATTTCAATCTAATCATGGAAGAAATTTCAGACAACCCAATTTGAGAGATACTCTACAAAATAACTGACCTGTCCAAAGTGTTTAAGGTCATGAAAGACAAAGAAAGATTAAGAATCTGCTTCAGGTTAAAGAGAGAGTGCACCTAAACTCAACTTGTGATCCTGGACTGCTATATGGACATTATTGGGACAACTGGTAAAATCTGAGTATGTTCTGTAACAGAAGCATATTGATGTTAAATGTTCTAATCCTGACAACAGAGCAGTAGTTATGTAACTGAAGATCTTTGTTCTTAGGAAATACACAATGAAGTATTTATTTATTTATTTGACAGAGAGAGAGATAGCGAGGTCAGGAACACAAGCAGGGGGAGTGGGAGAGGGAGAAGCAGGCTTCCCGCCAAGCAGGGAGCCTGATGCGGGGCTTGATCCCAGGACCCTGGGATCATGACCTGAGCCGAAGGCAGACGCCTAACGACTGAGCCACCCAGGCGCCCCCACAATGAAGTATTTAAACCCTCATGGCTGCCACTTACTGTCAAAAGGTTAAAACAAAATGTGTACAGAGAAATAATGTTAATAACTGGTGAATCTGGGTGAAGAGTATATGAGAGTTCTATGTATTATAATATTTCTCTAAGCTTGAAATCATTTTAAAATAAAAAGCTGTTAAAAATTTAAAGAAACAGGGGCGCCTGGGTGGCTCAGCTGTTAGGTGTCTGCCTTCGGCTCGGTCGTGGTCCCGGGGTCCTGGGATCAAGCCCCGCATCGGGCTCCCTGCTCCGCGGGAAGCCTGCTTCTCCCTCTCCCACTCCCCCCTGCTTATGTTCCATCTCTGTCTGTCAAATAAATAAAATCTTTAAAAAAAAAAAAAAATTTAAAGAAACACTGAGGCACCTGGGTGGCTCAGTGGGTTAAGTGTCTGCCTTCAGCTCAGGTCATGATCTCAGGGCCCTGGGATGGAGCCCTGCATCAGGCTCCCTGCTCCCTGGGGAGTCTGCTTCTCCCTCTTCTTCTCCCTCGGCCCCTAACCCCACTTGTGCTCTCAATAAATAAAATATTTTTTTAAAAAATTAAAGAAACATAATGGGGTGCCTGGGTGGCACAGTTGGTTGAGCATCCGACTCTTGGTTTCAGCTCAGGTCATGATCTCAGGTTGTAGGATTGAGCCCCGCTTGGGCTCCCTGCTCAGTGGGGAGCCTGTTTCTCCCTCTCCCTCTGCTGCTCCCCCTAATTGTGCTCTCTTGCTCTGTCAAATAAATAAAATCTTAAAAAAAAAAGTGCCCCCCAAAAAGTTAAAAACAAATTTAAAAAAATGAGCATGAGGAAAGAAAAGGAGAACAAAAGGCCAAACTGCCTGAGCCTCTGGACAAAGGTGGGGATAGTTGCATTAAAGTCCACCCAAGAGGCATTCTAGTTTCAAAGGCCAACTCTAACATGACACATGCTCAATATTCTAAGGAGATCTTAGTCACGGGTTCCTGTCCTAAAGAAACATTTAATACTAAATACTGAGGAGATACTGACAAATATATCTCATATTAAATCCGTGAGCCTCTCCATTATCACCACTGAAACTACTTCCTGAGTCTTTTAAAACTTTATCTTTAGGACTAATCCCAAAACTATTTAAGGAAAACCAATTCCCAATTCCCAGTAATGGTGATGCTGGCAAAATGGACAAAGGTAGGCAGTTTACTTCCCACTAATCCTACAGGTCATTACAAAACATCTTGCTGAGAAGAGGTTCTACTGCAGTGTTGAGAGGAACCCATATGTAAGGACAATGGAAAAGAGGTGTAAGGG
>NC_138374.1:138221752-138253574 GCF_054177405.1 Leptonychotes weddellii
AAAAAAAAAAAAAAAAGAAAAGAGGTGTAGGAATGAAAGATAATCCTGTGTCTCCCTTCACCATCATCCTAAGGTTGCCTATATCCATCCCTGACCAAGAGCATAAGGTGGCACAGAGAACTGAGTATTAAGGCAAGGAGCTCCCACAGTCACAAAACTTTGACTTACATTAGGCCCAAAGCCATTCAGATTTGAAGGTATTACAATTTCATTGCCCATCAGGTCTGACTAGCCTCCAAATTAGGTCAGATAAGTACACTCTGCCTTAACAGCACCTGTGTACTTGTGAAAAGGAGCTGTGAGATCACATGAAAGCTGAGCTGTGAGATCCAACACTACCTAGTCCAGCTCCCACATGAGCAGGAGAGGGAAGGAAAAACATCAGGTTGTATTTTCCCTTTTTAAATTGTATCCCTCTCGGGACACCTGGGTGGCTCAGTCAGTTAAGCATCTGCTTTCAGCTCAGGTCATGATCCCAGGGTCCTGGGATCGAGTCCCCTTTCAGGCTCCTTGCTCAGCAGGGAGCCTGTTTCTCCCTCTGCCTCTGCCTGCTGCTCCCCCTGCTTGTGCTCTCTCTGGCAAACAAACAAACAAATAAATTGTATCCCTCTCTAACCCAAGATAGCTATCAGTGATTAGAGAATCAGTTCCTCCAGCAGCTAAGTCCCGCTTACCCAGCGCAGGTGAACAAGCAGCAGCACAGCATCCTAAAATTCTAGATATTACTTTCTACTCAAAGGAAGAGGTCTCTGCTGAATCAACAGAGATGCAAGCAGTAAACAGCAGCTAGCTAATGAGCACACTGACAAGCATGGTATAGAAGGATCCCCCCACTACGTGCTAGTCTTAAGCTAATCTTGGGTGAGTTCCTTAGCCTCTCTAAACCCTGGTTTTTCTTATCTGAAAAATAGAAATAGGGGCGCCTGGGTTGTTCAGTTGGTTGGGTGTCTGACTCAATTTCAGCTCAGATCATGATCTCAGGGTCCTGGGACTGAGCCCCATGTCAGGCTCCGCACTCAGCAGGGAGTCTGCTTGAGATTCTCTCTCTTCCACTCCCTCTGCCCCTCCCCCACTCATGCTCGAGCTCCCATGTTCTTGCATTCCTCTCTCACAAAATTAAATTTTTTTTTTAGATTTATTTATTTATTTTGAGAGAGCGTGAATGAGAGAGAGAGAGAGAGTACATGAGTGGGGGAGGGTCAGAGGGAGAAGCAGGCTCCTCGCTGAGCAGGGAGCCCGATGCAGGACTCGATCCCGGGACTCCGGGATCATGACCTGAGCCGAAGGCAGTCGCTTAACCAACTGAGCCACCCAAGCGCCCCAAAATTAATTTTTTTAAAAACCCTATTCCTATTACACAAGATAACATATGTGAAAACATCTAGCATACAGTCTCAGTTAAATTATAATCTGTTCTGGGGCGCCTGGGTGGCTCAGTTGGTTAAGCGACTGCCTTCGGCTCAGGTCATGATCCTGGAGTCCCTGAATCGAGTCCCGCATCGGGCTCCCTGCTCAGCAGGGAGTCTGCTTCTCCCTCTGACCCTCCCCCCTCTCATGTGCTCTCTCTCTCATTCTCTCTCTGTCAAATAAATAAATAAAATCTTAAAAAAAATAAATTATAATCTGTTCCATTTGTGAAAAAGCTCAGCAACTGCACAACCAAATCTATGAAGAACAGACCACTCCCCAACATCTGCTACTACTTCCTTTTTTTTTTAAGATTTTATTTATTTATTTATTTGAGAGAGAGAGAGAGAGAAACAGCATGAGAGGGGAGAGGGTCAGAGGGAGAAGCAGGCTCCCCACCGAGCCGGGAGCCCGATGTGGGGCTTGATCCCAGGACTCCGGGATCAGGACCTGAGCCGAAGGCAGTTGCTTAACCGACTGAGCCCCCCAGGCACCCAATCTGCTACTACTTCTAATGGCATGTCCTTGAAGATTCCTGAAAACTGAGCCCTCCTACTATAGGACACGGGTTAAGTCCCTGACCAGGCTGAAAAGCTTCCTCTCCTAATTACCCTCTGTAAACGTTTGCCTTCTAGGAGAGAAGAGGAAAGGAAGGGTACGGGAGGTGGGAGGAGGCCTGACTGTTGGACCTTGCACCAAGATCCTTATGCAATGAGGATCAGCCTATGGAATGGCCAAGTTTCTGGCTATGATGTAACACACAGAGACCTTGGACAGAACCAGGTTTCTCTAGGCCCCTCCTTAGTCTAAGCTCCATTCAGAGGCTTGAGTCAGTTCTATGGGTCACTGCCCAGTCAAGAACAGTGGCCTCTTGGAACAGCGAGGCCCAGCTAAGGATGTAGGAAGTAGGAGAGTCCAGAATTTGGATGCACGGATAAAAGTGATGAGGAAAGAAATGTGAGGGCCAGTCCTTTCCAGGCAATGAAATGTAAAAGATGCTGCTCTTTCCAAACTACAGGAATCATTTTTCCAAACAGGGATGGGAGAAGGAATTACAAAACTTTCAGACCGACAGAAGGACCACATCCTGTCAAAGAGGGCTGTAGGAAGTCAAAATCCCTACAAACAAGTAGCAGTACCCTGCTTCCCCCCCAGTCCCCAGAGGCCCTTAGTAAACATGGAATCATACATGCAGTTGCCAACAATTACTGGCAGAGTGGCTCTGTTCAGAGTAAGCCCTCCATGACAGCACCTCAAAGAGCTGAGTAAATATTTATCATCTCTAGGAGCTTCTGAAATAACTTTTCTAGTACCAAGATTACCTGACCATGTTCTCCATGACAGCAGCAGTAGACAGAGCAGGGGCAGAGTAGGGGAAGGCCTTCTAGGTTGCCAGTATATACCTGAAGCTTAGGACTGAAGTTAGAGAAATCCCTCTAACCTCCCAGTTTCCGCTCCCTCAGACAAGTGAACATACAGTCTGGAAAAAATATATATTAAATACTGCTCTCTTATTGGAAGACAGTGGCCCTGAAAGAGCAAACTCCACTGTCTTCAGTAAAAGAAGGTATGTTCCAACCTACAAAATCCCCAAGAGCCCACATCAGTAAGGAGTTACTGAATAAGCTGGGTTCCAAGTACTCTACAGCCAAGAGTCACTTATAAGTGCAATGAGGATTTTGGGGGAAAAATTAGAGATGACTCAAACCCTGTTCCCTGGAGATTCTTCAGAGACAAGGTATGAATTACCCCTTGGAGAACACCTATAAGGGATGTACCTCTACCCAATGCAGCCCTAAGACCTGTCCATAGCTTAAGAGGAAGTTCTGACTTGTTTGAGCCACAGCTCCAACTTTCAGCCTGACTTCAAAGTAGACCAGGTCCTTCCCAGAGAGGAATGAGCAGGAGCTGTGGACCGGGAGACTAGGAGTTGCATGTTCTAAACGCCTCCAATCTCTGGCACTATTTTTTTTTTTTAAGATTTTATTTATTTATTTGACAGAGAGACATAGTAAGAGAGGGAACACAAGCAGGGGGAGTGGGAGAGGGAGAAGCAGACTCCCCATGGAACAGGGAGCTCGATGCGGGGCTCAATCCCAGGACCCTGGGATCATGACCTGAGCCAAAGGCAGACGCTTAACAACTGAGCCACCCAGGTGCCCCTCTGGCACTGTTTTTATCTCATTCCCCAAATTGGAATGGGATGGGCAAGAATTTCCCCTTCAAAGAAAGAAACAAGGCCAAAGAAAAGAAATGATGCAACAAATGCTCCCTTGGGTAAGAGTCACAGCTCCTGGCTGGGATGTTCTTCAGCAGTGTTTCATACACCAGGAGTCTAAGGGGCCTTTCCTCATCACACTCAGCTATAATGACCCCAGCCTCTTCACTACCAGGTTTTGGGGGTGCCCTTTTTTTCCACCTTCCTTATGGGTATGCTAACTCAGTCTTCAGATGATAAGCTCTGCAAAGCAGACTTGGGTCTCCCTTATCCCATTTTCCTATGAGACAGCACACAGGAGGCATCTACCATTAGGAAGCTACCTCTGTGTTCCTGGGCAATAGGTAGGCCTGTGGTGGAAAATACCACACCAGAACAAAGAGACCAGTCAACAGCAGGTTTTGATAACTTCTGTATGCAGAGCTCTGTGGGGAGACCCAGAGGAAGAAGCCAGCAAGTCTTGCCCTTAGGGACACTCTGGTCCAGTGGGAACCACACACATGGGTTAAAAACATGGAAAATTCAAATGCAAAGGGTAAAGGCCAAAGAAGGAAAAGGGAGAGCCAAGAAATGCTGGGAAACATCTACACCAGGAAGGACAGGAGGAAAAGAAGGGGGAGAGGGAGAGAGAGACCCTCCCTCCCCCTTCTCTCTGGAAACAGTTGAAAGTTCACTCTCAGTCCAAAAAAGCAAAAAAATAAATGCTTCCTCTCTTTTATGGTCCCCTCCTGCCCTATCACTGAGTCCCCTAGCAAACATGTCACTGTTCAGAACAGGATGCTGTACTACTCTGTGGTACAAATGAGCAGAGGCAGGATGAACCCTCTAGCAATCAGGGTGGGGAATAAACAGATTTTTGTCCAACGCCTGGGGGCTTTTCCCCTCCACCCAATCTGGTGGAGGGATCAAAGGCAGTCAACTATTTTCTTTCTACAATTTTAGAGATGCTGTACCAGAACACTGGGCTCAACAAATACTTTGACAATGACAATGGCCATTTCTTAAAAAGTGGATAATTCAAAGTGCTAGACATTCCTACAGTCATTTTTATTTGTTTCGGGAATACATTATTTTTAGTAGCATTGTTTATTTTCCTAATTGTATCTACCTTAGCTGATAAAAACAACAGCAGAAAAACTTTGATTTCTCTAAATGCACACAGAATTAGGGGGGAGAAGCAGGATGGAAAACCAGCCTGTGAGCAGACATTTGCCAATGGATGATCTGCAAAGTTATATCCAGCCACCTTGATTTGCAAAGTTCATTTCTGCATATACATTCCATCATTTTGTATCTGAACCAACACTTTTTTTCAAATCTAAACTATGAATTCCACCTATCTGCCTGCCCACCCTCTACTATCTGATAAAGGGCAGTGACAAAGTTAGAAGCAGGGAAATGGGGAAGCCTGCGGGCTCAGTCGTTAAGCATCCACCTTCGGCTCAGGTCATGAACCCAGGGTCCTGGCATCGAGTCCAGCATTGGGCTCCCTGCTCACTGGGGAGCCTGCTTCTCCCTCTCCCTCTGCCTGCCGCTCCCCCTGCTTGTGCTGTCAAATAAATAAATTCTTTAATAAAATTTTTAGGGGCGCCTGGGTGGTTCAGTCAGTTAAGCGTCTGCCTTCGGCTCAGGTCATGATCCCAGGGTCCTGGGATCGAACCCCATATTGGGCTCCCTGCTCAGCGGGGAGTCCACTTCCCTTCCCCTCCCTCTACCCCCCCATTCATGCTCTCTGTCTGAAGCTCTCTCTCTCAAATAAATAAAACCTTTAAAAACATAAAATCAGGGGCGCGTGGGTGGCTCAGTCGTTAAGTGTCTGCCTTCAGCTCAGGTCATGATCCCAGGGTCCTGGGATCGAGCCCCACATTGGGCTCCCTGCTCCGCGGGAAGACTGCTTCTCCCTTTCCCATCCCCCTGCTTGTGTTCCCTCTCTTGCTGTGTCTCTGTCAAATAAATAAATTATTAAAAATAAATAAATAAATAAAAAATAAAAAATTAAAATAAAACAAGATTTTTTAAAAAGCAGGGAAATGGTCAGGGAAGAGCCAGACCCTGTTCTTGCGCTCTTCCTGTCCCTGGATAACCACAGAGTTGAATGCACTAGGTCTTACAAACAGCTTAGCAGTCCCTTCTCAGTTCTGGGTCTCCTATTCCTGTGACTCTACCCGAGTAGCAGCACTCTGGGCTGTCAGGGACAAGAGGAGGGGAACAAGTTGGGGAGTAGAGGGTCAACTACCCTGTGTGACTTCACTCGACCCTCTTTCTCAGCACCCTCGCGTGTGTGCTATCAGCTTCTGAAGGACAGAAGCTGTAGTTGATGGTACCCTAACTAAACATCACTGTTCCCTGGGTCTTCAAATGCCCAGTGCACATCGCGCTCAACTGACTACATCCACATGAAGCCAGTGCGGACTCCTGTCAGCCCCCCAGACACCTACACACCTACACACACACACCCACACACACGCACACACACACACGGTACTTGTCAACTCAACACGGGACCCCGTCTGAAGCAGGACAGGTATGAAGGATACGTGTGGTCTCTGAGTGGAAAAGAATGTCAAAAATAAACTCGGCAGATCTGGACGGTGCTTCCCTTCCTCATCCACACCCCCCCACCCATCCTCATCCTAGTGGCGGCTGTTGCTATGACAACCTGTCCAGGAAGTTGGCCCGCGCTCCTTCCTTCTGGAGCAGGAAGTCTGGAGCGGTGCTCGTGCTGCCTCAGAAAACCCCTGAAGGCCTCCTCCCGACCCCCCACCCCGTACCCGCTCCGGTACCCCTCCTCAGCCCAGTTTCTTAACTCCCTTCCCCACCCCCACACCTACCTCCTCTAACTCATCCTTGGCATCCAAACTGGTTGAAAGTAGCAGCCTCCCCCCTCCTGGGGCTCCTGCTCCCGCTCCTCCTCCACCTCCCGCTGCTCCCGAAGCAGCTGCTGCTGCTGCCCCCTTTCCCTTCTGTAACTCCATGGCTGTGGCCAAGAGACGGGAGGAGGCCAGGGGGTGGACGGGCAGGAAGTCCTAGAAATTACGAACTCCGGGTGCCAGAGCCTGGGGGCAAGAGGGACGAGTGGGGTCGGGAAGGGTCCCCGTGCTGTCCGCCCCGCCCTCCTCTCCGAAAGGCCGCTCCTGTGGAGGACGCGAAGGCGGACGGCCCTCTAGGTCCCGTGTCTGGAGTGGCAGTGCTGAGGGAAGGCCGCCAGCTCCCGGGTGTGCTGGGGTGAGGGTCTGCACCTCCGGGGAAGGCAGGAGAGGCCCTGAAGTGGAAGGGGAGCCCTTTCTGGCTTCTGACGCTAAGAGAGGCAGAGAAAATCCTAAGTTTCTGCCTCAGGAGGTGAGGGAAAGAGGAGTCCTGCCCCTGAGGTAGGGGGTAGGAAACCTTTCTGGCTGGGGCCCGAAGGGCTGGGGAGCGAGGTTCCTTTGGATCCGGCCCCTAGGGGTGAGGGTGAGGCAGTGAGCGCTACAGGAGGACACGGAGGACCAGCTTCTCCCCACACCACACACAGGCGGCCATGGTGGAAGGGCGGGGGGCGGGGAGGCTGAGGGCGGCGGCGGCGGCGGCAGCGGGGAGGACTCGCGGAGACCGGAAGCGAGCGGCCTCCGGCCCGGCCTCCGCCAATCGCGGCTTCCGCGGTGGCGCGGAGCCTCTCAGGGGCAGGGCGACGGCGGCCGACCGGCCTTTTCCCCGGCTGCCAATGGCAGTGAGACCGGCCTGATGGACAACCAGAGTGACCAATCGCATCCCCCGTTCCTCTCGGGGGGCGGGACGGGAAGACTTCTCGGAGAGGGGTGGGAGCGCGAGGCGATCAGGAAGGGGAGGCTGCGCCTGCGCGCGCTGACGGGCTTGCCCTGGCGCGCGTGCGCGGCGCTAGCCTCCGTCTTCCTTCCCCCTCCTTGTGGAGCGTGGGTGGGTGCGAGAGCTTTTGCCGCGTCCCCACCTGGCCTAGGAGAGCGGAGGCCTTGCGCGAGCTGACCGTACAAGGCGGGGAGCGTTGCCTAACCCTCGCCGTCCCAGGACAGAGACCGTCAGGTGGCACGGAGCCAGCTCCCAGAGCTGAGCGTGCATCGCACAAGTAAGCGTGTGCTCACGCGAGTGCCGTCAGCTGCGGCAAAAAACAGTGCATGGACCCACTCGGGCAGTCCAGATCCCTAGAGTCGTGCCCGCACTAGCCGGGTTGCTGAGTGACAGAACCATCTCCATCCTTGTGCTGAGGCTCTGGGTCTGACCCCTGTCGCTGAAGTCGTCTCTTACCCACAGCCCAGGGAGGCCCGGCGCGTGTATTGTGAGCGCGGTGTATCCCTGAGTGCACTTCTGCTTCCTGGCCCGACAGCGTTTTCCATTTCCTCAGGGTGTGAGATTACTTTTATTTTTATTTTTTTAAAAGATTTTATTTATTTATTTGACAGAGAGAGACAGCGAGAGAGGGAACACAAGCAGGGGGAGTGGGAGAGGGAGAAGCAGGCTTCCCGCTGAGCAGGGAGCCCGATGCGGGGCTCGATCCCAGGACCCTGGGATCATGACCCGAGCCGAAGGCAGACGCTGAACGACTGAGCCACCCAGGCGCCCCAGTGAGATTACTTTTTAAACTGAAATTGTACAGATATTAGTTAACACCACAGGGGATTCTATTTATTGCTACACTTGTTAGGGCTTAATATTTTAGCTATCTATACACGTGCATGGGAATGGTGTGGATAATCCTTTCAATTGACTCTCATTCATTACTTTATTGTATATATTAACTCTAAGACCTTAGGCAAGTTATTTTGACTTTCTATAAATTATCCTGCCTGTAAAATGAAGCGGACTGGCTGATCTCTACCCTTATAGCTCAGAAAGTTTCGTTCTGTTTGACTGTGCTTTGGATTCCTTCTAGGTGCACAGCACTGCATTAGTCTCTGAAGAATACATACTTGTCATTACAATAACATTACTATGGGTCACTGAAACACAAAGATACATTAGGCGAACAAAGAAAAGTTAGGTTTAAAACACTGTGTTCATGCTTCTCTTTGTGTGTGGGTTTTTAAAAGTGGGAACTGGGGAAATAGACACCCATATGTGTAAATACAGAGACTATCTCTGAAAGCATACACAAAACCCCAGTAATATTTGTTGTCTTTGGGTAGGAGACTGGCTGCCTGGGAGATGGGGTGGGAGAGAAACCTTTTACTGTATATGTTTTTGATGAGTTTTGGAACATTGGTGAGGTCCGGAGCCCATGGCCAAGAAAGAATTCTTGAGATGTCTTTGGTGCAAAAAAAGGTGATTTTATTTTATTATTTTTTAAAGGTTTTATTTATTTATTTGTGAGAGAGAGAGCACAAGCAGGGGGAAGTGGCAGGCAGAGGGAGAAGCAGGCTTCCTGCTGAGCAAGGAGCCCGATGTGGGACTCCATCCCAGGACTCCGGGATCATGACCTGAGCTGAAGGCAGATGCTTAACCGTCTGAGCCACCCAGGTGCCCCAAAAAAGGTGATTTTTTTTTTTTTTTAAGATTTTATTTATTTGACAGAGAGAGAGACAGGAAGAGCAGGAACACAAGCAGGGGGAATGGGAGAGGGAGAAGCAGGCTTCCCGCGGAGCAGGGAGCCTGATGCTGGACTTGATCCCAGGACCCTGGGACCATGACCCGAGCTGAAGGCAGACACTCAACCACTGAGCCATCCAGGCGCCCCCAAAAAAGGTGATTTTAATAAAGCACGGGGACAGGGCCTATGGGCAGAAAGAGCTGCTGCACTGGGGTTGTGAGGAATGGCTGATTATATATTAGGGAGTTGGGGGAAGTAAGGAAAAAGGGAGATGTCCAGAAGGACTTTGATATGCTAAAGAAGACTTTCAGGATACTGGAGGCCTTGCCATTGTCAAGGTGAGGTTGGTTTTCCCTCTAGTAAAGTATTAACATTAAGACAGTTGGGGGTTTGGGGTGCCTGGGTGACTCAGTCAGTTAAGTGTCTGCCTTTGGCTCATGTCCTGATCCCAGGGTCCTAGGACTGAGCCACACTCTCTGCTCTCTGTTCAGTAGAGCCTCTCTCTCCCTCTGCCTGCTGCTCCCCTTGCTTATGCGCTCTCTCTGTCAAATAAATAAATAAATCTTAAAAAAAAAAAAAGTTGGGAATTTTCTGGAGGAATATTACTATCACAAGTCCTTGTCAACGGCTACAGTTGATAAGGAAGTTTAATTTTACCTGCATTTCCTTTTACCTTTGTTTTCCACATCACTATGGAGGGGAGGGTGATGTTAGGGCCCAGGAAATTAAGTCTATGGATCTCTGGAAGTTAGGCTATCAATAAGAATGCTTTTTCCTTGTAAATCACTAAGACATTTGTAAACTGAGGGAGACTCATGTCCTGCAGGACTGTGATCTTTATCAGTTAACCATTTGTTTTTCCTTTCCCCCAGTTTTAGGGCATCCAGGAGGGCCTGAGGAATGTCACAAGTATCCCACAGTGGTGGTGGTGGGGGGGGGGTGCAGGGTGTTAGCTTGTGCTTTGTCCTCAGCTTGCCTTCTGCTCCCTCATCACTTGGGTGGTTTTTTAATTAAGCACCATGTAAATGTAGTACTTCTTTAAAAATACCTTACTCAAAAATACCTGGCTGACTCAGTCGGAAGTGCATGCAACTATTGGTCTCAGGGTCATGAGTTTGAGCCCCATGTTGAGTGTAGAGATTAAATTTTTTAAAAGCGGGCGCCTGGGTGGCTCAGATGGTTAAGCGTCTGCTTTCGGCTCAGGTCATGATCCCAGGGTCCTGAGATCGAGCCCCGCATCAGGCTCCTGCTCAGCGGGGGGCCTGCTTCTCCCCCTCCCTCTGCTTCTCCCCCTGCTCATGTTCTCTCTCTGTATCTCTGTGTCTCGAATGAATAAATTAAAAAAATCTTTAAAAAAAAAAAAACTTTTGTAATAGTCAATATTTTGGGGCCCCTGGCTGGCTCAGTCTGTGGAGTGTGCGACTTTTGATCTCAGGTTCTTTTTTTTTTTTTTAAGATTTTATTTATTTATTTGAGAGAGAGAGAATGAGAGAGAGCACATGAGAAGGGGGAGGGTCAGAGGGAGAAGCAGACTCCCTGCTGAGCAGGGAGCCCGATGCGGGACTCGATCCAGGGACTCCATCCAGGGACTCCAGGATCATGACCTGAGCCGAAGGCAGCCGCTTAACCAACTGAGCCACCCAGGCACCCCTTGATCTCAGGTTCTTAAGTTAAAGCCCATGTTGGGTGTAGGGATTACTTAAAAATAAAATCTTAAAAAAGCAAAACAAAAAATATATATGATAGTAGGAAAGCATACCTCCCTTTCTCCAATACTTTAGTCAGAAAATAAGCTCTAATTTTATACACATTTTTTTAAATTAAGTAAGCTCTACACCCAACGTGGGGCTTGAACTTAGAACCCCAAGATCAAGAGTCACATCCTCCACGGACTGAGCCAGCCAGGTGCCCCTTTTTTTTACTTTTTTTTCCCTTCTTATATACATATGAATAAAATGAAACTTATCAAGAGCTTGCTACATGCCCTGCATCATTCCAATACTTCATGTTTTAATTCATTACACCTTGATTTAAGTAGTATTGTCTTCTCCACTTTACAGATAATAAAACTGAGGCACAGAGAAGTTGTTGGTTGTTGTGGGTTTTTTTTTAAGATTTTATTTATTGGGGTGCCTGGGTGGCTCAGTTGGTTAAGCATCTGCCTTCGGCTCGGGTCATGATCTCCGGGTTCTGGGATCAAGCCCCACATCGGGCTCCCCGCTCAGTGGCGAGTCTGCTTCTCCCTCTCCATCTGTGATCTCTCTTGCTCTCACTCTCTCTGATAAATAAATAAAATATTTATCACAAGTAGGTGAGCAGCAGGCAGAGAGGCAGGGGAAGCAGGCTCCCTGCTGATCAGAGAGCCCAATGGATGTGGGGCTCATCAGGACCGTGACCTGAGCTGAAGGCAGATGCTTAACCGACTGAGCCCCCCAGGCGCCCCCACAGAGATGTTTAATAATTTGTACAGGTCATATGGTTTAGGAAATGTAGGACTTAGGAAATGTAGAACTGAATTGTGTCCCTCCAAATTCATATGTGGAAGCCCCCAGTGTGCTGGTATTTAGAGACCAGACCTCTGGGAGGTAATTAGATTTAAATGAGGTCATGAGGGTAGGGCCCTCATGATGGGATTAGTGCCCTTATAAAAGGGCCCTCCCTTACTACACAACAGGTACACAAAGAAGAGGTCATGTGAGCTCAGGCAGCAAAATGGTGATAAGTGCAAGCCTCCGAATGAACCCTACATTGCCTGCGCTCTGATCTCAGACTTCCCAGCCTCCAGAACTGAGACATTTCTGTTGTTTAAGCTACCAGGTCTATAGTGTTTTGTTGCAGTAGCCTGAGCAAACTAATATAGCCAGGATCTGAACCCAAGGAGCCCCAGGGCAAGCACACTTTACCCCTACATCGTACTGCCACTTTGTTAATACAAAGTGGAAAAATGGAGTGATTTGGAAATTTCTAACTTACAATTCTACCTTTTTTTTTTTTTTAACTTACTAAAGTAGGGGCGCCTGGTGGCTCAGAGATAGGAATACTCTCCTATCAACTAAGCAGACTTATCCAGCATTATTACGGGCACGGGGTTAGAGACTGTGTGAACATACCCTAAATTCTGAGCCCTGGAAGCATGTAGTTAGTACAGGAGAAACAAGGTTTGAAATATACAGAGCCAGAAACTAGTATACGGAAAATCCTTCCAATCATCAGATTTGTGAAATTGCAAAGGGAGGATTTGACTGTCACTGATGCCTCGTCAAAACTGAAGGTCTTGGGGCACGGGGGTGGCTCAGTTGGTTAGGCATCTGCCTTTGGCTCAGGTCATGAACTCGGGGTCTTGGGATCGAGCCCCATATCAGGCTCCCTGCCTGGTGCGGAGTCTGCTGCTCCCTCTCCCTCTGCCCCTCCCCCTCTTTGTGCTCTCTCTCACTCTCAAATGGATAAATAAAATCTCAGGGCGCCTGGGTGGCTCAGTCGTTAAGTGTCTGCCTTCAGCTCAGGTCATGATCCTAGGGTCCTGGGATCGAGCCCTGCATCGAGCCCTGCATCGGGCTCCCTGCTCCGCGGGAAGCCTGCTTCTCCCTCTCCCACTCCCCCTACTTGTGTTCCCTCTCTCGCTGTGTCTCTCTATGTCAAATAAATAAATAAAATCTTTAAAAAAAAATAAAATCTTTAAATATATTTTTTATTTTTATTTTTTAGAAGATTTTATTTATTTGCCAGAGAGAGAGAGAGAGAGAGCGCACAAGTAGGGAGAGTGGCAGGCAGAGGGAGAAGCAGGCTCCTGCTGAGCAAGGAGCCAGATGCTTATATCTTTTTTCTTCTTTGATGAAAATTGTGCAAAATGTAATTTATCATCTGAACTCCTGGTAAGGCATAAACATGTAGCAGTATTACAAATGGCAAATTTGTGTTTGAAGTTGTATGCTTTATGCATCCCACTTATTGGTAACAAAAAATAAATTTCACTTAACTCTGTTATAGGAAAGACAATTATTTTTCTATTCCCACCATAGAATATTATATTACAAAATCATTGTCATATGAAAAGGCTATCAAAGAATATGCAATAAAAAAGTAGGAAGTAATATAGACATGCCTCAGACAGTTAATTCATAAAGATACTGTTACTTTTCTAGGCTTTAATATATTTGGATATTTGTCAGCTTTCTGACATTTTTAATTTGTTGTAATTTTCACATTCTAATTAAATATTTATTTTATACGTAATTTTGTATTATTTTTCTTTGTATTTTTCTTTATTTTTTTTTTAAAGATTTTATTTATTTAGACAGGGAGAGACACAGCGAGAGAGGGAACACAAGCAGGGGGAGTGGGAGAGGGAGAAGCAGGCTCTCCACTGAGCAGGGAGCCTGATGCGGGGCTCGATCCCAGGACCCTGGGATCATGACCTGAGCTGAAGGCAGACAATGACTGAGCCACCCAGGTGGCCCACTTTGTTGTTTTTTTTTTAAGATTTTATTTATTCATTTGAGCCACAGAGATACAGAGAGAGAGAGAGCATGAGCAGGGGGAGAGGCAGAGGGAGAGGGAGAAGCAGGCTCCCCGCTGAGCCAGGAGTCCAATCTGGGGCTCTATCCCAGGACCACGACCTGAGCTGAAGGCAGAAGCTTAACCATCTGAGCCACCCAGGTGCCCCTTTCTATTTAAAAAAAAAAAGTAATCTCTACCCCCAATGTGGGGCTCAAAGGCATAACCCTGAGATCAAGAGTTGCATACTCTACCAACCGAGCCAGTCAGGTGCTCCATATTCTTTTTCTTTTCTTTTTCTTTTTTCTTTTCTTTTAAAGTTTTTTTTATGTATTTATTTGACAGAGAGACACAGCGAGAGAGGGAATACAAGCAGGGGGAATGGGAGAGGGAGAAGCAGGCCCCCCGTGGAGCAAGGAGCCCGATGTGGGGCTTGATCCCAGGACTCTGGGATCATGACCGGAGGCGAAGGCAGACACCTAACAACTGAGCCACCCAGGCGCCCCATCCACATTCTTTTTCTTGAGGCAAACCCACCAAACTATAAGCTTTAAGCCCCACAAAACCTGGATCCACCCTAGCTGGAGGCCCGATGGAGAGGGACTCTGAGGAGACAAGGACTCTGTCCACCGGTGTTTTGTTTTGTTTTGTTAGGATTTTATTTATTTATTTGACAGAGAGAGAGAGAGCATAAGCAGGGGGAAGGGAAGGCAGAGGGAGAGGGAGAAGCAGGCTCCCCACTGAGCAAGGAGCCTGATGGGATGCGGGGCTGGATGCGGGGCTAGATCCCAGGGTCCTGGGATCATGACCTGAGCCGAAGGCAGATGCTTAGCCTACTGAGCCACCAGCCGTCCCAGTGGTGTTTTTAAATAGAAATACTGTGCTCTGTGTGACATAACCCTCTTCTTTCCTATTTCCCCGTATGAAAATTTTAGTAAAATGGCTATTTTTCACTTTAAAATTTAACACAAAACAGGGTGAGAGAGATTTGGATTAACAGCGGCAATGTGAGAAAAACTGTGGGGTTGGAGGGATGGGCTTGTGTGAGGCCACAGGTTCTTTGATAGCCCATTGTGTGACAAATGCAGGGAGGTGACAGTTGCCTGCTTTCTGCACTCCTCAGACTGCACCTGAATGCTTCTGCTCCAGACAGGGAGGCAGGTTGTCAAAGGGACGTTGACAAACTAAGGTGAACCCACAGGAGCTCACCCAGAATGGCGAAGAGTTTGGAGTCAGATCTTGGAAAAATCTTTAAAGAAAACTAGTTAAGGGGCACCTGGGTGGCTCAGTCGTTACGCGTCTGCCTTCAGCCCAGGTCATGATCCCAGGGCCCTGGGATCGAGCCCCACTTCGGGCTCCTTGCTCAGCGGGGAGCCTGCTTCTCCCTCTCCCACTCCCCCTGCTTGTGTTCCCTCTCTCGCTGTATCTCTCTCTGTCAAATAAATAAATAAAATTTAAAATTTAAAAAAAAACACCAATTATGTTGCTGAGACTCGGGTGTGGGGGAGCAGGCGGAGGTGAACACTGTTGTTAGAAGAGAGGTAGTGAAGGCAGTGCTAGGACCAATGGAAGAGTGAGAGGCAGATTGCCTTTTTTTTTTAATGTAAAGAGTTTATATTAAATACCTCTATCAAGTAACTTAACATTCACGTTGGAATGATATTCATCAAACGACTACAATGGCAGGATTTTAAGTGATTTTAATTTCTTCTCTGTACTTCTTTGTAAAAGTGTATGCCATTTCTGGTAAACAATAGTCATTAGTCTTTTTTTTTTTTTTAAATCTCTATCAGATATATCTGGCTTTCCAAGTCCCAGTTCAGCTACTGAACTACCTCTACTCTTGCTTATTTTCTCAACTACCACACAAGCAGATTTAGTTCATCCTGAGCTTCATAATTTATATAAAAACTCAGGTCCAGGGTGCCTGGGTGGCTCAGGCGGTTAAGCATCTGCCTTTGGCTCAGGTCATGATCCTAGGATCCTGGGATGGAGCCCCTCGTGGGGCTCCCTGTTTAGCGGGGACCCTGCTTCTCCCTCTCCCTCTGAGGCTCCCCTTGCTTGTGCTCTCTCACTCTCAAATAAATAAATACAATCTTAAGAAAAAAGAAACTTGGCTCCAAGCTTATCAAAACAAAGGACTCCCCAACCTAGCAAGATGCTCCTTCCTTGATGGCAGTTGAAAGGACAAGCCCCCTTGTCCATTAAAAAAAAAAAAGATTCCTTCAAAAGAAATTCTGACAATTAGAGTATCTTCATCTTCTTATACAGTTGTTCTAATTACAGTTATTCAAAAATAGAATGGTCTCAGTTCCAAGTCCCTGAAAGTTTTCCAATAGAACACGAAAGAAAAGCCAGATATTTTAAGAAGGATGCTGGCCCAGGGTAGGCAGTTGGGACTCTATAACCTCTACTTTTCTTCTGACTCTCACATTTTTAGATCTCATTTGTACCTCTCATTGAGGGGTCTAATTATGTGCTGCATTTCACTTCCAAACATTCTCTGGACATCAAGAACCTCTTATATCTAACACTATGGTTTGCATAATGTAGACTCTTCATAACACTAGCAAAACACTTAACAAATTTCTATCACCTGCCAGTCAGCCTTCTAAGCATGTGATGGGAGGAATTAAGTCATGTAATCCTCAATGCAGACCCATGAGATAGGGCTTATTATGATCATTCCTGTGTTGAAAATTTGCCTGAGGTTCCATGGATCATGGGGGACAGAGCTGGGATTCGAATCCAGGCAGGCTGTCTCCAGAGTTAGCCTCTTAACCAACCTGACGCCGCCTCTCACTTGACAGAGGTTTGAAATTGCTCCAGTTCTGAATACTGAGATCTATGTGGTATTTTGGCGTGGTTCTAGCCTGCTGGGAGTTTGGTGGGCTGACACAAGAAAGCTGACCTGATCATGGGACCTATCTACCAACAGCCAAGGTATGCCATATGCAATCCACATTTGAAAGCCAAAGGCAGAGGGGCGCCTGGGTGGCTCAGTCATTAAGCGTCTGCCTTCAGCTCAGGTCATGGTCCTGGGGTCCTGGGATTGAGCCCCACATCGGGCTCCCTGCTCGGAGGGAGGCCTGCTTCTCCCCTCCCACTCCCCCTGCCTGTGTTCCCTCTCTCGCTGTGTGTCTGTCAGGTAAATAAATAAAATCTTTAAAAGAAAGAAGAAAGAAAAGAAAAGGAAAGAAAGAAGAAAGGAAAGGAAAGAAAGAAGGAAGAAAGCAAGCAAGCAAGCCAAAGGCAGAGAGTAGTAGTAGGATAGTTGCATCATGTCCAGAGGGGTACCACAGTGACTGACAGGTGCACACGACTGTGGAATCTTTGTTTGCTGTGGAAAGGTTCTTAAAGGGCAAGCAGCCCACCCATTCAACATTGGTGCCACGTGTGTGATGGGGAACTGGGTGGGTGGAGCTTCTTCCTATCCGGACCCCCTCACTGACCTTGGTTTAGCACTACCTGTCAAGTGGGTCCCTGACTCCCACCTCCTCTCTTCCTGTGGCCTCACCCACCTCTCAAGCATCCTGGCCTCTGCCTTGGGCAACACTAAATTCATCAATATCTCAACCCTTCATCTTGGTGGTAAACACCTCGGCTGGAATCTTACTTTAGTTCCAATTCAATGAGATTAAATTTCCCCGGAAAGCATTAGGTGTTTTATTCTTATGGTTAATTAATTTTTTTATAGACTTACAACTCCCGCGATTTAATTAAAAAATGAATTTCAGGCTGCAAAATTGGCCTCCGCTGCTAAGTAGATTCCATAGATTTGTCCTGCAAAGGATAAATAATTTAAAAATATATGATTATTACTAAAAGTACTGTTATGACAAGTAAATTACCCAAGGTCTTCGACGTAGAGAAAAGGGGGGGTGGCTAATGCCTTCTGCAAGCTCTGTTTTATCTTCCAGTCCCTGACCGCTTGGGCCGGGCCCCCCTGCCCCACAGCTGGACCTCAGCTGGGCGCTCCTGCCCCCTTCCCGGCGGCGTCACGTGGCCGCTGAGCTCACCGTCAACCGCCAGGCTCAGCGGGATGCCAACGATGACTGTTGTTTTTATTG
This sequence comes from Leptonychotes weddellii, assembly GCF_054177405.1. NCBI lineage: Eukaryota > Metazoa > Chordata > Mammalia > Carnivora > Phocidae > Leptonychotes > Leptonychotes weddellii. The sequence continues at coordinate 138,239,478 of NC_138374.1, forward strand.
TGATCGTACTCCAGGGAAACCCTGCTGCTGCCCCGCACCCCTCCAGCCCCGCTCAGCAGGACAGCCCGGGAAACCGGCCTCCCGTGGGCGGAGGCCCCGCTCCCGCAGACCCCTCCCCTCGGCAACGGCTTTCCCAGGTCTTCCCGGCTCCGGGGCCTTCCTCCAGAAGGAAGTCCCCTCGGCCCAGGGACAGCTCCCGAGCTGCAGCAGTCCCCGGCGGCCGGGGCCAGTCCTCACGCCCCCCGCCGCCGCCCCCTCCCCTCGAGCGCCCCGTGCTGGAGCCAGGCTGCCCCGGAAGGATCTGACCGGCCACTTCCTGCAATTGTCTCTCTGGACGCAGTCCGCGGGCGTCCAGCGCTCCCAGTCTCCCGCCCGGAGCCCGGCCTCTCGGGCGTCCCCGCCCACCCTCTCAGTCCCCGGCCGCTCTCCTTCGCCGCCCTCTCCGCAGCCGGCCGCGGGGGACCGGGCGTGCGTGGTCACCGGGGCAACCGCCGGGCCGGGGCGTGCGTGGTCACCCGGGCAACCGTCGGGCAGGGGCGGAGGCGGAGTGGGGTGGCTGCGCTCTCCCTCCCGGCGAGTCAAATCCGAGCGGCCGCCGGGGGTGGGCTGGGAGCCCTGCACGGCAAGAAGAGTCCCCGCACTGGAGGGAGGCCGGCGTGCCCTTTCTCCAGCTCAGACCACCGCGGCCCTGATCGCAGCCCGCCCCACCTCCTGGTCCCACGGGGCGTGCCCTCCAGGAAGAGGCGCAGGGAGGCCGGAGGAGGGGCCTGTCTGCACTTGATGGATGGCACTGAAGAAATGTCTGGCACTTTCTTTCCCCGTGGGGGAGGTGAGGCTGCAGCCACCTCTCCCCCGCATTCATTCGCATTCCTGCCCGCCTGCTCAGGAAGGGCTTGGGGTGGGGGGCTGGAGCAGGGCCAGCTGAGAGTCATTTTGCAAACTCTCACATTTGTCTACACTGGCATGGGTAGTGTAGACAAATCTCAACCAAGGTAAGAGAGGATCCATCCTTCTTTCCTGGCTCCCAGACCTCCCCAACACTGGGCAATATAGCAGTTCTTAAACTGGTGTGGCCCACAGACCCTGGGAGTCCCCAAGACCCTTTCAGGGGATGGATGAGGTCAAGAGACTTTGTATAATCATACTAATACATGATTTACCTTCATGACTTGACAGGTACATTGATGGTAGGAAAGTAATGGGGGCAAACTGCTGCTGTCTTAGCATAAACCAAGGCAGTGGCACTGAATGAGTCATTGTATTCTTCATTACCACACATCGGCAGTAAAAAAAAAAAAAAAAATTAAAAAGTCAGGTTTTGTAAGAAAACTTGATAAAGCAGCAAAAAAATATTAACATGCGATTAGTTTATTATAGTTATTTAAATGAGTTAATAAGGCCTTGTTTTAATTTCTAATATAGTATACATGAATAGATTTAACCCACATAAACAAAAACTCTTTGAGGCCCTCAATAATTCTGAAGGGTGTAAACAGGTCCTTAGACCAGAAGTGTCAGCACTGCTGGGGGAAGTCACAGGCTGTCAGGTAGCTGAAAGGGGGCCGGGGCCTTTTGCAGATATTGCATTCCCAGCTTGAGAAGCATGTCTTACTTGGAGTAGAGGGTGGGGAACATGGCTGTGTTTTCTGGGAACCCGCTCTCCTTCCAGAGACAGTCACTAGAATAAAGATGTTAATGGCCTCTGCTCACCAGAGAAACAAGACATACAGGCTCACAGCCCCTCCAAGCTGCCCCTCTCCCCTGCACACTGTACCCAGTGTTGAGGGCGGAGGGGGACACAGGTGTGTTTGTGGCCTAGATGTGGACTCCCCTCATCCCCCAGATTATCTTATAGTCCCTTTTCCTATTGCCTCTAAGGTGGCTCTTCCCCTCCCCAAATTAGTCACAGTTTAGCAAGGTTGAGGGAGTGGGGGGAGAGGATCAGGAGTCCACACCCTAGCCTGGCTTGCGTAGGATGGAGAGTGGGTACACTTGTCTATGTGTGTGTGTGCCACTGGGCATGACTGTGTGCTTTGGTCCAGTTCCATGAACTCTCAAGTTCTCCCCAACACCAGTCCTCCTTCAGAGGTCATATCTGGTGTCTCCATTGGGGTTAGCACATTTGAGTTGTTCAAACTACTTCTCCGATCCTTTGGCAATGGCAGGGCGGCTGTGGGTGAGGCCGAGGTCTGGCACCTCTCTGTTACCTCTGGCACGGGGAAGGGAGGTGTGGAAGGCCAGGAGGGAAGGCAGGTCAACCTCGAGTGCTACTCCCCCGCTCCCCGAGGAGCCAGTAGGTCCGAACTTTGCCTTTGCCCTGGAGGGAAAAAGAAGAGGCAGTTGGGGTGGGGAGTAGCACACCTACCCACTTTCCCAAATGAGAGGAGAGGCCTAGGAATAGGAGTGGGGTTGGCTGCTTGAGAAGGGGCTTGAGGGAGCCCCTGGGGCCCCAAGGATGGTGAGGGCAGGGGCTTTCTTCTCTACCTTCATTTCTACATCTCCTCGAAGCTCCAGCTCGAAACCACCAAACTCTTCCAGGACAGCCTTGGTCTCAGAAGACAAGTGGATCTTCAGGGCTGGGAAGGATAAGGCAGAAGAAGGGAAGGTGGGGGATGCAGAAATAGGAGCAGGGGAGATTAGGAACTGCAGGGGTAGAAAGATGCTTTCCTTCCTTTCATTTGGCCTAGAAAGCCTCTTAATTCAGAGTCCCACCCCTCCATGTGGAGTCTGTCCATACCGGCCTCTCCCTTAGAATTCTAGAACTGTATTGTCCAACATGGTAGCCACTAGTCACCTGTGGCTATTTAAATTTAAATTAATTAAAACTAGGGGTGCCTGGGTGGCTTAGTCAGCTAACTGTCCAACTCTTGATTTCAGCTCAGGCCATGATCTCTGGGTCGTGAGTTCAAGCCCCACAATGGGCTCCACACTGGGCATGGAGCCTAATTAAAAAATAATAATAATCGGGGCGGCTGGGTGGCTCAGTCAGTTAAGTAACTGCCTTCGGCTCAGGTCATGATCTCAGGGTCCTGGGATCGAGTCCCGCATCGGGCTCCCCGCTCACTGGGGAGTCTGCTTCTCCCTCTCCCTCTGCCTCTCCTCCTGCTGGTATTCTCCCCTCCCCGCCTTGTGCTCACTCTCCCTCTCTCTCTCAAACAAATAAAATCTTTAAAAAAATAATTAAAACTAAATACAGTTAAAAAATTCAGTGCCTCAGTTGTACTGACCACATTTTTTTTTATGATTTATTTATTTATTTATTTGAGAGAGAGAGAGAGCAAGAACGAGCGCACGAGCATGGGGAGGGCAGAGAGAATCTCCAACAGACCCCCATCTGAGCATGGAGCCTGACTCGGGTCTTGGATCCTAGGACCCTGAGATCATGACCTGAGCTAAAATCAAGAGTCAGATGTTCAGCCAACTAAGCCACCCAGGCGCCCTGCACCACCACATTTCAAGTGACCAATATTCTCCTGTGACAGAGGCTACTGCAATGGACAGCACAGATTATGGAGTATCTTCCTCATTGCAGAAAATTCCATTGGATAGCATTCTAGAATGTCACCAGGCTCCAGACAGACAGTGTAGGATGGTGGTTAGGGGCTCCGACTTTAGATCTGCTCTGTCTAGTGAATCCAGTTCAGACACTTGTTTGGGGAAGTAGTCTAAACTCTGTGCCTCATTTTCCTAGTCTGTAAAATGCTGATAGTGACAGTTTCCACCCAAGGCCTTGTTATGAGAGTTAAATTTAATGCTCATCAAGTATTTAAGTAGAGTCTGGTGCACAGGAAGCACTCTGTAAGTGGTTCTTGTGACTTGTTTAACTCAATAGTCATTTTCAGGCTGAGGGAACTGAGGCCTAGGGGAGGAGATGCGCCCCAACCGCGAGGTCAGATCTAGGCTCTGACTCCTGACCTGGTATTCCCCATACTTCTCTCGAACTTGCCCCTGCCACTCCTGGGGTCTGTATCATAGTGGCCTTGTTTTGTTGTTGAACCATTTCTGAGAAGATGCTCCTTGAAGACTGGACCTCAGCGAGGGGCTTTCTCCTACTCTGACTGCTGGAAACACAGTGCCCAGGGAGTATCTGCTGAACCAGAGCCCCTCTGGGCTCCCAAGTAGCCCTTCTCCTGCCATGAGGCTTGGATGGGGTCTGCATAAATCGCCCCCAGTGGGTCTGGGTCATCTTAGTACCCCAAGGCCTAGCACTTAGTAGTCACTCAATACATGTTTACTGAATTGAATCGCATTGAATATAGCAGGAGGGTAGAAGATCAGCAGGAAGCAAGACTAGGGAACAGGGAGGAGTAAGCATTGACGAAATACCTACTATGTGCAGGGGTTGTGCGAGCTTTTCTACAACCCTGAGACAGGTATCGTTTTATAGATAAACAGCTGAAGCTCAGAAAAGTTGAGTGACAATTATGTCCTGGTCACGTTATATGACTTTCACACATAACTCTTCTAAGGTACGTATCTTATTCTCATCTTACAGATGAGGAAAACGGAGGCTTGAGGCCAATTGACACACAGCTGTGTGGGCTGTGGATCTAGATTCACACCTAAATGGGCTGCTTGAAGCCCTCTACCACATGTAAGAGGGAGCAGAGGGGCCCGAAGGATAGGCTTCCCTTGGGGAACTGTTGAACATTGGCCTGGAAAGACTTTCAACCATTTGGAGGAGGGGGCCCGGATCTCTGACTGGATTGGAGATGATGTGCCCACGCTGACGTGGAGCCTGGGAGGAGAAAGGGCTGGGTGCCAATACACTGGGAGGGGTGCCTGCCTGAGGGGCTTTCCTCACTCCAGCTGCACCGCCCTCTCCAGTCGGTCCCGGGCAGCCACCTTACCTTCTCCATTAGACTCCATTCTGGAAGCGGTGTTGACTGTGTCTCCAAAGAGACAGTAACGGGGCATCTTCAGCCCTACCACACCGGCACACACGGGTCCTGCAGGGAGTGGAGGCCCATCAGTGACAGGGTGGCAGAGGTGTTAAGAATGGCAGGTGGGAGGAATGGATGGGGACTGCTGGGCAGGACTCCTGGAGAGTCAAGAGGTGGGAGCCGAGGCCCCTGGGAATCCAGGTGTGCATGTGTGTGATGGGTGGTGGGGGGGAGCTGGGCCTGGGGATACGTCTCCAGCCCTTGGGGACAGCTGGGCCCGGGGACAGTCCAGCCCTGGGGGCTCCCTCACCTGTGTGGATGCCGATTCGCAGGCGCAGCTCCTCCTGGGGCCGATGGCGGATGCGGAAGGAGCGCACCGCGTCCAGCAGCGCCAGGGCCATGCGGGCCACCTCCCGGGCATGCAGCAGCCCGTTCCGCACGGGGAGCCCGGACACCACCATGTAGGCATCACCAATGGTCTCCACCTGTGGGGCCCGCCAGAGGACGCAGGGTATGAGCCCTGGGAGTGTCTCTTCCCTGTGCTGCCCCCACACTGTGTGCACCGTCTTTGGTTCAGCGCCTTGTCCCCTGCGTCCCTGCTCTGCCTGTTCCTGGGGCTCCAGGTAACAGTCTCTGCCCATGTCTCATGGTCTCCTCTCTCAACACTCTGCCCTTCCCCTTCTCTGACCCCGCGCATCACCACCTGTCCATGTCCGTCCCCACGCCCACCCTCACCTTGTACACGTCAAAGTTGTCTATGACAGCATCAAAGCAAGTGTACAGATCATTGAGCAGGGTCACCACCTGGAAGGGACAAGAAGCCAAGGGTGGGTAGGGAGGAAGGGCCCCACCTGGGATAGAGTGGGAACAGGGAACCAGCAGGCAGGCCTGATAGGGTGGAGATGCTAGGCCAAGCACACCGGCCTGGCTTCACCTGGACTCACCTGCATGGGGGTGCTCTCTGCTGACAAGGCTGTGAAGCCCACGATGTCACTGAAGTAGATAGTGACACTGTCGAAGGCTTCAGCCTGGACTGTCTCCCCACGCTTCAGCTGCTCGGCCACTGAGCTGTGGGGTCAGGGACAGGTGCAGGATCAGAGCATGAGGTGGGGCCAGGAGGGGGTGGCCGGGCGACACCAGACACGGGCACTCACTGAGGCAGAATCTGGTAGAGCAGGGCCTCGGCTTTGCGTCTCTCCTCCAGGTAGGCCTGGGTCCGCTCCTCTACCAGCCCCTCCAGATTGTTGGCATACTGCTCCATGCGGGACAGCAGGTTGTCCAGGATGTTGCTGCTACTCTCCCTGAGGACCGGGGGTGGGGGGGTGGGGGTGGCGGTGGGCAGGGGTCAGTGAGAGCGGGGTAGCCGGCAGTACCCGGAAGTGCCCACCCTGGCACTCACCCTTCCCAGGCTTCATGTGAGCCCATCCCCTAACTACAGCGGGGTCCCTGGAGAGGGTTGGGGTTGGGGAGCATGGCAGGATGGGTGGGTGTGGCAGGGGAAAGCGTAGGAGGAAAGTTCCATTCATCTCTGAGACCCCAGAGTCAGGCCCCAAGCTGGAGAGATATTGGCTACTTTGTTCATCTTTGTTGTTGAACACAAGCAAGTTAGAAGGAGGTAGAGGAGGTGGAGATGGACAGGGGTCAAGCGAGGACGGAGTGTGGGCACACGGGCGGGCAAAGGGGTGTCTGGAGGGGTGGTTGGGGCAAACTGCGGCAGGGACGTCCAAGGGCTGGGGTGAGAGCCCCTGTGGAGGGTTGGGAGGCAGGGAGCTCCACTGGTTCTGCACCACTTCAGAGGAGGGGCGGGTGGGCGGGGCAATGCTGGTGGGGGGAGGGGTATGAGAGGTGGGGGACGATGGGACAGCTGGGTTATGCAGCACTCACAAAAGCGGGCTGTGAGGCTGTGGTGGGCTGGAGCGGGCTCTCTGCCACTGCCAGGAGAAGACTTAAGTGTGGGGCACAGGGTGGCTGTGGGGGGGTGGGGGGCTGGGAGGTACATCCGCCACCTGTTGAACTTGCGCAGCATCAGGCGAATCTGCTGGAAGGGCGGCCGCTCCTGCGGCTCCTCGGCCCAGCACCGCTGCATCAGCTGCCCCAGCTCCTCCAGGTGACTCTGCAGGGCCAGGGAGGGCCGGAAGGGGGGCTGCGCCCCCCGAGTCACACGCTCCACGATCTCTGTGTGGGGGAAGAGGGGCTGAGGGGAGGGGCCCGCCAAGGGCCAGGGAGAGATGGTGGGGAGGTCCAGGGCCAGGCTGGTGTGGTTGAGCCACGTGCCAAGGGGCAGGTGTGGTGGTGTTTCCAGGGGTCCCTCACCCTGGGGCTGGGTGTAGTTGCAATTGTGGCAGGGCTAGGGGACAACATGGTTCTCTCACCTTTGGGGCTGAGGTCCAAACCTTCCACATGGAAGACACCGCGCCTTAGGGCAATCTCCTGAAGGATGATCCCAAAGCTGTACACGTCACCTGCCTGGGAGCCCCGGGCAGGGGGTGAGGCCATTCGCAGGAGCTCAGGGGCTGTCCACAGCTTTTCTGCAGGTCAGAGGTCAGGAGTCATGGGGCGAAGGGCCCTAAAACTAAGGGGTGGGGGGAAACAAGGTCCTAGAAGATGTGGCTGGAGAGATCTGGAGCCATCAAACCGAGTGCTACAGAAGAAGCCTCGAGACCACTGTGTCAGGCTCCCCTTTCCACTGGAGAATGAACTGAACCAGGAATCAGGAAAGCCGTGCCAAGCCCTTGAGAAGCCAAGCATCAGTTCCCCTGCGGGGCTGTGCTAGGGAGGAGGGGCGTCTTAGGAGTCAGAGTTAGGGCTCACTGGCATAGAGTGTGTGGCCTTGCTCTGGTTCCGGGTCCCTGAAGCTTTCCAGGCCAAAGTCGGTGATCTTGAGCACAAAGCGCCCGTCTACCACGCAGTTGGATGATTTGAGGTTGCCATGGGAGCAAATGGCCCCATTGTGTAGGAACAGCATACCCTGGGAAATTTGGGGAGGCAGAGGTCTTGGTTTCAGTGGGACCTACAATCAGGGCTGGGGAGAAGCATGCCTGGCCCCTCCCCCACATATCCCACCTTGACAATGTCATTGGTGAGAGAGTACCGGAACATCCAGTCTAAGGTGATGCTCTCATTCTCCAGAATGTCCTGCTGGGCAATGAGAGTCAGGCATGTACACTAGGGACTCCAGGGTGGGTTGCAGAGGCCTACTGACATAAACCGGCATGACAGGACAAAGCCTTGGATTTACTCTAGTGCATTTGCCCCCCTCCCGCATTCTATAGATGGGGCAAATAAAGGTCAGAATGAGGGAGAAGCTTGCCTGGGGTCATATGGCCAGTGGGGGACAGAAGCAGGACTAGACCCAGATCTCCCGAGACCCCTTCTCCCCTCACCTGCAAGCTCCCACGGGGACAGTACTCTGTGAGGATACAGATGTTGGGGGGGTCAGTGCAGGCACCTACAAACCTGGTCAGGTGTTCATTCTGTACATCCCGCATCTGTAGGTAGGAGCCAGTATCAGGAACCTGACAGAGACCTCACTCCTCACCAAGTGCCCCCCCCAGGGACCCCTGTCTTCTTAATGCCCTATTCACTCTGCAGACGGTCTAAGACCCTGATGATTCCCACCCATGTTCTAAAGAACCCTCCCCCAGAATCTGCTCCCTGCTCACTCTGCCTCCTAATCCCTCCACCCCCCAGGGGCATCCAATACAGCCCCTCCAGGACTCCCCCCCCCCCCCCAGGATACCTCCACTAGTCTCTTCTCCCATTTAGGACCTTCTCTCCCACGTACAATATGCGAGGGTCCATCCCTTTCCTGGGATACCCTGTAGTCCTCCCATAACCTTCCCATGTCCCTGGGACTCTCCCCCAGGCTACTGCCTCACTCCCCCACATTACATGCTTCAGTTCAAACAGGACTTTTCGTGTCAGCTCAATGCGCTTACGATTCACACGTTTCACAGCCACAAGGTTGCCCTGGGCAAGGAATGGAGGATGTCACTGAGATGGCCCAGTGGTGGGGACTCCAATTGCTCCTGCAGGCAACTCTGGGACCGCCCTGTGCCCCGCACCCCACCCCAGAGCCCTGCCCAGCTCCAAGGATGGCAGTCTTTCCCCGGCGCACCTTATAATATGCTGTCTTGGCAAACACTTGGAACTGGCCCTCTGTGGTTAGCAGGGAGCCATAATTGGAGCCTCTCTGGAGGGATGGAGAGCAGGAGGGGTGGTCAGCCCACTCTGTCCCGGTGGCCGGAGCTCTGGCCCGCCTTATCTCTGTCATCCTGCTTCTCATTCCACATCATAAAATCCTTTTCTTTTTTTTAAACATTTAAATATTTTTATTTCAAAGATTTTATTTATTTTTTTCACAGAGAGAGTGAAAGAGCACAAGCAGGGGGAGCAGGAGAAGGAGGGGGAGAAGGAGGCTCCCCGCTGAGCAGGGAGCCCGACGCGGGGCTCGATCCCAGGACCCCGGGATCATGACCTGAGCCCAAGGCAGACGCTTAACCAACTGAGCCACCCAGGTGCCCCTATTTATTTCTTTTTAAAATGTATTTCCACATATACTGTTTCTGAACTTTGAAAGCCGCCTGTGAAGGAGGCTCTGTGGGCATAATCTACCTGAGGTAGTCCCAGAGGGGCAATGGGACTCACCCCAGGTCACACAGCAAGTGAAGGCAGAGTGGGGACTAGAACCTTGCCCTCTACCCTAGTAACCAGGCACTGCCCCCGACCCCACACCCAGCTGTCCCCCACTCTTCCCCTTACAAGTGTTCTTACCCCACTCAGGGTCAGCCGGCTGCCTGCACTCCGGAGGTGCCTCTCAAGGCTACTGGGCTGCACGTCCTCCCAGCGCACCCGCCACAGTTCTGAGGCCAGTTCCTTCTCCAGCTGCATCTTCCTGGGGCATGAAACCTCCATCTGAACCCGTGTCTGAACCCCTGACCCCGGGCTGGGCAGCTTAGCAGCCCCTCCTCTGAACCCTGGGACCACCGCAGGTGCCGACAGGTGGACGGGGGAGTCAGGCGGTGTGGGTGAAGTCCTGCCTGCCTCCCGGGGACCTTGGGCAGTCACTTCATGTCTCTGAGCCTCATGTCCTCATGCCCCAGTGTCCTGATTTGGGGACTGGCGACCTCGACATTTATTTCAAAGCATTGTTGTAAGAAGGAAAAGAAACTGCGTGGCGGTGCCTGGCGCTTAGTCTAGGCTCAACCAGCACTGATCTTCTCCTTCCCCTCCTTGCATCCCTCTGATGTTAAAGTCTGCCTTTCATTTCGGCCTCCCACTGGAAGGCGGGAGTGGGGCTCTCTTACCTCCCTCCTCCACTCTGGGTTCAGCACCCAGTATAAAGCAGTGTTCATCACCCCTAGCCAACTGACTGGGCCCAGGGCCACAGGGTTTGAACCATCATTCCCCATCAGGTCTGCTCGAGTCGGAAGGGAGGAGACACCAGCCCCTAGGCCAGAACCCACATGCCTGTGACGCCCAACTGCTCTGCCCAACTGCTCTGCTCTTCTCGGGGCTCCCAGACCCTTCCTGGCCCTCCTTCTCTCCTCCCTGTGTCCTAAGGCTTTTTAGTCTCCCTCCTTCCCCATCTCCTGCAGCTTTCCTCCACTGTCCCTCCACCCGTCCCACTTCCCTCCAGGTCCCTGCTGCTTCCTTTGCTAGTTCTCCAGGCCTCCCAGCCTCACTCCCCACCCTCATTCCAAGACTCACCTGCATATGAAGAAGGAGGCAGTCAGAATGCTGAGCAGGGAGAGGCTCCCCACCAAAGCCAGCACTTCCAGGGAAGAAAAGTGATCTGCACAAGAGGCCAAGTTCCAGCAAGAGAGATTTGGTTAGACAGCAGGAGGAGGAAACTTCTCATAGTTAATCAGTGAACTAGGAAGATGGATGAAGGGAGGAAAAAGGCAGGAGGAGTCTCTCCAGAAAACCCTCAGTGTGGGAGAGGAGCACCTATTAGACTCCTGAAGTGGGGAAAAGAGAGAATGTCTCCAGAATGGAGGCCTGGAAGGCGAGAGGCAGTCACCTTGGTTGCAAGCTGGGTCCTCGTTGTCAAAGCCGCATTTGGGGATGTCAGGAGGTGGGTACCCCAGGGGCCAGTTCAGTTTGCACCCTGGCATGGCCACCAGCTCCTGGGAAGTCCCATTGTAGTTCAGAACAACCTATGGGAGGGCAGGAGTGGTGGGCGGGAAAGGCCTGGGTGACGCCTCCTGTCCGGGAGCAGGGCTGCCTCCCACCCACCCCATGTCTGCTCCCAGGGCCTGTATCTGGGCTGCTGTCAACAATTTAGCAAGCCCCTGCTGTGACCAGATGCAGAGGGCCCTCATACGCATGCCATTAGAGTGGAAAAACTTGGCTTTATAAAGAGAACTCCATGTAGAACCCCAACCTGACATTCAGGGAGTTTATAATCTTGGACTGAAGCACATACAAAACAGGAAAAGACAATGTTCTCAGTCCACATTCCCAGGCCTAATCCATGTATCTCTTCTCCAGGAAGTCTTCCCCTAATGATCTGCTCCTTAGTGCTTGTGGCCCCAATTCCTTCCTGTTCCCGACTGAACTTAAAGAGCTGCACGGCCCCCAAGTTAGCCTGTCTCTGCCGAGAGAGGGTCCTGCCTATCTTAGGAGACATGGGACTTCCTGAGGGTAGGGCTGTGCTCCCTTCTCAGACATGGAGTTCCTCAAGGGTCCCCGTCATTCTGGTTGCTCCCCCAGACCAGAGCTGGGTCTCTTTTATCCCTGGATTCTCTTATCCCTCTCCAAAGGTGACCAAGCATGGTAGGGGTGACTACAGAGCAGAGATGCCCTGGCAGGGCTGTGGGGGAAGGCCGAAGGACAAGATGTCATTGACAGTTGGCACTGCCTCCTGGGGGCACAACCTTACCCTGAAAGTGCCAGTCTCAGGATGCATATCCCAGAGGGAGAAGTCAGTCTCCCGATCTCCATTGCTGTCCATTTTCAGGTATCCTGTCACACCTGGGGCATGGAGGAAGATGGCTATATTTTGAGAAAGTGGAAGTTCAGCACTTCCCCCTACCTTATCTCTATCCCCATCTTATCTCCATCCCTTGATCTTCTTTGCCTTGCCCTCCAAACATATCTAATAGTAACAAAGTATTAATAACATATATAATAACAAAAGGGACATACATTTCAGCAGTAGGAATGATTGAAGCTGGGGACTTAGGAGGACTTTTTTTTTTAAGATTTTATTTATTTATTTGAGAGAGAGAGAAAGTGAGACAGAGCATGAGCAGAGCGGGGAGGGGCAGAGGAAGAGGGAGAAGCAGACTCCCCACTGAGCAGGGAGCCTTAGGCGGCCCCTGGGATCATGACCTGGTAACTGACTGAGCCACCCAGGTGCCCCACTTAGGAGGACTTCTTGAGGGAGCTAGGGAAATGGGGAAGGAGGCCCAAGGGAAGCTGTGGAGCTTCCCTATATAAGAGAGAAAAGGACAGGCATGGGTGAGTGACCCCCTCAGCGGCTAGCTAGAGGCTTCTCATGCATGGCCTCCTGCTTAGGGCACCCCATGGTAGCCTATCTCTGTCACCTCCAGCCCCTGACCTTGGAAGCTTCGGTTCCACATCCGCTGAGTGATGGCCTCCCCATCCGTGACAGTTCCCCCACGTGCCAGAGTCTCTGTCACTGCCTGTACATAGAGCAGGAGCCCATCGTGGAAGGATGCTGGGATGGTGTTCACCTGCAGGAGTGAGCAGAGCTTGGCTGGGGTGGGATATATGAGGGGTGGTGAGTGGGGCATTGTGGAGGAGGAAATGGAGGGCACCGGGAGCTTGGAGGAGGGTGGGAGAAAACACCCCCATAGGACAGAGATTTTTCTACTTATAAGATGCCTCCACAAATACCTCTGCTTCTGAATCCTGCCAGGCAGATAGGGCAGGACACGTCGTCCTCATTTTACTGATGAGGACTTGAGTTTCAGAGGCTGAACAACTTGTCAATGTCCCCCTTGGTCATCAGGAGAAGGGGAAACATGGGAGGCCTGGGCATCCAGAGATGGCTAAGATGACAGGCTGGCCACCGGCAGAGGCCATGGAGTGGGGTGGGGGTGGGGGCTGGATGTCCATTCCGGAAGGTCCCAGGACCCACCCTACCAGGCCATCCTCCATGGTGAAGTTGAACTGCTCATGGGCCAAGTGTTTTAGCTGCTGCAGGAATTCCAAGTACTCAGGATTATCCGGCTCTTTATATGTAATGATTTTGGCAGCCTGAGGAAGGGGTCAGTGGAGAGGGGAGAGCTGGGAGCTGATCCAGTCCTCCCAGTACCCTGGGGCCCACCTCCCCCAGTGCATCTCTGCTTAGCTCAAGGTCAAAGGGGATGGGCTCTATGTCATGTATCAGGTGCTGCCTGCTCCAAAGCAGGGGACCCAGTGGGATGACTTCTCAAGTTCTATTAGTCTGTGGTATTGGAATACCCTCCCACCTCAAGCCCATTCGCTCATCTTTTTGGCCTCCTAGCTCTGAAGTCTCCTAGTCCTCTATACACACCTCACCCCTCCTTCCCATCCTCACCTGCTTCCCTGAGCATCAGGAGCCTCTTTTTTGGAATCCATTCAGACCCTGAGGAACCGAGTGCCCAGAAACTAGGTGCCACCAGCTCAGAGTCCCACAGCCTGGGCTTATAGCCTAGACACTTACCTGAAAGGCCTGGTGGGCACTAATATCCTGCCCATCTCCTCTCTCCCAGGGCCTGTGGGGAGCAAGGCCATGTGCACCTTGCAGGCTTTGTCCAAAGAGGTCCAGGTGGAAGAACACATAGTCCTCCCCACTTAGACCAGCTTCCATGGCCAAAAGCATCAGAGTTCGGAAGGCATCTGGGGAGCTGCATATGTAGATAACTGGGGAGGAAGAGGGGATGGTCAGAAAGAGAGAGAAGCCTAGCTCTTGGCAGAGTGGGAAGGAAGTTCCCAGACTCTACACTGATCTAGGCCGCGGCCCAAGAAAGGTGGAGAGGGCTAGGAGAAGTCGGTGGGCCGGGGTGGTGGAAGGAGCAGGGACCCGGAGAGCAGGGGAAGCAGCGCCAAAGGTGGGGAAGGTGGGGTCAGCCTCGGAGGGAGAGGAGGGGGCGGGCCAGCTGGAGAAGGGACTGGAAGGGGAGAGGGAGTGTGGAGGAGAAGATGGAGAGGCTGCTGGGAGGCGACCGAAAATGGAGGAGAAAAGAAGGGCTGCGCATTACGCCGGGGGCCTACTAAGTGT
>NC_138374.1:138254074-138276154 GCF_054177405.1 Leptonychotes weddellii
AGGGGGCCGAGGCTGGCTGGGGAATGGGGAGCGCGGGACCGTGGACACAGCGGGCAGAGGGAGGCAGGGGGCCGAGGCTGGCTGGGGAATGGGGAGCGCGGGACCGTGGACACAGCCGGCAGAGGGAGGCAGGGAAATGGAGCCTTGGGCCGAGGCTGGCTGGGGAATGGGGAGCCGCGCGCGCCGCGGGAAGACCGGCCCGGGCGCCCCTCACCTCGGCCTTTGCGCCTCACGGTCCGCAGCAGCAGGGCGTAGTGGTCGAGGTCGCCCTCGGCGAACTCCAGGTGGTCCACCGTGATGTTGAGGCGGTCCCGCACGCGCATGTACAGCCCCTCCACCACGAAGAAGCAGGGCTGGTCGTCGCCGGGCCGGTAGGCGTAGAGCACGAGCGCCTGGCGCTCCCAGCCCAGCCGTCGGTGCAGCGCCGCCACCAAGTCGCCCAGCTTGGCGTGGCTGGGCCCGGCGCGGGTGGTCAGCGCGTACTCGTCCTTGGCGCCGAAGCCCAGCGCCGGGGCGCCGGCGGTCAGCAGCGGCACCCGCCAGTGCGCCGTGAAGCGCCCCACCGGGGCGGCGGCGTACACGCAGCCGGGGCCGAGGAACACGGCGGGGCTGTGCTCCCACTTGAGGTCCACCGCGGCCAGGGGCGCGGCGGTGTCGGAGCAGACGCCCAGCGCGTTCTCGCTGCTGCCCAGCACCGTGCGCACCGTCCAGCCCGGCAGCAAGTCGGGCCGCGCTCTCACCCCGGCCAGGGCCAGCTCCACGGCCGGCCCCACGCGCGCCCACGACCACGGGTACGAGGTGTTGGCCAGCGGCAGCACCACGGCCACGGTCAGGTTGCCCGCGTGGCCGCCTGGGAGCAGCGGCAGCAGGAGCAGGAGCGGGAGGGCGCCCGCGGGGCGGCCGGGGCGCAGCACGGCTTCAGCCGGCCGCTCGGCGGGCGAGCGCTCCCACCCTGGCCTCTGCGGCCCCCTCCGCGACCCGGTCGCGGGCATCGGGCGCGCCCACCCCAGGGCACGCTGCCCCCTCCAGCTGCGTCGCTCGGTGTCGGCCGCGCGAGGGGCGCGTGGCGGGCGCCGCGGGGCAGGTGGGCGCTGGCGGCGGAGCGCGGGGGCTCGGGGAACGAGCGTGGGCGACAGCGCGAGGGTGCGTGTGTTAGGAGCAAGCATTCGGGGGAGAAGGATGGGAGAGGGCGCGAGGGAGGGAAGGGGAGTGGAGCGTTTGTGTGCGCGCGTGAGCGGCTGCCCCGGGAGGGTGTCAGCGGGGGCGTCCGGCCGGCCCAAGTCCCCGGCCGTCCGGGGGGGACAGGGGAGGTCCTGAGCCAAGCTCCGAGTCCTTCCTCCCGCCGCTTCCCCTCCCAGACTCGGCGACTGGAGAGCCAACCCGGGATCTTTAACTCCTTCGTCCCCGCCCCGAAGTTGCGGACATGCCCGCGCCCCGAGCCCGCGCGCTTTCCCCTGAGACCCTCCACGCCGTCCTCCTCCGAGAGCGGCGCCCTCAGAAGGGGCTTCCTCGCTGGGATCGGAAGCAGGACCAAGGGGAGACTCGTGTGGGGGCCGCGGGGGCCCATTTGCGCCCCACCTCGTCCCTCCCCCTACCTGGTTCCGTTTGGGGAAGAGGGCTGTGCTGGTTTGGGATCTTGGCAAGAAAAGGTGTGAGTGTACGGAAGTGTGTGTGTCTGGGGTGGACGGGAGGGTGGCGGGTTTCTGGAAGGGCGTTAAAGTAGGTGAGCCCAGGGTGCCCGTGACTCAGTACATCCAGGACCGCCCCCGCCCCCCCAGCTTCCAGATAGAGCAGATTGACGGAGAGAACGGACCCAGTGGAAGGGCGGAGTTAACCCTTTAGTTCCCAAATGGTTATAGGAAGGGGGAGAAGAACGTGCGGTGGCTGGAGTGGGGAGGAGCAGAGTGGTGACCTCGGGGCCGCTCCCGGAAGGTGAGTGTGAGTTTGTTTGAGGGAGATTGTTAAAATGGGATTTGCGGTGACGGTGGGAGGCGGTGTTGGAAATGACCGGTGGAGGCGTCCCCTGGGGAGAGGGTTGGGGGTCCCCCCGCTGTGGCATCAGTCTGCCCTCTCGCGGCCAGCAGGGGTCACTGACGCAGCTGCAATGGCAGACCCTCTCCGATCCTGTGCCTGGACTGAGCCCAACACCTGCAAACTTTCCCTCAGCAAACAAAGCGACTTGAAGCGCCGGCTAAATGCTGAGGGTATGAAGGTAAATATATGTATAGTCGTGCCTTGGAGGAGCTCTGCTTGGGACAAATAGCCATAATGTAATCTGATTGAGGACCACAACAGAGAGATGGATAAATTGCTAAGAGGCCCAGATAGGACTTCTGCTTGCTTTGGGGGCCAGGAAAATCTCCAAAGAGAAATAATTCAGCAAGAGTAGAATGATGAGCAAGGTATTCTGTGCAGAAAGAGCAGAATACTGAAGTATATTTCCTGTATCAGGAATTTTGGGGGGATTTTAGGACCATTTTTTCTTATGGTCTAGAACAAATAGTAGCCGTTGGACCAACTACAGATGGCCGGAATGTTTTGTTTGGCCTGCATTCTCTTTCTCTATGTTTGACTTAATTGCCTACACTTAAAAATCAGCAGATGAGGGGCACCAGCCTGGCTCAGTCAGCGGAGGGTGGGACTCTTTCTTTCTTTCTTTCTTTAATTTTTAAAGATTTATTTATTTAATAGAGAGAGAGACCGAGAAAGAAAACGGGGCAGGGAGGGGCAGAGGGAGAGAGAGAACCTCAAGTAGATTCCCCACTGAGCACAGAGTCCCTCACAAGGCTCAACCCCAGGACTCCCAGATCATGACCTGAGCTGAAATCAAGAGTCCATGCTCAACCAACTGAGCCACCCAGCCACCCCGGGTGGGATTCTTGATCTCTGTGTCCTGAGTTCAAGCCCCAAATTGGGCATAGAGCTCACTTTAAAAAAAAAAGTAAAAAAAAAAAATTAGTAGATGACACATAAATATTTGAATTTCTGACTTGTCTTGAAATATTAGAAAGCTGGCAATAGCTAAGTCCTGCATCCCTTCCTTGAGCTGAGTCTAGTTCATCACAGTTCCTATCCATCCTGTTCACTCATCTGCTTTACCTGCCTGGCTGCTGTAGGAGTTTATATTTTGAATCCTGATCCATGATGTAAGGTGTGTGCTTGTAGGAATGACTGAGGAGAGGGGCGCCTGGGTGCCTTCAGCTCAGGTCATGACCCCAAGGTCCTGGGATCAAGCTCCCTGTCGCCTGCTTCTCCCTCTCCCTCTGCCTGTGGTTCCCCCTGCTTGTGCTCTCTCTCTCTCTGACAAATAAACAAAAATCATTAAAAAAAAAGGAATGACTGAGGAGAGGCAAGAGAGGGCAGCAGAGGGCAGGTCATGCAAGCTTTTGTGTGATAGGCATAATGTTCGTCCTGTATGGGGTGGTCCAGAGGCTAATACAGATAGATAGGAAATTGGGAAACTTTTTTGAGGGAAGGGACTTAAAAAAAACTAGTTTTATTGAGATATAATTGATACGGCATTTTGGAGGCCAAAAAGATGATACGGCATAAACTGTACATATTTAATGTATACAACTGATGAGTTTAGACAGCCTTCTGTCCTTTTGTGTGTGTGTTGAGGGGCGCCTGGGTGGCTCAGTTGGTTAAGCGACTGCCTTCGGCTCAGGTCATGATCCTGGAGTCCCGGGATCGAGTCCCGGGATCGAGTCCCGCATCGGGCTCCCTGCTCGGCAGGGAGTCTGCTTCTCCCTCTGACCCTCCTCCCTCTCATACTCTCTGTCTCAAATAAATAAATAAAATCTTAAAAAAAAAAAAAAAGAACAGTTAACATGAGATCTACCCTCTTAAAATTTTTTTTAATGCCCCCTTTATTTTTTTAAGTAAGCTATCCCCAACTTGGAGCTGAAACTCACGTCCCCAAGACCAAGAGTCTCATGTGCTACCAACTGAGCCAGCCAGGTGCCCCTCTTTTTTTTTTTTTTTTTTTTTTTAAGATTTTACTTATTTATTTGAGAGAGTGAGTAAGCAAGAGAGAGAGAGAGAAAGAGAATGAACAAGGGGAAGGGCAGAGGGAGAAGCAGGCTCCCCGCTGAGCAGGAGCCCAATGCCGCCTAGATCCCAGGACCCCAGGATCATGACCTGAGCTGAAGAAACCGACTGAGCCACCCAGGCGCACCCCGCTCTTAACAACTTTTTAAGTGCATAACATTGTTGACTACAGAGAGATGTTTTATAAGTAGAATCAATTGGACTTCAAGAAGAGAAGACAATATACAAATGACTGAAGTTTAGGTGACATTGACCCATTTGCTGAAGAGCTAAAGAAACAGGTTTTGAGTGTGTGGGGGGGTGATAACAATTTTAGTTTGTTGGGTGTGAGGTGCCTGTAGAGCCCCAAGTGGAGGTGTTCAGTGTGCCATTGGATTAGTGGAGTGGAGCTCAGGAGAAATGACTACACCTAAAACCTAATTTAGTAATTGAGCCCCTCTTTCAACAATGGTGGACTGAACAATTTGCCTGAGCTGAAGATGACTAAAAATGTTGGATGAAATACTTTAAAAACTCAAAGCACTAATAAGACACTGAGGAATTATTGGTGTTGAGAACATGAAAGACAGGAAAGCATAGAGGTGAGACCAGCAGTAGGACTGCTTTTACCCTGGGGTCTTTTGCAGATGAGAACTGGAGGCAGAAAATGGGCTGTGTGGGGCAAATGAGACAAAAATTATAGTCCAAATGTCCCCAAAGGTGAGAAACCTGGCAAACCCATCTTCTGCTTTGGGGTTAGGATCCTGAAAGCTGTACTCCTGGGGGAAACCTTGGAGTCCAGTAAATCAGAAATAAATAGAAAATTCACACCCCAAAATATTAAAAAACCAAAATTAAGAATTAATAGGTTTAAGAGTAAGTCAGACTCAAGAGCAAGTAATGCAATGGAAGAAAGAATGAAGAAACTACCCAGAATGAAGCACGGATTAAACGAGACAAGAGGGATACTGTGAAAAAATCTGACATACCTTTATTCAGAGCCCAGGAAGTAGGGGAATAAAAAAGCCCCACAGATTCAAGAAGTTCAACAAACCTCAAGTAAGATTTAAAAAGTCCATATTTTGACCCATCAAGATGAAATAGCAGGAAATTAAATCAAAGGCAAAATCTTTAAAATAGAAAAAAAAGAGGATTGATTACCTTCAAAAGAGCAACCATTAGGTTGGCAAAAAAATTTTTTTTTCACAGCAAAAATGGAAGCCAAAGATAGTAAAATAATATAGTAAATGCACTGAAGGAAAATAACTTCCAAGCTAGAGTTCCTTATCCAGAGAAAATGTCCTTCAAAAACAAAGGTGAAAGGGGCACCTGGCTGGCTCAGTCGGTGGAGCCCTGATTCTTGATCTCAGGCTCGTGAGTTTGAGCCCCACTTTGGGCATAGAGCTTACTTTCAAAAAGGAAGAAAGAAAGAAAATATATACAGAATTTAAATAATGTACACATCTACATCTACCAAGAGAAACAGATGCATCTGGCCACACAAATCTTGTACAAAAATAAAGCAGCTGAATAAAGCAGCTTTATTCATAATGGCTCCAAAGTGTTAACAACCCAAATGTGTACCTGTGTGTCCCAGCCAGTTGGAGAATGGCTGAACAGGAAAGTCGATATATTTATGTAAGGGAATGCTGCTCATAAATAAAAATCAACAAATTGCTGATAAATGCAAAAACGTGGAAGAATCTTGAAACGTATCAAGCGAGAGAAACTAGACAAATAAAGAGCACATAACCTGGGTGGCTCAGTCGTTAAGTGTCTGCCTTCGGCGGCTCTGGTCATGGTCCCAGGGTCCCGGCATCGAGTCCCGCATCAGGCTCCCTGCTCGGTGGGACACCTGCTTCTCCCTCTCCCACTCCCCCTGCTTGTGTTCCTGCTCTGGCTATCTCTCTGTTAAATAGATAAATTTAAAAAAAAAAAAAAAAGAGAGAGAGAGAGAGTACATACAGTGTGAGTCCATTTATGTGAAGTTCAAGAACAGACAAACCTAATCTATGCTCATAGAAATCACAATCATGATTGCCTCTAGGGGCCGCCGGGTAAAGGGTCAAGAGCAAACTTTCTGAGGTGATAAAAATGTTCTTCGTCTTGGGTGATGGTTACATGGACGGAATACATTACTCAAAATTAATCGAGATGAAAGCTTAAGATCTGTGCATTTTGCTGTAATAAATTATACTAAAGTCCTTAAAAGAATTACACAACAGCAATAGCATATAATGGGGGGGGTGATAGTGGTAAACAATTAAATTATCCCTGCATTTTTTCACCAGGAGGGCAAAAGTATTGCACACAATTAGACCTTGCTAAGTCAAGGATGCATGTTGTAATTTTTATTTGAATCAACTGATTGACTGATTGATGCAAAAAGGTGATTTTATTAAAGCATGGGGACAGGACCCGTGGGCAAAAAGAGCTGCTGCCGCATGTTGTCATTTTTAGAGTACACTAAAAGAGTAGAAAAAGTGCCTACCCTCCAATTAACAAAGGCGGGGAAGGAAATAAACATAATCAGCGCAAAAGTAGGCGAGAAGCCCGAGAAAAAATGACTCGGGGGGACAGAAGCAGCAACCCGGGTGGCGCCATTAGAACGTCGGGGACAGCGCCTGCGCACTCAGGCCGGGAGCCGCCTGCCCCTCGGGGGCGGGCCTGCAGGGGGAGCGGCGACCTTGCGCGGGCGCTGGCGGGTCCTTGTCCCCTCCCCTGCTCGCTCTTTCTGAACTCTCTTTCTAAAGGCTGCCTGTTTCACTTCTAGCCGGTCATCATCAGTGCTTTTCCCTCTGGTTCAATCTGTATAATACGCTTCTCCTGCCTCAGGTTTCTGGCCTTCGGTGAACCCCCAGGCATGTAGTTTTGCCTAAAGTCCCTTCCTATTCCCTTCACTTGCTGATGGCAAAAACGGTTCTAAAGCCTGCATTTTTGAAGGAGGGAAAAGTAAGAGAGTGGTTCTAATCACTTAAGAAAAGTAAACAGGAAAAGGAGCACTTCGTAGCAGAGGATGGTTTCGATCCATCGACCTCTGGGTTATGGGCCCAGCACGCTTCCGCTGCGCCACTCTGCTGCCTGGAAGAGTGCGTTTTCTGGATTCCTAAAGAAAGCTGTACCGTGCCTTCTCCATATCGCGCCATCTAGTGTCCACTTAAAAAAAATTGTCGCTACTGTTAAATCTGTTCTTATTGGCTAATTTCTGACACAGCAGGTGTTTCTTATTGGCTCGCAGACTGGTCTGCCAAAGTAAACCAATGGGCATTAGCGGCGGGGTAGGGCGGGAGCCAATCGCGCCAGAGTTTGTTGGGACGCGCCGACAAGCCGTGTCTCCAGTGTCTGCTCCTCTGAGGAGAGGGGCGGTTGGTGTGGCCTCCATTGTTCGGGTTTTAGGACGCCATGAGGTAAGGGCACTGGGGTGTTCGGAGCCGGGCTAGCGCATTTGCCCGAAAACTTTGGGGAGGCGGGCCGACGGGAGGCGGAATCCCCGAAGGGGCCGCGTGTCCGGGGGCTGCCTGAGGCCGGAGGGCGGCGGGCCGGGCAGACGGGCGCCGGGGCCGCGTCCCGACGGGGGATGGCGGCTCCGGGGGACGCAGGGTTCACCCCTCCGGCGGATCCGGGAGCGGCCGCTCTGGTCTCTGAGGCGTGTGGGCTGCCGCGTCCCGGGGCCCCGGGGGTGCTCAGCAAGGCACGCGGTGTTTGAGGCGGGCACTGGGAGTGCGGAGGTGGAAGTGGGAGCGGGGCCCCTTGCGAGCGGAGTGCAGAGCCGCGGAGTCAGAACAAGTGGAAATCTCTGCCTTTCTAGGGGTGACCGAGGCCGTGGTCGCGGCGGGCGCTTTGGGTCCCGAGGAGGCCCAGGAGGAGGGTGAGTGCCCGTGCTCGGCGTCCCTGCGCCGGTTAGCTTCCGTCAGCCGACTACGCCGTTGTGGAGGACGCAGGCTTCCCGCTCTTGCGAGATCCAGCCGTGGTTTGGCAGCCTCTCTCTCCGTGCGCTCCAGCTGAACGACTTTGGCCTCGCGATGCTAAGCCCTTTGATTTTTTTGATGAGTAATTTGGACTGTTTTTCTTGTTTTAGGTTCAGGCCCTTTGTGCCACATATTCCATTTGATTTCTATCTGGTGAGTACCTTGGCTGCTGTTCACCACTGTTGACTTGCAGTTTCCTGGAACCCAGCATCTCTCTGTCGGTGAAGTCAACAGTGCTGCGAGTCCAAAAAGGGATCAGGAACGGAGTTGGGGTTTTGAGTCAGCTGCGCGGGAGCGCGGTGGGGAAGATAATTCTTTGGCTACTGTTGACAGTAGCAGGATTGTAATCTTTGTTCTGAATAATTACGTGTGTCTCTGCTTTATCTGTTAACGTAAAAGCAGTGAGAGCTTAAATTGTGGCCAGTCCTTCCCACAGGTATCCTGGTTTGAATATCTTAAGGAGTAAAAACAAGTGTAGAATTTTGTTTTCAGTTGTTTCTGTCGTGGCAATGGAGAAAATGATCTCTCTTGTATAGTGCTTTTGGTAAATACTGTATCATTGTTTCTTTCCGGTTTAGTGTGAAATGGCCTTCCCCCGGGTCAAGCCAGCGCCTGATGAAACTTCCTTCAGTGAGGCTTTGCTGAAGAGGAATCAGGACCTTGCTCCTAATTCTGCTGAACAGGTATATTCTTTTGGCTTTCTTCCTGAGATTTGTCTAAGAAAGCTAGAGAAGTGACTAACTCCTGGTGAGGTTACTGTTACCAGAGTCTAAACTCCACAGAAGGCTTTAATTCTCCTCATTTCTCACTGTGGGTAGAGGGAGAGTGCCGCGTGGATTAGGTAAACAGATTACATGTGTATTTATAGCTTTTTTTTTTTTTTTTAAGATTTTTTACTTATTTATTTGACAGCAAGAGAGCACAAGCGGGGGGAAAGTAGAGGGAGAGGGAGAAGCAGGCTCCCGCGGAGCAGGGAGCCCGATGCGGGACTCGATCCCAGGACCCTGGGATCATGACCTGAGCGGAAGGCAGACGCTTAACCATCTGAGCCACCCAGGCGCCCCTGCATTTATATCTTTATTGGGGAGACCTATCTTTGGGTCAGAAAGTTACTGTCTTCTGGCATATTCAAGGCCAGAAGGTCAGAGTGTTTTCAAAGCCCTATGTAGATATTGATTCAGCTTGTGTAGAAGAGATTAGGGGAAAATACTCAAACTCGGAGAAGTTGCTTATAATTTTTCACTTTAGGGTATTTTTGTTTCCTGCTGTTTTTCAGGCCTCTATCCTTTCTCTGGTGACAAAAATAAACAATGTGATTGATAATTTAATTGTGGCTCCAGGGACATTTGAAGTGGTGAGTTTTTAATGATTCAGTCATGGGAAAGGGCAGCCTTGGTAGTGTGGGTAGTATTTCCTAGGTGCCCATATCTTAATTCGTCAGTTACTTATTTTCCAAAGCCAAGCCTAAAATAGGAAGGAAAGTACAGTGAATTCCTTTGTAGTGGTGATCTTGGGGACAAGACTTGTATCCGTGTTACCACTTAGCCATAACGTATTAGGCTTTTCATGTGGTGGTTTTGGGATATGATTTGACTTCTGCTACTTCTAAATCTGAGTAATAATTGTGTTGTAATTGACTTCTGAGAGGAACTAGACAGTCTTTTTTTTTTTTTAAAGATTTTATTTATTTATTTGAGAGAGCATGAGCACGAGGGGGGACGGGGCAGAGGGACAAGCAGAATCCCTGCTGAGTGGGGAGCCCGATGCAGACAGATCCCAGGACCCTGAGACCACCACCCCAGATGAAGTCAGACTCAGATGCTTAACCAACGGCCACCCAGGCGCCCCTAGACAGTCTTTTTCACTTCTACATTTCCCCCCCGCCCGAAATCCCTTTTCCAACAGCAAATTGAAGAAGTCCGACAGGTGGGATCATATAAAAAGGGAACAATGACTACAGGACACAATGTGGCTGACCTGGTGGTAATCCTAAAGATTCTGCCAACATGTGAGTGTACCTTTTTCTGGCCACAGGAGCAGAGTGTTGAGTTTGAGGCATAGGGATCTTTAAAGCCCAAATTTCTTTTCTTTTTTTTTTAATATTTTATTTGATTATTTGAGAGAGTGAGAGAGAAAGAGCATGAGCCATGAGTGGTGGTGGGGGGGAGGGGTTTGGCGGGGAGAAGTAGAGAGAGAAGCAGACTCCCCACTGAGCAGGGAGTCCGACACAGGGCTCCATCCCAGGACCCATGAGATCATGACCTGAGCCAAAGGCAATTAACCAACTGAGCCACCCAGGTGCCCCTAAAGCCCAAATTTCTTGTGAGAAAGATTTGTTTGGAAGACAAATGGGACATTTATTTTTTTAACGTGTGTTGAGGTAATAAGGGACAAAGTCTGGACCACGTGTCCGAAAGAATGTATGGCCAGTTACTAAAGGGCAGTGTTTCTCATTTGGTGATTTTTGTCTCCCATGGGATATTTGGCAGTGTCTGGAGATAGTTTGGGCTACTGGCATCAAAGGAGTAGAGATCAGTGCACAGGACATATTCTACTCTCTGACCCTCAAACAGAATTGTCCAGCCCAAAATGGGATTAGTGCCACTGATGAGAAACCCTACTATTTAAAAAAAAAAAAAAAATGGTGTGGGTATAGGAGGTATCCTGTTCCCTGAGCCTTCCAGTTTCTGGTTCAAGTGTTAGTTTCCCCTTGTAAAAGTGTTTATTCTTGCTTGCCGTTGCTCCAACCTTGCATGTGGGGCAGAAATCAGAGGGTGGAGTAGTGTAGAGATGTATAGAAAGTCTTTAAATAGTTATATAATGTTCATGGTCTCTTTTTCTCTCAATCTAGTGGAAGCTGTTGCTGCCCTAGGGAACAAAGTTGTGGAAAGCCTAAGAGCACAGGATCCTTCTGAAGGTTTGAGTTTGTTGCTGAACATGTATTTAATGGTCACAGGAGCCAGGTGTATAATTACAAGTACACTTCTAACAAAGTTAGGTCAGCCCAGAAGGAAGAGTGAATGTAGAGTTTTATGTTGGGGAAGTTTGGGGCAGCAATCTCTAGTGTTCAAAATCCTGTTCATCTTTACTTTTTTTTTTTTTTTAAGATTTTATTTATTTATTTGATAGAGAGAGACACAGCGAGAGAGAGAGCACAAGCAGGGGGAGTGGGAGAGGGAGAAGCAGGCTTCCCGCTGAGCAGGGAGCCCGATGCGGGGCTCGATCCCAGGACCCTGGGACCATGACCTGAGCCAAAGGCAGACGCTTAATGACTGAGCCACCCAGGCGCCCCCATCTTTACTTTTATTTACCTTTTTTTTTTTTTTTTAATGGTCAAGGCTACTGGTTTTTTTTTTTTTTTTAATTTTTTTTAAAGATTTTATTTATTTATTTGACAGAGCAAGAGAGGGAGAGAGAGAAAGCACAAGTAGGGGGAGCACCAGAGGGAGCGGGAGAAGCAGACTTCCTTCTGAAGCAGGGAGCCTGATAAGGGACTTGATCCCAGGACCCTGGGATCATGACCTGAGCCAAAGGCAGACTCTTAACCATCTGAGCCACCCAAGCACCCTTCCTTTTTTTTTTTTTTTTTTTTTAAGATTTTACCTACTTAGCAGGGGGAGGAGCAGAGGAAGAGGGACAAGCAGACTGCATGCTGAGTGCAGAGCCAGATGCAGACCTCGGTCCCACAACCCTGAGATCATGACCTGAGCTAAAATCAAGAGTCAGATATATAACCAGCTGAGCCACCCAGGCGCGCCTACTTTTTATTTTTTTAAAGTTTAAGTAATCTCTACACCCAACATGGGGCTTGAACTCACACCCCAGAGATCGAGAGTCCCATGCTCTACCCACTGAGCCAGCCAGGTGCCCCATCTCTTACTTTTAAAATTGTATTCTGAATCCTCATTCTGGACTCTTAATATTTTTTTAAAGATTTTATTTACTTATTTGAGCAAGAGTACTCGCTCGTTCACAGGGAAGAAGGGGCAGAGGGGGAGGGAGAGGGACAAGCAGACTCTGCGCCCAGTGCAGAGCCAACATGGTGCTTGATCTCAGGACCCTGACATCAGGACCCGAGCCAAAACCGAGAGTCAGACGCCCAGTGGACTGAGTCACCTAGGCGCCCCTGGACTATTGCTATTTTTAAAAACCCGTCTGTTCCCCTACTCCCACTGTAGATTTACCTCTGGTCATCTAAAGGAAATGGGAAAGTTACAGCTTTTGATTTTCTTTCAGTTTTGACCATGCTGACCAATGAAACTGGCTTTGAGATCAGTTCTTCTGATGCTACAGTGAAGATTCTCATTACAACAGTGCCACCCAATCTCCGAAAACTGGACCCAGAACTCCATTGTTAGTTTTTTTTCTATTGCTGGGATAGCTGGGGGAAAATCAAAACATGGTATAAAGTTGTTGTTGAGTTTACTTATTAGCTTGTTGCTATTCCACGTGAAACTTTCTGGACCTAAGTTGACCAGACTTTGTTGTCTCCCTCTTTAGTAATGTGGGGAGTTTTATGAGCTCGCTAGTGAAATTGTCACAGGGGATGGCTAAGAAAGCAGCTGGAGTGGAGGACTGAAGAAGGACTGAGGAAATATTTATGGAGGGAGTAGGCTCTTGGAGAAAGTGGTGGATCTTGCATGCTTGTAGATTTGATTTGGGGGAGGAGTAGTGATTTTTGGACAAGTGATTTGCTTGCTGATCTGAGGAACATGGGGTGGTTTAAGAAATTAGGAAGTTATCCTGTCTTCCTTCCAAGTTCTTGGACTGTGGCAACGGGGTTGAATTGCTTAATAACGGGAGTGTTTCGGTGTGGCCTGTCCTGCTTGTCTTCTAGTGGATATCAAGGTGTTGCAGAGTGCCTTAGCAGCCATCAGACATGCCCGTTGGTTTGAGGAAAATGCTTCTCAGTCCACGTGAGTCACTATTTTGAGTTAAAATAATCTAATCCTTCTAATTAGCAGTGAGTAGCCAGATCCCCCATACTTCCTGTGTTACAACTTTTTTGGCTGTAAGTCAGGGCTGTTTTTTGGTGGTGATGGTGGGGGTGGGTTAACAAATTTAGATTGAAAGAAACAATGTGTAGTTTTGGAAATAGCATCTGCTCTGTACCTCAGGGATGGAAGCACACGATCTTATTCCTTTTAATCTCTGGGTCCCTCTTACCTTCAGAGTTAAAGTTCTCATCAGACTGCTGAAAGACCTGAGGATTCGTTTTCCTGGCTTTGAGCCCCTCACACCCTGGATCCTTGACCTGCTCGTAAGTGAAGAAGGGCAATTGGGAGTTCCTGCTCATCCCTCTTTAACAGTAGTTATTCTGAAACCTATCAGGGTCTGAAATTTGGTGAAGCTGAAAATAAATTTCATGGTGGGCAGGTAATTCAGTAAATACTCAAGGTTTATTACTTCCTTAGGTTTTTGGAGTATTCAATTGAATGAGTAATTGGCTGCCCCTATGCCTTTTTGTTACTGATGTCATTTCAATAATGTGATGATGAGAGGAAATTACTGAATGAACAGCCATTTCAGAATGCTTCTGAACTTTATAGCTAGGCCTTAATAACCAGTTTTCTCTTTGATGGTTTAAAGTTTGAGCTTATTTGGCTAGATATGCCAAGTTTATGGCACACCTACCAGATTGTTTATTTTCCAGGGGCACTATGCCGTGATGAACAATCCCACCAGACAGCCTTTGGCCCTAAATGTGGCATACAGGTATAACAAGCTGCTTTGGGTTTGGGGCTGGATATAAGTTGTCTTCTGTGTTCTTTTAATGTTCTTGTGTGTTTCAGGCGTTGCTTACAGATTCTGGCTGCAGGACTGTTCCTGCCAGGGTCAGTGGGTATCACTGACCCCTGTGAGAGTGGTAACTTCAGAGTACACACAGTCATGACTCTGGAACAACAGGTATTGGGACAGCTCTGATATGGTCTGTTGGGCCCCACTCGACTACTCTAGGTCAGAAGGCAAAGGGAATATGGTCTTTAGGGGTCAGGATTTAGGGGTTCTCACAGACTTTCGTCTTGAAATTAAAGTTGTCTTCATCTTTTTTTTTCATGAGAATGTTCATCAGATAAGGTACTTTGATTCATCTTGCTAGTTTACTCTCACTTTGCTCTCCTTTAGGACATGGTGTGCTACACAGCTCAGACTCTGGTCCGAATCCTCTCACATGGTGGTTTTCGGAAGATTCTTGGCCAGGAGGGTGATGCCAGCTGTGAGTGATCACTGTGGGTCAGGGGTTCTTTATGCTACTCTGTGGTCTGCAAAGAAGTACTGCACTACTCAGATGTCTTGATATTTCTACTGTGTAGATCACGACTTGTATGCTGGGCTACTTGGCCTGAAATCACTTTTTCTTTTCTAGATCTTGCTTCTGAAATATCTACCTGGGATGGAGTGATAGTGACACCTTCAGAAAAGGCTTATGAGAAGCCACCAGAGAAGAAGGAAGGGGAGGAAGAAGAGGAGAATACAGAAGAACCACCTCAAGGAGAGGAAGAGGAAAGCATGGAGACTCAGGAGTGACCTTCCTTTCTCTTCACCCCCTTTCTTTTCCAAGGGGAAGACTGTAGCCTAAGCTAACTGCTCCTGGGCTTTATATGGTGGCATTTCTGAGGGATAGGGGAGACGGAAAATAAACTCTATAGAAGGAAGTGTCATTCCACTGGGTTCTGATTGGCTCAGTAGCCAGAAGTCTCCCATTTATGACCTATGCCATCCATCATCTATAATGAAGCAGGATACCAGCTTTTCTTCCTAAGACTTCGGAGAACCCAGTTCCTGGAAACCTCTCTCAACCAGTATTTTGTTGTTGTGAACTGTTAGTGTCTGGATTTTTTTTTTTTTTTCCTAAGAAAAAGATTAAAGTACTTCCTAGTAGGGCTCTTGGTCTTGTTTTTCCTTGGTATCTGGCAACCTTTTTTGCTTTCTGTATTCTTCAGTGAAAGTGATACTTGAATCTTTTCATTGTAAACACTAGATCACAATTTGAAGCTATATTTGAATTAAAGTACAAAGACTTGGGTACAAAGACTCTTGGAACCTTTTCATATACCAGAGTAAACTAAAACACTGTTTAAGCATTTATTGGATTATATGGTTCTAGCTGTGCTGCTACTATATTCAAGCCACGTGCAATCAACAAAAGAGGGTAGACAGGAGTCATTCCCTGGACTTTGCCTGCCCTCTTCTCCAAATCCTCTGTAAACAAAAGGAAAAAAGCCACAAGTAGAGGACATGCAACAGAACAGAACTAGGCCTGAAGGTAGAGGAGCTGGGTCTTGAGTATGTAGAGGCCTCAGCTCATTCTTGGAAGCAAGAGCCATAATAAGTCCTTTGGGATCATTAGTCCTGCTGTATACAGGTTTCTTTGGGACCCCATATAAACAGGTAAGACTTAAGTGCTTCAAAGAGAAACAACAGGGCTGCCTTTTTGATGTCCCAAGGTCTGCAGGGAGTCCTGGAGGAAACAAGGCAGCTCCGGAACAGTACTTGTGCTACTCCGAGGCAATGCATGGGTCCCATCTTCTGGCCTGTTACTTGCTTGGGGAACCAGGCGGGTAAACTCCTGAATCCAGCATTGCCCTCCTGCGGGCTGTTTCCTTGGCCACGCTGTGGTTTAGCCTCCTCAGCCGTTCCTACAAGACAAGATTTGGAATTATAACTGCTCTGTGAAAGGCTTCAGCACTCCCTGTCAACTAGGTGCTGGAAGATACCTTGGGCTTGCTCCCATCTCTAAGGAATGTAAGAATGTACAGGAGAGCAACTGGGTACTGAGAACAAGAGTTCTATCACGGCTGACACTAGTTGACAACTCCCTTTCACTGTGTTGGGGACTTTGGGATGTCCCAGTGGACTTGTAAAGAATCCCTGCTGGCAGGGAATTCTTTTACCTGCGCATTCTGTAGAATGTTGTTGACCAAGACAACTCGCCGCCGGGCATTAAGGAGCTTCTTCACGTAGGGGTCGAGGTCCAGGGCCACTTTTTGATCCTCATTGATTCGGCACAGTTCTGGGGGATGGAAGGAAGGAGCAGCTAACACCTAATGGTTCCCTTCATGTTCGTAGGGAGAGCAGGCTGGTAAATGGGATGCAAACACGCCTGCACCCACACGGGCCGGCCACTAGAAACTCAGGAAAGCAGGAATCCACTGCAGCCCTGAAGCCCTGGAAGCATACGACCGAAACCCACCCCGAGCTCGGCTAAACATGAGGCCCTAAAAGTGCGACGTGAGGCCCTAAAAGTGTGTGGCAGTGTCGCTGGTCTAAGGGGGTGCTTACTCACCAGTAGCTAGGTTGTCAATTTGTTCTCGTAGCTCTACCTGGCTCTCTCTGCAAAGAAGTACGAGGCCCACACTGTCACTTTATGGGACTCGAAAAACCCACTCCCCTAGGGACTCCCCAAGTGCCGGAAGAAGCCATCACCACCCGCGGCTTCCCGCCCACCGGCCCGGCCTCCCGCCAGTCCCACCCGGGACTGGCCCCTTCCGGCATAGGCCCCGCCCCTTCCGGCAACCCGCCTTTCCCCCGAGGAGCGGCCCCGCCCCGCCCCTCCCTCTCGGACCTGACGGCGTGGACGTGAGAGTCCAGCTGCTGCACAGCCGGTCGCAGGAACTCGAGGAGCCCCTCGGCGAAGAGGTCGCGGCCTGCGGGACCTGCCACTGGGGTCCCTGCCCCGGACACAGCGGCGGAACCAGCCGCAGCCATCATGAGCAGCCCTTCCGCCGGGAACGTGCCGCGCGGGCCGCCGGGAACTGGAGTCGCGCTGAAGTGCGCCACCAGGGGACGCCCAGGAGCTGCCGGCTGAACCCAGCCTGGGGACTTCTGGGAAACCGAGTCTCCGCGACCGGGGGCGGGGCGGGCGGAGCGGCAGTTCCTTGGAGGCCCCGGAGAGGCGGTGTTGGGGGGCGTCTCCAGACCGCGGGAGGGCTGGGAGGAGCCATTTTGGGGGCGGCTGTCTTTGGTGTACTGCAAAGGTGAAAAAGAAATGCTTGTCTCCCCGGTTGCGCTTAGCCCTCCCACGCTAACCAGATTGTATTCATCGTATATATAGTTTCAGATTTCTAACTTTGAGAGTGTACTTTTTAATGGCACTGTAGTGTCTACAAAACCGCAGAGGAATATTATTAAGTCTTAAAAGGGAATGCAATTCTGATACATGCGGATGAGCTTTGGAGACTGCTGAGTGAAATAAGCAGAGCAGAAGGACAAATGCTGTCTGGTTATTACATGAAGTACCCAGAGGGGTCAAATTCATGAAGATAGAATGTGGTTTTAGGTCTCTATCAGAACAGGGTTGCCGGGGGAATTACTGTTTAATGGGTAGAGTT
Source organism: Leptonychotes weddellii (assembly GCF_054177405.1). NCBI lineage: Eukaryota > Metazoa > Chordata > Mammalia > Carnivora > Phocidae > Leptonychotes > Leptonychotes weddellii. The sequence goes on from NC_138374.1 coordinate 138,271,404, forward strand.
TCAGTATGGGATGATTAAAAAATTCTAGAGATGAGTAACGATGACACAGTAATGTGCATTTACTTAGTGCCACTGACCTGTACACTTAAAAATGGGTAAAGGGTAAATTTTATGTGTGTTTTGCCACAGTAAAGCAAAACTTAAAACCTACATGTGTTTCCATATTTTCATTTTTTCCTTCCTTCAAAAAGTTTCCTTAGTTTTGTTGTGTTTTTCATGGCTTTCCAGAGTTTACATGTCTTGTTGAATTCTCAACAAAAGGCACAGTCTCTTAAGCTCTAGAGTGTTCCAGTGGCTCGCAGTCCTGTGGCCCTGGGGTAAGGTGTGTGTAGAAGTGCTCCTGGAGGGCAAAGGGGTCCCCAGAGATAAATGGCACCAGAATGTTCAGCCTTGAGCTTCAACCTCAGGAATAAAAGAGGAGGTGTTTAAATCACTGTGGGAGAGTGGTGGTCCACAGCTGGGAACCCGAGGCTCCAAGTGTGATAACTTTTAAAGCCTTGTACACTTTTTGTTGTTTATTATCTTTATTTCTCTGTATCTTTCCCTCTAGTGATTAGAGCTAAAAGTCTCATGAGAGGCTGGAGGCTTATAATGGGAGTCAGCAACGGGAAGCGGGTAGCTAGGGTAACTACCCTGCTCCACAGTCAGGCCTAGCGAGGGGGAAGCCCAGAGGATAGAGAGTGGTGACAGTGTTGAAGAGGAAGGAATTAAGGGCTAAGTCCTTGAGGCCTGTACTGGAGAGAGAATAAGGGCTGGTCTGGGCAGGGAAAGGAGGTTAGTGGCTCAGTGTCTAGACAAAATGCTCCCAAGTTGGGCCAGAGTCCTTTCAGGTACCTTTTGAAGTAAGGTTGTGAGATTTGGAAAACAGAACAATCAAAAAAATTCTGGGACACTAGGTAAATTTGAATTTCAGATAAACAACATTTTTTTTTTTTTAGATCTTATTTATTTATTTATTTGAGAGAGAGTGGAGAGGGGAGCACAGAGAGTCCCATACTCCCCGCTGAGCATGGGTCCTGATGTGGGCTCGATCTCATGACCCTGAGATCATGACCAAGCCAAAATCAAGAGTCAGACGCCTGGGGCGCCTGGGTGGCTCAGTTAGTTAAGCACCTGCCTTTGGCTCGGGTCATGATCCCAGAGTCCTGGGATCAAGCCTCACATCCGCAGGGAGCCTGCTTCTCCCTCTCCTCCCTGCTGGTGCTCCCTCTCCCTCTCTCTCTCTCTCTCTCAAATACATAAATAAAATAAAATCTTAAAAAGAGTTGGACGCCTAACCATTCAGACGCCCCAACAACAAATAATTTTTGAATGTATCTTACCTGGTAATCCTACTTCAAAGGCTGGTTCTCTGAGAAAAATCACTCAGTATTCTGTTTTTAAGCTTTCCTTTCCACACTTCCTATCACCTCCAGTTAGCTCTTATCTCTCATGAGGGCACTGCAACACCTCCTGATTGATCTTCTTGCCTGTAGTCTCTCTACCCTCCAGGTCAATCTGCACTCTATAATATCAGTTACATAATAACCTGCTCAGAGAATACAAATGCTGAAAAGGACTTTGTTGTATTAATTATTTATTTTTAAAGATTTTATTTATTTATTTGAGAGAGAGAGAGCAAGTGAGAGAGAAAGAGCACGAGCATGGGGAGGGGTGGAGGGAGAGAGAGAAGCAGACTTCCTGCTGAGCAGGCAGCTGGATTCCGGTCTTGATCCTAGGCCCCTGGGATCATGACCTGAGCCAAAGGCGGACGCTTAATCAACTGAGCCACCGAGGGGCCTCTATTATTTTTTTTATAGGGGCACCTGGGTGGCTCAGTTGGTTAAGCAACTGCCTTCGGCTCAGGTCCTGATCCTGGAGTCCCGGGATAGAGTCCTGCATTGGGCTCCCTGCTCAGCGGGGAGTCTGCTTCTTCCTCTGACCCTCCCCGCTCTCACATTCTCTCTCTCTCAAATAAATAAAATCTTAAAAAAACCCCAAAAAACTCTACCCCCAACGTGGGGCTTGAACTCACCACCCTGAGATCAAGAGACTCATGCTCCACCAACTGAGCCACCCAGGCACCCCTGAAAGAGATTCTATTATTTTATTTTATTTATTTATTTATTTTCTGAAAGAGACTTTAGAATCCATCTTTCCATGGTTTCTTGGATACCTCTGTAAGGGAGACCAGGCAAGGGTCTGTTGAAAGGAAAACCAAGGGCCTAAGATGGGGTCACTTATGTCAGGCCAAGTCACCAGACCTGGGCTTTATACTTAACCTAATTGTAGTTTCAACCTCCCCCAGAAATGTAGTCTTAACTGGTCAGTCAGGAATTTTCTGGTCAGCACCAATCAGGCAATCTGTCACAAGGGCCCTCTCCGTACCCCCCACGCCCCCAAAGGAAGGTGAGGTCATCTGCAGGATAAGACCCCTCTGCCTTTCCCCCAAGGGAAGGTGACCTTGCCTGGAGCAAACCTTTCTTTTACTAATAACTTTTTGCCTCACCCTCCTTCCTACAAAACCCTTCCATTTTTGTACAACTCCTCAGAGTTCCCCTCTCCTTGCTGGATGGGATGATGCTTGATTCACGAGTTACTTAATAAAGCCAATTAGATCTCCAGATTTATTTAGTTGAATTTTGTTTTTTAACAGGTTTTACAGAAACTCTGAGATTTGGTAACGGCTTGAAGGCCAGTGCTGGCTCAATTATTCATTCTTTTTTTTTTTTTTTTAAGATTTTATTTATTTATTTGACAGAGAGAGACACAGCAAGAGAGGGAACACAAGCAGGGGGAGTGGGAGAGGGAGAAGCAGGCTTCCCGCGGAGCAGGGAGCCCGATGTGGGGCTCGATCCCAGGACGCTGGGATCATGACCTGAGCCGAAGGCAGACGCTTAACGACTGAGCCACCCAGGTGCCCCTCAATTATTCATTCTTTAAATGTTTATCAAATTCCAGGCATCATGGCACAAAGTCTTCAGTGAAGAGCCCCCCTCCTCCCTGCCTGCACTCTAAAACGTAGCAGTGGCCCTCCAGTTCTTGGCTTCTCCATAGAGGCTGTAGGGGATGTAGGTCATAAGAACTGCCCTATTCTCAGGAGCGCCTGGGTGACTCAGTCAGTTAAGCGTCTGCCTTCACCTGCCATCGACTCAGGTCAGGATCCCAGGGTCCTGGGATGGAGCCCCATGTTGTCTGGCTCCCTGCTCAGTGGGAAGTCTGCTTCTCCCTCTCTCTCGCCCTCCCACCTGCTCATGCTTGCGCTCTCTCTCAAATAAACAAAAAACAACTGCCTCCTGTCCTCGCCCGGTCACCTGAGAGGTGCTTAGGTTGACCTGCCCCCTCCTTGCTGGTCCTGAGGAGGCTCTTCAGGGAGAAGCTGCACTGGTTCAGGTGGTACAAGCCCACCGTGCCCTTTGCCCAGCAGGCTAGGTGTGCCCCCACACCCAGTGGGGAGCCTGGGGGGGGCGGGGTGGTGGTCAGGGTTTTCAGAGGGTCCTGCTTGGGGGGGGGGGCTTTACCTGGGAAGGGGGCCCTGAGAGTCAGGTCCAGGTAAGGGACAGGGATTTCCTCATCCACCCCACTTTCTGGGAGGTCAGAACTTGGTTTAGGGAGCCCTACAATGCTTCAACGGCAGAGCCGAAGGGGGCAGCACTGGGATGGGTGTTGGAAAGGCGTAGAGCAGGCAGTGAGGCCTGAGATTCCAGCTTTTTTTCCCCCAACTGGTGCTTCTAGAGAGTTGCTGTCCCCACCTGCCCCATGGGTGGGTTCCCTGGTCAGACCAGGATCTGGTTAGACTCCAGGACTCCTGCTTATCACAAAGGAGTCAGAAGCTGAGGGTGGAGTCTGGCCTTGGCAGCACTGAGGAGCGTGAGAAGGCCTCAGAGGCCTGTCCTTTTATCTTTCTAGTTTTCCCCCCATCTCCTCTCCTCTGGTTGCTCCCTGGCTTTCTCCAGAAATGAAATTCCTTTAGAGGATGTGCTTTTAGTTTGTTAAAGAGCAAAAATTCAAATGAGTAATTTTGAAGATCTAATTGGCTTTATTAAGCAATACGTGAATCAAGCATCTTCATCCCAACCAGCAAGGAGAGGGGAACTCTGAGGAGTTGTACAAAAATGGAAGGGTTTTGTAGGAAGGAGGGTGAGGCAAAAAGTTATTAGTAAAAGAAAGGTTTGCTCCAGGCAAGGTCACCTTCCCTTGGGGGAAAGGCAGAGGGGTCTTATCCTGCAGATGACCTCACCTTCCTTTGGGGGCGTGGGGGGTACGGAGAGGGCCCTTGTGACAGATTGCCTGATTGGTGCTGACCAGAAAATTCCTGACTGACCAGTTAAGACTACATTTCTGGGGGAGGTTGAAACTACAATTAGGTTAAGTATAAAGCCCAGGTTTGGTGACTTGGCCTAAGTGACTCCATTTGGGCCTGTGCATTAAACAGGTTTAAGCAGAATTTAACAGGTTAAAATGCAAAGGATAAAGCTTTAGGGCATTTTGGAAGTACTCATTTCACCCAAGACTTCCAGATAGCTTTTCAACTATGTGTACCTTCCATCCCTGTGTCTTTTGGGTTCTGAGAATTCAACTCCATTCTGGCAAGGTCTCCCCAGAGGTAGCATCAGACCCCACAGGTTAAGTGCATGATGGCCAACCCCCACCCTTCAGACACCAGTTGCAAGCCCAGCTTGTCCCCTGTGCTTCTGGCTGACCAGGTATAGATTGGAGGGTCCCACCACCCCTTCCTTGGGTTCAGTTAATTTGCTACAGCGGCTCTCGGA